>NW_027203971.1:1200000-1717509 GCF_024711535.1 Dipodomys merriami | reverse complement strand
AGGATTCTTCCCACTCCTCCCCCCCCCCAAAAAAAATCAAAAGACTTTTTTTCTTTTTTTTTCTTCTTCTTCTTTTCTTTTTTTGCTTGTTTTTTGTTTTTTGTTACCATATATATATATATATATATATACATACATATATATATTTATATATATATACATATATATAAATTTTTTCCCTTCTAAAACTTTTATTAATCTTTAATTTTTGCCTCTTCTGAAAAAATAATTGTTTTCCAGTAACTTTTTTTTTCTCATCTTATAATTTTTATTTTAGGAATATGTGAATGAGCGTTTTCCTTTCTTTTCTTGTCTTCTTTCTCTTTTTCTTTCTTTCTTAATTATCTTTTTGTTTTTTGTCTAGCTCTACTGAACTTCTGATCTTTTCTTCTCCCTTTCCCATCCTTAAAGCTTTTCACATCTCCTCTATGTCCCTCCCCTTCTCTGAACATATTCACATTCCTCTCTAAATAGACGGTTTTTTAACCTCTATAATAACATTAATTTTTACGTTTCTATTTTTTTTCTGGTCTCTCTTCATTCCCCTTTCGGTCTCTTCTTTTTCTCTCTCTCTCTACTTGCATCCTACCCAACCCATTTCCTGCATTGTGATTAGGACATAGTTAACTCTCCCTGTGCCTCCCCACACGAATCTATTCCTATTTTTTACCCACATCTCTCCCTAATCCTAATAATTTCTGGTTTTCCAAATTCTTTTCTGCGGTTCGAAGTACTTTAACATATAGTTGTTTGATGTTGAATAGATGTATCTGTTGAACTAGATTTTATCTGTAGACTATTGACTGTACAAATGCAAACTTTGGTTGATGGTTGCCTTAAGATAGTGTTCTAGCACAAAACTGGTGCAATCTTCATCTCAAATGGGCCGAGTAAGCCGGAAAAACACAAGAAAAATGGCAAATTCGGGTATCTCAATTCCCAATCTTGATAATCAGGGATTAGAACAGATAAAGAATAATCCAGAGGAGAGTTCCCAAATAGCTCTACAAACACTAATAGCAAACATGATAAATGAGAAGTTTGACAATGTACAAAGGACTCTGTATGAGCGTGATAGGGAGAGAGAGGAGGAATCCCAGAAGTTTATACAGGAATATCACAAGCGTGAGGAAGCTACTCAAAAACTGATACAGGATTTGCGTGAACAACTTGAGAATACTCAAAGAGAAAGGGAGGAATGGCGTGAGCAGGCAGAGAACACTCAAAGAGAACTGCAGGAATCCCACGAACGGGAAGAAAGAGAACTGCAGGAATCCCACAGACGGGAGGAAGCTAATCAAAGAGTAATTCAGGAATTGAGAGACCAGGTAGAGAATACACAAAGATCACTAAAGGCATTCATGGAATCCATTAACAAAGAGCTGAAGGAAGTCAGGGAGACCACAAAGGGAATGCTGAATGGAACCCAACAGAAGGAATGGGAGTCCAAAGAAACCATAACCAATCAACTAAGTGATTTGAGAACAAACACTGAACACCAAATTAAGGAAGTAAAGAAATTCATACAAGACCTAAAACAGAGCTTCAACAAAGAACTTGAAGCCATCAAAGCTGACCAATTGGAAGGAAAAGAGATAAAAAACAAAGTAGAGTCTTGACAGCAGGTTCAACCATGCAGAAGATCGAATCTCAGGGATTGAAGACAGCCTAGATATTATAGAGAAAGAACATACAACCATCCAAGACAAGTCCAAGAAATATGATAGGTCTATCCAACACCTGGAAGACACCATCAGAAGGCCCAATCTAAGGATAATGGGTGTAGAGGAGCACCTAGAAACAGAAGTTAATGGTCTAGGAAATTTGTTTAACAGGATCCTAGCAGAGAACTTCCCAAACATACAAAAAGATAGGCCTATTCAGATACAAGAAGCTTTTAGAACCCCAAATAGACCAGACCAGAATAGGACATCCCACCGTCACATTATAATCCACACAGGATCAACCCAGACCAAGGAAAAGATCCTTAAAGCTGTCAAGGAGAAAAGGGTAATCACCTATAAAGGGAAACCAATTAGAATTACCTCAGATTTCTCAGCAGAGACAATCAAAGCAAGAAGAGCCTGGAATGACGTATGCCATGCCCTAAAAACAAACAACGATCAACCAAGAATATTGTACCCAGCTAAACTCTCCTTCATAACTGAAGGCCAAATAAAAACCTTCCATAGCAAAGAAAAATTGAAACAATACATCTCCACCAAACCAGCCCTACAAAAGATTCTTAAAGATGTCCTACACATAGAAAACCAACAAGACCACAACAAAGGCCAAGAAACTGCACCCAAACTGAGAATCCAAGAACCTTAGGAAGAACCCAGTTTTCGCAGCCCCCAAGAAGGTGGATAACGTGGCAGAAACTCCCAAATACCTCTCAGTCCTATCTCTTAACGTTAACGGACTGAACTCTCCAATTAAGCGACATAGACTGTCTAGTTGGATTAAAAAACAAGACCCTTCTATCTGCTGCCTGCAGGAGTCACATCTTGCCCGTAAAAACAAACACATTTTCAATGTTAAAGGCTGGAACAAAATCTACCAAGCAAACGGCCCTCATAAACAGGCGGGAGTTGCAATCCTAATATCAGATAAAATAGACTTCAAATTAAAATTCGTGAGAAGAGATAAAGAAGGTCGCTACATACTAATTAAAGGATCTCTCCTTCAGGAGGATATTACAATTCTAAATATCTATTCGCCAAACAATGGAGCACCCAAATTTATCAAAGAAACACTACTTTCCCTCAAATCCCATATAGATCCAAAGACATTAATTGTTGGGGATTTTAACACACCACTCTCCCCACTAGATAGATCAACTCGGCAAAAACTCAACAGAGAAACCGCAGATCTAAACAGCTGCATAGATCAACTAGACTTAACAGACATTTACCGAACATTTCACCCAGCAGCATCAGAATACACGTTCTTCTCAGCAACACATGGAACGTTTTCTAAAATAGACCACATTTTAGGCCACAAAGCAAACTTGTCTAAATTCAGAAACATTGAAGTTATACCTTGCATTCTCTCTGACCACAAGGGAATAAAATTAGAACTCAACACCAAAAGCCACCAAAGAAAGTCCGGTATCACATGGAGGCTGAACAACACACTGCTGAATCATGAGTGTGTCATGGAAGAGATTAGAAAGGAAATTCAAATGTTCATGCTATTCAACAAAAATGAACACACAAATTACCAGCTCCTCTGGGACACAGCAAAGGCAGTACTCAGAGGCAAGTTTATAGCTCTGAGCTCCTACATCAACAAATTGGAGATATCTGAAACTAACAATTTAATGACACATCTAAACCTCCTTGAAAAAGAGCAGCAAGATAAACCCCAATCCAGTAGACGGAAAGAAATAATCAAAATTAAATCAGAATTAAATGAATTAGAATCCAAAAAAACTATAGAAAGAATCAACAAAACAAAGAGTTGGTTCTTCGAAACACTTAACAAAATTGACAGACCCTTAGCAAACCTTATCAGAAAAAGGAGAGAACACACCCAAATTAATAAACTCAGAGATGAGAATGGAAACATCACCACGGAAACAACCAAGATTCAGAACATTATAAGGGAATACTTCTCAAAAGTTTATGCTAATTAGTTTGAGAACTTGACAGAAATGGACCTTTTCCTAGCAAATATTGACATGCCAAAACTAAACCAAGATGAGTTAAACCAGCTTAACAGGCCCATATCAAGCATTGAAATAGAAACAGCAATAAGAGACCTCCCAGCTAAGAAAAGTCCAGGACCAGATGGTTTTACAGCGGAATTTTACAAGGCCTTCAAAGCAGAGCTCACACCAATACTCCTCCAACTCTTCAATGAAATTGAAAGAGAAAGCTCACTACCGAACACATTCTATGAAGCCATCATAACCCTCATCCCAAAACCAGGCAGGGACTCATCAAAGAAAGAGAACTATAGACCAATTTCTTTGATGAACATTGATGCAAAACTTCTCAACAAAATTTTGGCCAATCGACTTCAACAATTCATCCAAAAAATCATACACCATGATCAAACAGGATTCATTTCAGGGATGCAAAGCTGGTTCAATATACGCAAATCAATTAATATTATTCATCACATCAACAGGAGCAAGAATAAGAACCACATGGTTATCTCAATAGATGCAGAAAAAGCATTTGACAAGATCCAACACCCCTTTATGATGAAGGTTCTGGAAAAATTAGGAATCCATGGAACATTCCTCAATACAATAAAGGCTGTATATGACAAACCTACAGCCAGCATTATACTCAATGGTGAAAAACTAAAGCCATTTCCTCTTAACTCAGGAACAAGACAAGGATGCCCACTCTCTCCACTTCTCTTCAATCTAGTATTAGAATGCCTAGCTACAGCAATAAGACAAGATGCAGACATAAAGGGGATCCAAATAGGGAAAGAAGAAATAAATCTCTCCCTCTTTGCAGATGACATGATCTTGTATTTAAAGAATCCCATAGACTCCACGCCCAAATTACTCAAGCTGATTCAAAACTTTGGCAAAGTAGCAGGTTATAAAATTAACCCCCAAAAAATCAATGGCTTTTCTATATGCCAACAATGAGAAAAGTGTGGCTGAAATTAGGAAAGCAACTCCATTTGTAATAGCCCCACAAAAAAATAAAATACCTAGGAATTAACTTAACCAAAGAAGTGAAGGACCTCTATGATGAAAACTTTAAAATCTTGAAAAAGGAAATCAACACAGAACTTAAAAAATGGCAAAACCTCCCATGCTCCTGGATTGGCAAGATTAACATCGTGAAAATGGCAATACTTCCCAAGGCTATCTACAAATTCAACGCGATACCTATCAAAATTCCACCCTCATTCTTCAAGGAAATAGAAGAGGCAATCCAAAAATTCATATGGAACAATAAAAGACCCCGAATAGCAAAAACGCTCCTCAACGGAAAGAACACTGCTGGAGGAATATCAATACCAAATTTCAAACTCTACTATAAAGCCACAGTAATCAAAACAGCTTGGTATTGGCATAAGAACAGACCTCAGGACCAATGGAATAGAATTGAAAACCCAGAAATGAACCTACAGACCTATAGCCATCTAATCTTCGATAAGGAAGCTAAAACAATAGAATGGAAGAAAGACAGCCTCTTCAGTAAATGGTGCTGGCAAAATTGGTTAACTACATGTAGAAAACTAAAGCTAGATCCTTATATATCACCCTGCACCAGAATCAACTCCAAATGGATCAAAGACCTTGAACTCAAAGCAGACACTCTGAAAACATTACAGGATGGAATAGGAGAAACCCTAGGTCTCCTTGGCTCAGGTCGAAATTTTCTGAATAGAGACCCGGAAGCACAACAAATCAAAGAAAGGTTGGACAAATGGGATTGCATAAGATTGCAGAGCTTCTGCAGGGCAAATGACATAGCTGGCAAGATCAATAGAAAGCCCACCGATTGGGAGAAGATCTTTACTAGCCATACAACGGACAAGGGTCTCATATCTAAAATATACTTGGAACTCAAAAAATTAAACCACCCAACAACAAATCCTCAAAGAAACAACTGCCCAATAAATAAGTGGGCGAAAGACTTAAAGAGAAGCTTCTCTGAAGAAGAAAGAAGGATGGCCAATAGACACATGAAGAAATGTTCAACATCCCTAGCCATAAAAGAAATGCAAATCAAAACAACATTGAGATATCACCTCACTCCAATTAGAACAGCAAAAATCAAGAACTCTAACAACAACAGATGCTGGAGGGGATGTGGACAGAAAGGAACCTTACTTCATTGTTGGTGGGAATGTAAACTAGTTCAACCACTTTGGAAAGCAGTATGGAGGTTCCTCAAAAGACTTCACATAGATCTCCCCTATGATCCAGCAATCCCACTTTTGGGCATTTACCCAAATGTTTACAAACAAGACCACACTAAAGCTACCAGCACAACTATGTTTATGGCAGCATTATTTACCATAGCTAAGATATGGAACCAACCCAGAAGCCCCTCAGTAGATGAATGGATCAAGAAAATGTGGTATATATACACAATGGAATTCTATGCCTCCATCAGAAAGAATGACATTTCCCCATTTGTTAGGAAATGGAAAGGTTTGGAAAAAATTATATTAAGTGAAGTAAGCCAGGACCAAAGAAGCATAGGTCCCATGGTTTCCCTTATTTGCAATATCTAGTATAGGTATGAGTCAAGCGGAAAAGGTCAGATAATGTGATGTTAGGAAAATGAACCCTTAAATATGTATTTTAGTGTTTTCATTTCTTTCATGCATGTGTTTCTAACGCATTTATAAGATTATTTCTTTGTTGATTTGTATGTCCCTCCCCCACAGTGTAACCCCCACTTTCACTATATGTGATGTCAGTATAACATGTGGAGGAGATGGGGACAAACAAGTCGTTTAAGGATTCAGGTGGACCTGTTGCAACAATGAGAAGTACAAAATGTCATGTCAAAACCAGCTTTACAATGTCGGTGTGGGGGAGGGGAGGGGGTATAATTGGGTGGGGGGAGGGGGGTATAATAGGGTGGGGGGAGGGGGGAGACGAGGAAGGGAGGTGAAGGGTAAACAAAGGAGGAGGCTGCAATGCTTGGTAAGAAATGTACGCATTATCCTGCCCATGTAATTGTAGCCCCTCTGTACACTATGTTCTCAAATAAAATAAAATAAAATTAGAAAAAAAAAAGAATAAAGACTAATAGAAAAGCTCCAGAAAAAAAAAAAAGAAGCCTAAAAGAATTGAAATGCTCCTATGTGGCAATAACTCAGAACCTCATTCTGAGTGTTCCCGGCAGAGGTCATTCGGCTGAACACAACCGTGGACTAATTAGAGACAGATGAAGGCAGTGCGGTCCATAGTGCTGGATGGACAGTGGTGGCGTGCCAAACAACTGAGCTCTAGTTCTCAACACTTTCACAAAGTGCCATGAGTTGAGGTTCAACTTACTGGTCCGGTTGAGTAGAGTGTAGCCGTCAAATCTGGAATCAGTAGCACTCAGGTGAGAAGAAAGGGAAGCAGATATACCCAGTCCGCTGACCGATTCCTACGGGGACCAGCCTATCTGGCTGCCACGTCTGAATGTTTGCAACCGCGGCACAGCTACGCAGGCGCAATTTTGCGGCAATGCAAAATTCATAACCTGGCCAAATTTCACGGGTGTACAAGAAACCACGGGTGATTTACAAGGAGATGTTCACCCGGAACAACCCGAGGCCTGCCGGCAGGAAAATTCCGGAAATCTTCTTGTGAAGCCTTGAAAGCAATGAAACGCTCCTATGTTGCAATAACTCAGAATCTCATTCTGAGTGTTCCCGGCAGAGGTCATTCGGCTGAACACAACCGTCGATTAATTAGAGCCAGATGAAGGCAGTGCCGTCCATTGGGCTGGATGGACAGTGGTGGCGTGCCAAACAACTGAGCTCTAGTTCTCAACACTTTCAAAAAGTGCCATAAGTTGAGGTTCAACTTACTGCTCCGGTTGAGTAGAGTGTAGCCATCAAAGCCGTCAGAGCTCAGTTGTTTGGCACGCCACCACACTCCATCCAGCATTATGGACGGAACTGCATACATTTGGCTCTAATTAGTCCATGGTTGTGTTCAGCCGAATGACCTCTGCCGGGAACACTCAGAATGAGGTTCTGAGGTGTTGCAACATAGGAGCGTTTCACTGCTTTCAAGGCTTCACAGGAAGGATTCCAGAATCTTGCTGCCGGCAGGCCTCCGGCTGTTCCGCGTGAACATCTCCTTGTAAATCCCCCGTGGTTTCTTGTACACCGGTGAAATTTGGCCAGGTTATGCAGTTTGCATTGCTGCACATATGCGCCTGCCGAGCTCTGCCGCCGGTGCAAAAATTCAGGCATGGCAGCCAGATAGGCTGGTCCCCGTAGGACACAGCCAGCAGACTAGTCCCGTTCTTCTCATCTGAGTCATACTGATTCCAGCTTTGATGGCTACACTCTACGCAACCGGAGCAGTAAGATGAACCTCAACTCATGGCACTTTTTGAAAGTGTTGAGAACTAGAGCTCAGTTGTTTGGCACGCCACCACTGTCCATCCAGCACTATGGACGGCACTGCCTACATCTGTCTCTAATTAGTCCTAGGTTGTGTTCACCTGAATGACCTCTGCCGGGAACACTCAGAATGAGGTTCTGAGTTATTGCAACATAGGAGCGTTTCACTGCTTTCAAGGCTTCTTAGGAAGAATTCCGGAATCTTGCTGCCAACAAGCCTATGGCTATTCCGGGTGAACATCTCCATGTCAATACCCCGTGGTTTCTTGTACACCCGTGAAATATGGCCAGGTTATGCAGTTCGCATTGCTGCACATATGCGCCTGCCGAGCTTTGCCGCGATTGCAAACATTCAGGCGTGGCAGCCAGATAGGCTGGTCCCCGCAGGACACTGCCAGCGGACTGGGTATATCTTCTTCCCGTACTTCTCACATGAGTGCTAGTGATTCCAACTTTGACGGTACATTCTACTCAACTGGAGCAGTAAGTTGAACCTCAACTTATGGCACTTTGTGAAAGTGTTGAGAACTAGAGCTTAGTTGTTTGGCAGGCCACCACTGTCCATCCATTATTATGGACGCCACTGCCTACATCTGGCTCTAATTAGTCCACGGTTGTGTTCAGCCGAATGACCTCTGCCGGGAACACTCAGAATGAGGTTCTGACTTATTGCAACATAGGAGCGTTTCACTGCTTTCAAGGCTTCTTAGGAAGAATTCCGGAATCTTGCTTCCAGCAGGCCTCCGAATGTTCCGGTTGAACATCTCCTTTTAAATCCCCTGTGGTTTCTAGTAAACCCGTGAAATTTGGCCAGGTTATGGAGTTTGCATTGCTGCACAATTGTGCCTGCCTAGCTCTCCCACGGTTGGAAACATTCAGGTGTGGCAGCCAGATAGACTGGTCCCTGTAGGACACTGTCAGCAGACTGGGTCTATCTGCTTCCTGTTCTTCTCACCTGAGTGCTACTGATGCGCGCTTTGATGGCTACACTCTACTCAACCGGAGCAGTAAGATGAACCTCAATTATGGCACTTTGTCAAAGTTTTGAGAACTAGAGCTGAATTGTTTGTCACGACACCACTGTCCATCCAGCACTATGGACGGCACTGCCTCCATCTGGCACTAATTAGTCCACGGTTGTGTTCTGCCGAATGACCTCTGCCGGGAACACTCAGAATGAGGTTCTGAGTTATTGCAACATAGGAGCGTTTCACTGCTTTCTAGGCTTCTTAGGAAGGATTCTGGAATCTTTCTGCCGGCAGGCCTCCGACTGTTCCCGTGAACATCTCCGTGTAAATCCCCCGTGGCTTCTTGTACACCCGTGAAATTTGGCCAGGTTATGCAGTTTGCTTGTTGCACAATTGTGCCTGCCTAGCTCTCCCACGGTTGGAAACATTCAGGTGTGGCAGCCAGATAGACTGGTCCCTGTAGGACACTGTCAGCAGACTGGGTATATCTGCTTCCCGTTCTTCTCATCTGAGTGCTCCTGATTCCAGCTTTGATGGCTACACTCTACTCAACCGGAGCAGTAAGTTGAACCTCAACTTATGGCACTTTGTGAAAGTGTTGAGAAATAGAGCTCAGTTGTTTGGCAGGCCACCACTGTCCATCCAGCACTATGGACGGCACTGTTTACATCTGGCTCTAATTAGTCCATGGTTGTGTTCAGCCGAATGACCTCTGCCGGGAACACTCAGAATGAGTTTCTGAGTTATTGCAACATAGGAGCGTTTCACTGCTTTCAAAGCTTCTTAGGAAGAATTCCGGAATCTTTCTGCCGGCAGGCCTCCTGCTGTTCCTGGTGAATATCTCCTTGTAAATCCCCCGTGGTTTCTTGTACACCCGTGAAATTTGGCGAGGTTATTAAGTTTGCTTTGCTGCACAATTGCGCCTGCATGGCTCTGCCACGGTTGCAAAAATTCAGGCGTGGCAGCCAGATAGACTGGTCCCCGTAGGACACTGCCAGCGGACTGGGTATATCTGCTTCCCGTTCTTCTCACCTGAGTGCTACTGATTCCAGCTTTGACGGCTACACTCTACTCAACCGGAGCAGTAAGTTGAACCTCAACTTATGGCACTTTCTGAAAGTGTTGAGAACTAGACCTCAGTTGTTTGGCACGCCACCACTGTCCATCCAGCACTATGGACGGCATTGCCTACATCAGCCTCTAATTAGTCCACGGTTGTGTTCAGCCGAATGACCTCTGCCGGGAACACTCAGAATGAGGTTCTGAGTTACTGCAACATAGGAGCGTTTCACTGCTTTCAAGGCTTCTTAGGAAGGATTCTGGAATCTAGCTGCCGGCAGGCCTCCGACTGGTCCGGGTAAACATCTTCTTGTAAATCCCCCGTGGTTTCTTTAACACCCGGGATTTAAGGCCAGGTTATGCAGTTTGATATTGCTGCACAATTGCGCCTGAATAGCTCTGCCTCGGTTGGAAATATTCCGTTGTGGCAACCAGATATGCTGGTCCACGTAGGACACTGCCAGCGGACTGGGTATATCTGCTTCCCGTTCTTCTCACCTGAGTGCTACTGATTCCAGCTATGACGGCTACACTCTACTCAACCGGAGCAATAAGTTGAACCTCAACTTGTGGCACTTTGTGAAAGTGTTGAGAACTAGAGCTCAGTTGTTTGGCACGCCACCACTGTCCATCCAGCACTATGGACGGCACTGCCTACATCTGGCTCTAATTAGTCCATGGTTGTGTTCAGCCGAATGACCTCTGCCGGGAACACTCAGAATGAGGTTCTGAGTTATTGCAACATAGGAGCGTTTCATTGCTTTCTAGGCTTCTTAGGAAGGATTCCGGAATCTTTCTGCCGGCAGGCCTCCGACTGTCCCCGAGAACATCTCCGTGTAAATACCCCGTGTTTTCTTGTACACCCGTGAAATTTGGCCAGGTTATGCAGTTTGCATTGCTGCACAATTGCACCTGCCTAGCTCTGCCGCGGTTGCAAACATTCAGGCGTGGCAGCCAGATAGGCTGGTCCACGTAGGACACTGCCAGCGGACTGAGTCTATCTGCTTCCCGTTCTTCTCACCTGAGTGCTACTAATTCGGCTTTGACGGCTACACTCTACTCAACCGCAGCAGTAAGTTGAACCTCAACCTATGGCACTTTGTCAAAGTGTTGAGAACTAGAGCTCAATTGTTTGTCACGCCACCACTGTCCATCCAGCACTATGGACAGCACTGCCTACATCTGGCTGTAATTAGACCACGGTTGTGTTCAGTCGAATGAGCTATCCCGTGAACACTCAGAATGACGTTCTGAGTTATTGCAACATAGGAGCTTTTCACTGCTTTCGAAGCTTCTTAGGAATAACTCGGGATTATTGCGGATGGAAGGCCTCCACCTGTTACGGGTGAACATCTCCTTGTAAATCCCCCGTGGTTTCTTGTACACCCGTGAAATTTGGCCAGGTTATGCAGTTTGCATTGTTGCACAACTGCGCCTGCCTAGCTCTGCCGCGTTGGCAAACATTCAGGCGTGGCAGCCAGATAGGCTGGTCCCCGTAGGCCACTGCCAGCAGACTGGGTATATCTGTTTCCGGTTCTTCTCACCTGAGTGCTACTGATTCCAGCTTTGACGGCTACACTCTACTCAACCGGAACAGTAAGTTGAACCTCAACTTATATCACTTTGTGAGAGTGTTGAGAACTAAAGCTCAGTTGTTTGGCACCCCACCACTATCCATCCAGCACTAGGGACGGCACTGCCTACATCTGGCTCTAATTAGTCCACGGTTGTGTTCAGCCGAATGACCTCTGCCGGGAACACTCAGAATGAGGTTGTCAGTTGTTGAAACATAGGAGCGTTTCACTGCTTTCAAGGCTTCTTAGGAAGAATTCCGGAATCTTGCTGCAGGCAGGCCTCCGGCTGTTCCGGGTGAACATCTCCTTGTAAATCCCCCGTGGTTTCTTGTACACCAGTGTAATTTGGCCAGGTTATGCAGTTTGCATTGCTGCACAATTGCGCCTGTCTATCTCTGCCACGCTGGCATACATTCAGGCTTGGCAGTCAGATCCTCTGGTCCCCGTAGGACACTGCCAGCGGACTGGGTATATCTGCTTCACGTTCTTTTCACCTGAGTGCTACTGATTCCAGCTATGATGGCTACACTCTACTCAACCGGAGCAGTAAGTTGAACCTCAACTTATGGCACTTTGTGAAAGTGCTGAGAACTAGAGCTCAGTTGTTTTGCACGCCACCACAGTCCATCCAGCACTATGGTCGTCACTGCCTACTTCTGGCTCTAATTAGTTCACGGTTGTGTTCAGCTGAATGACCTCTGCCGGGAACACTCAGAATGACGTTCTGAGTTATTGCAACATAGGAGCGATTCACTTCTTTCAAGTCTTCTTAGGAAGAATTCCTCAATCTTGCTTGCAGCAGGCCTCCGGGTGTTCTGGGGGAACATCTCCTTGTAAATCCCCCGTTGTTTCTTGTACACCAGTGAAATTTGGCCATGTTATGCAGTTTATATTGCTGCACAATGGCGCCTGCCTACCTCTGCCACGGTTGCAAACATTCAGGCGTGGCAACCAGATAGGCTGGTCCCCGTAGGACACTGCCAGTGGACTGGGTATATCTGCTTCCCGTTCGACTCACGTGAGTGCTACTGATTCCAACTTTGACAGCTACACTCTACTCAACCGGCGCAGTAAGTTGAACCTCAACTTATGGCACTTTGTGAAAGTGTTGAGAACTAGAGCTCAGTTGTTTGGCACGCCACCACTGTCCATCCAGCACTATGGATGGCACTGCCTACATCTGGCTCTAATTAGTCCACGGTTGTGTTCAGCCGAATTACCTCTGCCAGGAACACTCAGACTGAGGTTCTGAGTTATTGCAAGATAGGAGCGTTTCACTGCTTTCAAGGCTTCACAAGAAGATTTCCAGAACCTTGCTCCCGGAAGGCCTCCAGCTGTTCCGGGTGAACATCTTCTTGTAAATCCCCCGTGGTTTCTTGTACACCCGTTAAATTTGGCCAGGTTATGCAGTTTGCATTGCTGCACAATTGCGCCTGCCTAGCTCTGCCGCGGTTGCAAACATTCAGGCGTGGCAGCCAGATAGGCTGGTCCCCGTAGGACACTGCCAGCTGAATGGGTATATCTGCTTCCCGTTCTCCTCACCTGAGTGCTACTGATTCCAGCTATGACGGCTACACTCTACTCAACCGGAGCAGTAAGTTGAACCTCAACTTATGGCACTTTGTGAAAGTGTTGAGACCTAGAGCTCAGTTGTTTGTCACGTCACCACAGTTCATCCAGAACTATGGACGGCACTGCCTACATCTGGCTCTAATTAGTCCATGGTTGTGTTCAGCCGAATGACCTCGGCCGGGAACACTGAGAATGAGGTTCTGAGTTACTGCAACATAGGAGCGTTTCATCGCTTTCCAGGCTTCTTAGGAAGGATTCTGGAATCTAGTTGCCGGCAGGCCTCCGGCTGGTCCGGGTAAACATCTTCTTGTAAATCCCCCGTGGTTTCGTTAACACCCGGGATTTTCGGCCAGGTTATGAAGTTTGATATTGCTGCACAATTGCGCCTGAATAGCTCTGCCTCGGTTGGAAATATTCCGGCGTGGCAGCCAGATAGGCTTGTCCCCGTAGGACACTGCCAGCCGACTGGGTATATCAGATTCCCGTTCTGCTCACCTGAGTGCTACTGATTCCAGCTATGAGGGCTACACACTACTGAACCGGAGCAGTAAGTTGAACCTCAACTTGTGGCACTTTGTGAAAGTGTTGAGAACTAGAGCTCAGTTGTTTGGCACGCCACCACTGTCCATCCAGCACTATGAACAGCACTGCCTACATCTGGCTCTAATTAGTCCATGGTTATGTTCAGCCGAATGACCTCTGCCGAGAACACTCAGAATGATGTTTTGAGTTATTGCAACATAGGTGCGTTTCAATGCTTTCTAGGCTTCTTAGGAAGGATTCCGGAATCTTTCTGCCGGCAGGCCTCCGACTGTTCCCGTGAACATCTCCGTGTAAATCCCCCGTGGTTTCTTGTACACCCGTGAAATTTGGCCAGGTTATGCAGTTTGCATTGCTGCACAATTGCGCCTGCCTAGCTCTGCCGCGGTTGCAACCATTCAGGCGTGGCACCCAGATAAGCTGGTCCACGAAGGACACTGCCAGCGGACTGGGTCTATCTGCTTCCTATTCTTCTCACCTGAGTGCTACTAATTCCCGCTTTGACGTCTACACTCTACTCAACCGCAGCAGTAAGTTGAACCTCAACTTATGGCACTTTGTCAAAGTGTTGAGAACTAGAGCTCAATTGTTTTCACGCCACCACTGTCCATCCAGCAGTATGGACGGCACTGCCTACATCTGGCTCTAATTAGTCCACGGTTGTGTTCTGCCGAATGACCTCTGCCAGGAACCCTCAGAATGACGTTCTGAGTTATTGCAACATAGGAGCGTTTCACTGCTTTCGAGGCTTCTTAGGAATAACTCGGGATTATTGCTGATGTAAGGCCTCCAGCTGTTAGGGGTCAACATCTCCTGGTAAATCCCCCGTGGTTTCTTGTACACTCGTGAAATTTGGCCAGATTATGCAGTGTGCATTGTTGGACAATTGCGAATGCCTAGCTCTGCCGCGGTTGCAAACATTCAGGCATGGCAGCCAGATAGGCTGGTCCCCGTAGGACACTGCCTGCAGACTGGGTATATCTGCTTCCCGTTCTTCTCACCTGAGTGCTACTGATTCCAGCTTTGACGGCTACACTCTACTCAACCGGAACAGTAAGTTGAACCTCAACTTATGGCACTTTGTGAAAGTGTTGAGAACTAGAGCTTAGTTGTTTGGCAGGCCACCACTGTCCATCCATTATTATGGACGCCACTGCCTACATCTGGCTCTAATTAGTCCACGGTTGTGTTCAGCCGAATGACCTCTGCCGGGAACACTCAGAATGAGGTTCTGACTTATTGCAACATAGGAGCGTTTCACTGCTTTCAAGGATTCTTAGGAAGAATTCCGCAACCTTGCTGCCGGAAGGCTTCCGGCTGTTCCGGGTGAACATCTCCTTGTAAATCCCCCGTGGTTTCTTATCCACCCGTGAAGTTTCCCCAGGTTATGCAGTTTGCATTGCTGTACAATTGCCCCTGCCTACCTCTGCCGCGGTTGCAAATATTCAAGCGTGGCAGCCAGATAGGCTGGTCCCGGTAGGACACTGCCAGCAGACTAGACCCGTTCTTCACATCTGAGTGCTACTGATTCCAGCTTTGACGGCTACACTCTACTCAACCAGAGCAGTAAGTTGAACCTCAACTTATGGCACTTTGTGAAAGTGTTGAGAACTAGAGCTCAGTTGTTTGGCACGCCACCACTCTCCATCCAGCACTATGGACGGCACTGCCTACATCTGGCTCTAACTAGTCCACGGTTGTGTTCAGCCGAATGACCTCTACCGGGAACACTCAGAATGAGGTTCTCAGTTGTTGCAACATAGGAGCGTTTCACTGCTTTCAAGGCTTCACAGGAAGGATTCCAGAATCTTGCTGCCGGCAGGCCTCCGGCTGTTCCGCGTGAACATCTCCTTGTAAATCCCCCGTGGTTTTTTGTACACCGGTGAAATTTGGCCAGGTTATGCAGTTTGCATTGCTGCACATATGCGCCTGCCGAGCTCTGCCGCCGGTGCAAAAATTCAGGCATGGGAGCCAGATAGGCTGGTCCCCGCAGGACACAGCCAGCAGACTAGTCCCGTTCTTCTCATCTGAGTGATACTGATTCCAGCTTTGATGGCTACACTCTATGCAACCGGAGCAGTAAGATGAACCTCAACTCATGGCACTTTTTGAAAGTGTTGAGAACTAGAGCTCAGTTGTTTGTCACGCCACCACTGTCCATCCAGCACTATGGACGGCACTGCCTACATCTGTCTCTAATTAGTCCTAGGTTGTGTTCACCTGAATGACCTCTGCCGGGAACACTCAGAATGAGGTTCTGAGTTATTGCAACATAGGAGCGTTTCACTGCTTTCAAGGCTTCTTAGGAAGAATTCCGGAATCTTGCTGCCAACAAGCCTACGGCTGTTCCGGGTGAACATCTCCATGTCAATACCCCGTGGTTTCTTGTACACCCGTGAAATTTGGCCAGGTTATGCAGTTCGCATTGCTTCACAATTCCGCCTGCCTAGCTTTGCCGCGGTTGCAAACATTCAGGCGTGGCAGCCAGATCGGCTGGTCCCCGCAGGACACTGCCAGCGGACTGGGTATATCTTCTTCCCGTACTTCTCACATGAGTGCTAGTGATTCCAACTTTGACGGTACATTCTACTCAACTGGAGCAGTAAGTTGAACCTCAACTTATGGCACTTTGTGAAAGTGTTGAGAACTCGAGCTTAGTTGTTTGGCAGGCCACCACTGTCCATCCATTATTATGGACGCCACTGCCTACATCTGGCTCTAATTAGTCCACGGTTGTGTTCAGCCGAATGACCTCTGCCGGGAACACTCAGAATGAGGTTCTGACTTATTGCAACATAGGAGCGTTTCACTGCTTTCAAGGCTTCTTAGGAAGAATTCCGGAATCTTGCTTCCAGCAGGCCTCCGAATGTTCCGGTTGAACATCTCCTTTTAAATCCCCCGTGGTTTCTAGTAAACCCGTGAAATTTGGCCAGGTTATGGAGTTTGCATTACTGCACAATTGCGCCTGCCTAGCTCTGCCGCAGTTGCAAATATTCAGGCGTGACAGCCAGATAGGCTGGTCCCCGTAGGACACTGCCAGCGGACTGGGTATATCTGCTTCCCGTTCTTCTCATCTGAGTGCTCCTGATTCCAGCTTTGACGGCTACACTCTACTCAACCGGAGCAGTAAGTTGAACCTCAACTTATGGCACTTTGTGAAAGTGTTGAGAACTAGAGCTCAGTTGTTTGGCACGCCACCACTGTCCATCCAGCACTATGGACGGCACTGTTTACATCTGGCTCTAATTAGTCCATGGTTGTGTTCAGCCGAATGACCTCTGCCGGGAACACTCAGAATGAGGTTCTGAGTTACTGCAACATAGGAGCGTTTCACTGCTTTCAAAGCTTCTTAGGAAGAATTCCGGAATCTTTCTGCCAGCAGGCCTCCTGCTGTTCCGGGTGAATATCTCCTTGTAAATCCCCCGTGGTTTCTTGTACACCCGTAAAATTTGGCGAGGTTATTAAGTTTGCTTTGCTGCACAATTGCGCCTGCATGGCTCTGCCACGGTTGCAAAAATTCAGGCGTGGCAGCCAGATAGACTGGTCCCCGTAGGACACTGCCAGCGGACTGGGTATATCTGCTTCCCGTTCTTCTCACCTGAGTGCTACTGATTCCAGCTTTGACGGCTACACTCTACTCAACCGGAGCAGTAAGTTGAACCTCAACTTATGGCACTTTCTGAAAGTGTTGAGAACTAGACCTCAGTTGTTTGGCACGCCACCACTGTCCATCCAGCACTATGGACGGCATTGCCTACATCAGCCTCTAATTAGTCCACGGTTGTGTTCAGCCGAATGACCTCTGCCGGGAACACTCAGAATGAGGTTCTGAGTTACTGCAACATAGGAGCGTTTCACTGCTTTCAAGGCTTCTTAGGAAGGATTCTGGAATCTAGCTGCCGGCAGGCCTCTGGCTGGTCCGGGTAAACATCTTCATGTAAATCCCCCGTGGTTTCTTTAACACCCGGGATTTAAGGCCAGGTTATGCAGTTTGATATTGCTGCACAATTGCGCCTGAATAGCTCTGCCTCGGTTGGAAATATTCCGTTGTGGCAACCAGATATGCTGGTCCACGTAGGACACTGCCAGCGAACGGGGTATATCTGCTTCCCGTTCTTCTCACCTGAGTGCTACTGATTCCACTATGACGGCTACACTCTACTCAACCGGAGCAATAAGTTGAACCTCAACTTGTGGCAATTTGTGAAAGTGTTGAGAACTAGAGCTCAGTTTTTTGGCACGCCACCACTGTCCATCCAGCACTATGGACGGCACTGCCTACATCTGGCTCTAATTAGTCCATGGTTGTGTTCAGCCGAATGACCTCTGCCGGGAACACTCAGAATGAGGTTCTGAGTTATTGCAACATAGGAGCGTTTCATTGCTTTCTAGGCTTCTTAGGAAGGATTCCGGAATCTTTCTGCCGGCAGGCCTCCGACTGTCCCCGAGAACATCTCCGTGTAAATACCCCGTGTTTTCTTGTACACTTGAAATTTGGCCAGGTTATGCAGTTTGCATTGCTGCACTATTGCGCCTGCCTAGCTCTGCTGCGGTTGCAAACTTTCAGGCGTGGCAGCCAGATAGGCTGGTCCACGTAGGACACTGCCAGCGGACTGAGTCTATCTGCTTCCCGTTCTTCTCACCTGAGTGCTACTAATTCGGCTTTGACGGCTACACTCTACTCAACCGCAGCAGTAAGTTGAACCTCAACCTATGGCACTTTGTCAAAGTGTTGAGAACTAGAGCTCAATTGTTTGTCACGCCACCACTGTCCATCCAGCACTATGGACAGTACTGCCTACATCTGGCTGTAATTAGACCACGGTTGTGTTCAGTCGAATGACCTCTGCCGGGAACACTCAGAATGACGTTCTGAGTTATTGCAACATAGGAGCGTTTCACTGCTTTCGAAGCTTCTTAGGAATAACTCGGGATTATGGCGGATGGAAGGCCTCCACCTTTTACGGGTGAACATCTCCTTGTAAATCCCCCGTGGTTTCTTGTACACCCGTGAAATTTGGCCAGGTTATGTAGTTTGCATTGTTGCACAACTGCGCCTGCCTAGCTCTGCCGCGTTGGCAAACATTCAGGCGTGGCAGCGAGATAGGCTAGTCCCCGTAGACCACTGCCAGCAGACTGGGTATATCTGATTCCGGTTCTTCTCACCTGAGTGCTACTGATTCCAGCTTTGACGGCTACACTCTACTCAACCGGAACAGTAAGTTGAACCTCAACTTATATCACTTTGTGAGAGTGTTGAGAACTAAAGCTCAGTTGTTTGGCACCCCACCACTATCCATCCAGCACTAGGGACGGCACTGCCTACATCTGGCTCTAATTAGTCCACGGTTGTGTTCAGCCGAATGACCTCTGCCGGGAACACTCAGAATGAGGTTGTCAGTTGTTGCAACATAGGAGCGTTTCACTCCTTTCAAGGCTTCTTAGGAAGAATTCCAGAATCTTGCTGCCGGCAGGCCTCCGGCTGTTCCCTGTAAACATCTACATGTAAATCCCCCGTGGTTTCTTGTACACCCGTGAAATTTAGCCAGGTTATGCAGTTTGCATTGCTGTACAATTGTGCCTGCCTAGATGTGCCGCGGTTGCAAACATTCAGGCGTGGCAGCCAGATAGGCTGGTCCCCGTAGGACACAGCCAGCGGACTGGTCACGTTCTTCTAATCTGAGTGCTACTGATTCCAGCTTTGACAGCTACACTCTACTCAACCGGAGCAGTAAGTTATACCTCAACTTATGGCACTTTGTGAAAGTGTTGAGAACGAGAGCTCAGTTGTTTGGCACGCCACCACTGTCCATCCATCATTATGGACGGCACTGCCTACATCTGGCTCTAATTAGTCCACGGTTGTGTTCAGCCGAATGACCTCTGCCGGGAACACTCAGAATGAGGTTCTGAGTTATTTCAACATAGGAGCGTTTCACAGCCTCCAGCTGTTCCGCGTGATCACCTCCTTATAAATCCCCCGTGGTTCCTTGTACACCCGTAAAATTTGGCGAGGTTATGCAGTTTGCTTTGCTGCACAATTGCACCTGTCTAGCTCTGATGCGGTTGCAAACATTCAGGCGTAGCAGCCAGATAGGCTGGTCCCCGTAGGACACTGCCAGCGGACTGGGTATATCTGCTTCCCGTTCTTCTCACCTGAGTGCTACTGATTCCAGCTTTGACGGCTACACTCTATTCAAGCGGAGCAGTAAGTTGAAGCGCAACTCATCCACTTTGTGAAAGTGTTGAGAACGAGAGCTCAGTTGTTTGGCACGCCACCACAGTCCATCCAGCACTATGGACGGCACTGCCTACATCTGGCTCTAATAAGTCCACGGTTGTGTTCAGCCGAATGACCTCTGCCGGCAACACTCAGAATGAGGTTCTGAATTGTTGCAACATAGGAGCGTTTCACTGCTTTCAAGGCTTCTTAGGAAGAAATCCAGAATGTGGCTGCCGGCAGGCCTCCGGCTGTTCCGGGTGAACATCTCCTTGCAAATCTCCTGTGTTTTCTTGTACACCCGTGAAATTTGGCCAGGTTATGCAGTTTGCATTGCTGCACAATTGCGCCTGCCTAGCTCTGCCGCGCTGGCAAACATCAGGCCTGGCAGCCGATAGGCTGGTTCCCATAGGACACTGTCAGCGGACTGGGTATATGTGCTTCTGATTCTTCTCACCTAAGGGCTACTGATTCCAGCTTTGACGGCTACACTCTACTCAACCGGATCAGTAAGGTGAACCTCAACTCATGGCACTTTGTGAAAGTGTTGAGAAGTAGAGCTCAGTTGTTTGGCACGCCACCACAGTCCATCCAGCACTATGGACGGCACTGCCTACATCTGTCTCTAATTAGTCCACGCTTGTGTTCAGCTAAATGATCTCTGCCGGTACACTCAGAATGAGGTTCTCAGTTATTGCAACATAGGAGTGTTTCACTGCTTTCAAGGCTTCTTAGGAAGAATTCCTCAACCTTCTTCCGGCTGGCCTCCGGCTATTCTGGGTGTACATCTCCTTGTAAATCCCCCGTGGTTTCTTGTACACCCGTGAAATTTGGCCAGGTTATGCAGTTTGCATTGCTGCACAATTGCGGCTGCCTATCTCTGCCGAGGTTGCAAACATTCAGGCGTGGCAGCCAGATAGGCTGGTACCCGTAGGACACTGCCAGTGGACTGGTTATATGTGCTTCACGTTCTTCTCACCTGAGTGCTACTGATTCCAGCTTTGAAGGCTACACTCTACTCAACCAGAGCAGTAAGGTGAACCACAACTTATGGCACTAGTCAAAGTGTTGAGAACTAGAGCTTAGTTGTTTAGCACGACAGCACATTCCAGCAATATGGACGACACTGCCTACATCTGGCTCTAATTAGTCCACGGTTGTGTTCAGCCGAATGACCTCTGCCGGGAACACTCAGAATGAAGTTCTGAGTTATTGCAACATAGGAGCGTTTCACTGGTTTCAAGGCTTCACAGGAAGAATTCCTCAATCTTGCTTCGGAAGGCCTCCGGCTGTTCCGCGTGAACATCTCCTTGTAAATCCCCCGTGGTTTCTTGTACACCCGTGAAATTTGGCCAGGTTATGGACTTTGCATTGCTGCACAATTGCTCCTGCCTAGCTCTACCGCGCTGGCAAACATTCAGGCGTGGCAGCCAGAAAGGCTGGTCCCCGTAGGACACTGCCAAAGGACTGGGTATATTTGCTTCCCATTCTTCTCATCTGAGTGCTACTGGTTCCAGCTTTGAGGGCTACACTCTACTCAACCGGAGCAGTGAGTTGAACCTCAACTTATGGCACTTTGTGAAAGTGTTGAGAACTAGAGCTCAGTTGATTTGCACGCCACCACTGTCCAGCACTATGGACGGCACTGCCTACACCTGGCTCTATTTAGTCCACGGTTGTGTTCAGCCGAATGACCTCTGCCAGGAACACTCAGAATGAGGTTCTGAATTATTACAACATAGGAGTGTTTCACTGCTTTCAAGGCTTCTTAGGAAGAATTCCGAAAACTTGCTATCGGCAGGCCTCCAGCTGTTCCGGGTGAACATCTCCTTGTAAATCCCCCGTGGTTTCTTGTATACCGGTGAAATTTGGCCAGGTTATGAAGTTTGCATTGCTGCAAAATTGCGCCTGCCTAACTCTGTCGCGTTGGCAAACATTCAGTCGTGGCAGCCAGATAGGCTGGTACCCGTAGGACACTGCCAGCCGACTGGGTATATCTGCTTCGTGTTCTTCTCACCTGAGTGCTACTGATTCCAGCTTTGAGGACTACACTCTACTCAACCGGAGCAGTTAGTTTTACCTCAACTTAGGGCACGTTGTGAAAGTGTTGAAAACTAGAGCTCAGTTGTGTGGCACGTCACAACTGTCCATCCAGCACTATGGACGGCATTGCCTACATCAGCCTCTAATTAGTCCACGGTTGTGTTCAGCCGAATGACCTCTGCCGGGAACACTCAGAATGAGGTTCTGAGTTACTGCAACATAGGAGCGTTTCACTGCTTTCAAGGCTTCTTAGGAAGAATTCCAGAATGTTGCTGCCGGCAGGCCTCCTGCTGTTCCGGGTGAACATCTCCTTGTAAATCCCCCGTGGTTTCTTGTACACCCGTGAAATTTGGCTAGTTAATGAAGTTTGCATTGCTGCACGATTGCGCCTGCCTAGCACTGCCGCGGTTGCAAACATTCAGGCGTGGCAGCCAGATAGACTGGTCCCCGCAGGACACTGCCAGCGGACTGGGTATATCTGCTTCCCGTTCTTCTCACCTGAGTGCTACTGATTCCAGCTTTTATGGCTACGCTCTACTCAACCGGAGCAGTAAGTTGAACCTCAACTTATGGCACTTTGTGAAAGTGTTGAGAAGTAGAGCTCAGTTGTTTGGCACGCCACCACTGTCCAGCACTATGAATGGCACTGCCTACACCTGGCTATATTTAGTCCACGTTTGTGTTCAGCCGAATGACCTCTGCTGGGAACATTCAGAAAGAGGTTCTTAGTTATTGCAACACAGGAGCGTTTCACTGCTTTCAAGGCTTCTTGGGAAGAATTTCGGAATCTTGTTGCCGGCAGGCCTCCGGCTGTTCTGGGTGAACATCCCCTAGTATATCCCCCGTGGTTTCTTGTACACCCGTGAAATTTGGCCAGGTTATGCAGTTTGCATTGCTGCACAATTGCGCCTGGCTAGCTGTGCCGCAGTTGCAAATATTCAGGCGTGGCAGCCAGATAGGCTGGTCCCCGTAGGACACTGCCAGCGGCTGGGTATATCTGCTTCCCGTTCTTCTCACCTGAGTGCTACTGATTCCAGCTTTGACGGCTACACTTTATTCAAACGGAGCAGTAAGTTGAACTTCAACTTATGGCACGTTGTGAAAGTTTTGAGAACTAGAGCTCAGTTGTTTGGCACGCCACCACTCTCCATCCAGCATTATGGAAGGCACTGAATACATCTGGCTCTAATTAGTCCACGGTTGTGTTCAGCTGAATGACCTCTGCCGGCAACTCTCAGAATGAGGTTCTGAGTTATTGCAACAAAGGAGGGTTTCACTCATTTCAATTCTTCTTAGGAAGAATTCCGGAATCCTGCTGCCGGCGTGCCTCCGGCTGTTCCGGGTGAACATCTCCTTGTAAATCCCCCGTGGTATCTTGTACACCCGTGAAATTTGACCAGGTTATGCAGTTTGCATTGCTGCACAATTGCGCCTGCCTAGCTCTGCCGCCATTGCAAACATTCAGGCGTGGCAGCCAGATAGGCTGGTCCCCGTAGGACACTGCCATCGGACTGGGTATATTTGCTTCCCTTTCTTCTCACCTGAGTGGTAGTGAATCCAGCTTTGATGGCTACACTCTACTCACCCGGAGCAGTAAGGTGAACCTCAACTTATGGCACTTTGTTAAAGTGTAGAGAACTAGAGCTCAGTTGTTTGGCACCCCACCACTGTCCATCCAGTACTATGGACGGCACTGCCAACATCTGGCTCTAATTAGTCCACGGTTGTGTTCAGCCAAATGACCTCTGCCGGGAACACTCAGAATGAGGTTCTGAGTTATTGCAACATAGGAGCGTTTCACTGCTTTCAAGGTCTCTTAGGAAGAATTTCGGAATGTTGCTGCCGGCAGGCCTCCGGCTGTTCCGGGTGAAAATCTCCTTGTAAATCTCCCGTGTTTTCTTGTACACCCGTGAAATTTGGCCAGGTTACGCAGTTTGCATTGCTGCACAATTGCGCCTGCCTAGCTCTTCCGCGCTGGCAAACATTCAGGCCTGGCAGCCCATAGGCTGGTCCCCGTAGGCCACTGTCTGCGGACTGGGTATATGTGCTTCCGATTCTTCTCACCTAAGGGCTACTGATTCCAGCTTTCACGGCTACACTCTACTCAACCGGAGCAGTAAGGTGAACCTCAACTTATGGCACTTTGTGAAAGTGTTGAGAACCAGAGCTCAGTTGTTTGGCACGCCACCACAGTCCATCCACCACTATGGACGGCACTGCCTACTTCTGGCTCTAATTAGTCCACGGTTGTGTTCAGCCGAATGATCTCTGCCAGGAACACTCAGAATGAGGTTCTGAGTTATTGCAACATAGGAGCGTTTCACTACTTTCAATGCTTCTTAGGAAGAATTCCTCAACCTTCTTCCGGCTGACCTCCGGCTGTTCTGGGGGTACATCTCCTTGTAAATCCCCGGTGGTTTCTTGTACACCCGTGAAATTTGGCCAGGTTATGCAGTTTGCATTGCTGCACAATTGCGACTGCCTAGCTCTGCCGCCATTGCAAACATTCAGGCGTGGCAGCCAGATAGGCTGGTCCCCGTAGGACACTGCCATCGGACTGGGTATATTTGCTTCCCTTTCTTCTCACCTGAGTGGTAGTGAATCCAGCTTTGATGGCTACACTCTACTCACCCGGAGCAGTAAGGTGAACCTCAACTTATGGCACTTTGTGAAAGTGTTGAGAACCAGAGCTCAGTTGTTTGGCACGCCACCACAGTCCATCCACCACTATGGACGGCACTGCCTACTTCTGGCTCTAATTAATCCACGGTTGTGTTCAGCCGAATGATCTCTGCCAGGAACACTCAGAATGAGGTTCTGAGTTATTGCAACATAGGAGCGTTTCACTACTTTCAATGCTTCTTAGGAAGAATTCCTCAACCTTCTTCCGGCTGACCTCCGGCTGTTCTGGGGGTACATCTCCTTGTAAATCCCCGGTGGTTTCTTGTACACCCGTGAAATTTGGCCAGGTTATGCAGTTTGCATTGCTGCTCAATTGCGCCTGCCTAGCTCTGCCGAGGTTGCAAACATTCAGGCGTGGCCGCCAGATAGGCTGGTCCCCGTAGGACACTGCCAGCGGACTGGATATATGTGCTTCCCGTTCTTCTCACCTGAGTGCTACTGATTCCAGCTTTGAGGGCTACACTCTACTCAACCGGACCAGTAAGTTGAACCTCAACTTATGGCACTTTGTGAAAGTATTGAGAACTAGAGCTCAGTTGTTTGTCACGCCACCACTGTCCACCCAGCACTATGGACGGCACTGCCTACATCTGGCTCTAATTAGTCCACGGTTGTGTTCAGCCGAATGACCTCTGCCGGGAACACTCAGAATGAGCTTCAAAGTCATTCCAACATAGGAGCGTTTCACTGCTTTCAAGGCTTTTTAGGAAGAATTCCGAAATGTTGCTGCCGGCAGGACTCCGGATGTTCCGTTGGAACATCTCCTTGTAAATCCCGCGTGGTTTCTTGTACACCCGTGAAATTTGGCCAGGTTATGCAGTTTGCATTGCTGCAAAATTGCGCCTGCCTAGCTCTGAGGCGCCGGCAAACATTCAGGAGTGGCAGCAACATAGCCTGGGCCCCGTAGGTCACTGTCAGAGGACTGGGTATATCTGCTTCCCGTTCTTCTCACCTGAGTGCTACTGATTCCAGCTTTGAGGGCTACACTCTACACAACCGGAGCAATAAATTGAACCTCAACTTATGGCACTTTGTGAAAGTGTTGAGAACTAGAGCTCAGTTGTTTGGCACGCCACCACTGTCCATCCAGCAGTATGGACGGCATTGCCTACATCTGGCTCTAATTAGTCCACGGTTGTGTTCAGCCGAATGACCTCTGCCGGGAAAACTCAGAATGAGGTTCTGAGTTTTTGCAACATAGGAGCGTTTCACTGCTTTCAAGGCTTCACAGGAAGAATTCCTCAATCTTGCTTCAGGCAGGCCTCCGAATGTTCCGGGTGAATATCTCCTTGTAAATCCCCCGTGGTTTCTTGTACACCCGTGAAATTTGGCCAGGTAATGCAGTTTGCATTGCTGCACTATTGCGCCTGCTAGCTCTGCCTCGGATGCAAACAGTGAGAAGTAGCAGCCATATAGCCTGGTCCCGTTAGGACACTGCCAGCGGACTGGGTATATCTGCTTCCTGTTCTTCTCACCTGAGTGCTACTGATTCCAGCTTTGACGGCTACATAATACTCAACCGGAGCAGTAAGTTGAACCTCAACTTATGGGAATTTGTGAAAGTGTTGAGAACTAGAGCTCAGTTGTTTTGCACGCCACCACAGTCCATCCAGCACTATGGATGGCACTGCCTATATCTGGCTCTAATTAGTCCACGGTTGTGTTCAGCCGAATGACCTCTGCCGGGAACACTCAGAATGAGGATCTGAATTGTTGCAACATAGTAGCTTTTCACTGCTTTCAAGGCTTCTTACAAGAATTCCGGAATGTTGCTGCCGGCAGGCCAAAGGCTGTTCGGGGTGAACATCTCCTTTTAAATCCCCCGTGATTTCTTGTACATCCGTGAAATTTGGCCAGGTGATGCAGTTTGCATTGCTGAACAATTGCGCCTGGCTAGCTCTGCCGCGGTTGCAAACATTCAGGCGTGTCAGCCAGATAGGCTGGTCCCCGTAGGACCCCTCCAGCGGACTGGGTATATCTGCTTCCGGTTCTTCTAACCTGAGTGCTACTGATTCCAGCTTTGACGGCTACACTCTACTGAACCGGAGCAGTAAGTTGAACGTCAACTGATGGCACTTTGTGAAAGTGTTGAGAACTAGAGCTCAGTTGTTTGGCACTCCCCCACTGTCCATCCAGCACTATGGACGGCACTGCCTACATCTGGCTCTAATTAGTCCACGGTTGTGTTCAGCCGAATGACCGCTGCCGGGAACACTCAGAATGAGGTTGTGAGTTGTTGCAATATAGGAGCATTTCACTGCTTTCAAGGCTTCTTAGGAAGATTTCCGCAATGTTGCTGCCGGCAGGCCTCCGGCTGTTCTGGGTGAACGTCTCCTTGTAAATCCCCCGTGGTTTCTTCTACACCCGTGAAATTTGGCGAGGTTATGCAGTTTGCATTGCTGCACAATTGCGCCTGCCTAGCGTTGCCGTGTTTGCAAACATGCAGGCGTGGCAGCCACATAGGCTGGTCCCCTTAGGACACTGCCAGCGGACTGTGTATATCTGCTTCCCGTTCTTCTCACATGAGTGCTACTGATTCCAGCTTTGTCGGCTACACTCTACTCAACCGGTGCAGTAAGATGAACCTCAACTTATGGCACTTTGTGAAAGTGTTGAACACTAGAGCTCAGTTGTTTTGCACGCCACCACTGTCCATCCAGCATTATGGACAGCACAGCCTATATCTGGCACTAATTAGTCCACGGATGTGTTCAGCCGAATAACCTCTGCAAGGTATACTCAGATTGAGGTTCTGAGTTATTGCAACATAGGAGTGTTTCACTGCTTTCAAGGCTTCTTAGGAAGAATTCCGGAAACTTGTTGCCGGCAGGCTTCCGGCTTTTCCGGGTAAACATCTTGTAAACCCCTGTGGTTTATTGTACATCCGTGAAATTTGGCCAGGTTATGCAGTTTGCATTGCTGCACAATTGCGCCTGCCTAGCTATGCCGTGGTTGCAAACATTCAGGCGTTGCAGCCAGATAGGCTGGTCCCCGTAGGACACTGCCATTGGACTGGGTATATCTGCTTCCTGTTCTTCTCACCTGAGTGCTAGTGATTCCAGCTTTGACGGCTAAACTCTACTCAACCGGAGCAGTAAGTTGAACCTCAACTTATGGCACTTTGTGAAAGTGTTGAACACTAGAGCTCAGTTGTTTGGCACGCCACCACTGTCCATCCAGCACCATGGACGGCACTGCCTATATCTGGCTCTAATTAGTCCACGGTTGTGTTCAGCCAAAAGTCCTCTGCCAGGAACACTCAGAATGCGGTTCTGAGTTCTTGCAACATAGGTGCGTTTCACTGCTTTCAAGGCTTCTTAGGAAGAATTCCGGAATCTTGTTGCCGGCAGGCCTCGGGCTGTTCCGGGTGAACATCTCCTTGTAAATCCCCCGTGGTTTCTTGTATACCCGTGAAATTTGGCCAGGTTATGCAGTTTGCATTGCTGCACAATAGTGCCTGCCTAGCTCTGCCGTGGTTGCAATCATTCAGGCTTGGCAGCCAGATAGGCTGGTCACCATAGGATACTGCCAGCGGATTGGGTATATCTGCTTCCCATTCATTTCACCTGAGTGCTAGTGATTCCAGCTTTGACGGCTACACTCTACTCAACCGGAGCAGTAAGTGGAACATCAACTTATGGCACTTTGTGAAAGTGTTGAGAACTAGAGCTCAATTGTTTGGCACGCCACCACTGTCCATCCAGCACTATGGACGGCACTGCCTACATCTGGCTCTAATTAGTCCACGGTTGTGGTCAGCCGAATGACGTCTGCCGGGAACACTCAGAATGAGATTCTGAGTTATTGCAACATAGGAGCGTTTGACTGCTTTCAAGGCTTCTTAGGAAGAATTCCTCAATCTTGCTTCCGGCAGGCCTGCGAATGTTCCGGGTGAACATCTCCTTGTAAATCCCCCGTGGTTTCTTGTACACCCCTGAAATTTGGCCAGGTTATGCAGTTTACATTGCTGCACAATGGCGCCTGCCTAGCTCTTCCGTGGTTGCAAACATTCAGGCGTGGCAGCCAGATAGGCTGATCCCCGTAGGACACTGCCAGCGGACTGGGTATATCTGCTTCCCGTTCTTCTCACCTGAGTGCTACTGATTCCAGCTTGGACGGCTACACTCTACTCAACCGGAGCAGTAAGTTGAACTCAACTTATGGCACATGGTGAAAGTGTTGAGAACTAGAGCTCAGTTGTTTGGCAGGCCACCACTGTCCATCCAGCACTATGGACGGCACTGCCTACATCTGGCTCTAATTAGTCCACGGTTGTGTTCAGCCGAATGACCTCTGCTGGGAACACACAGAATGCGGTTCTGAGTTGTTGCAACATAGGTGCGTTAAACTGCTTTCAAGGCTTTTTAGGAAGAATTCCGGAATATTGCTGCTGGCTAGCATCCGGCTGTTCCGCGTGAACATCTCCTTGTAAATCCTTCGTGGTTTCTTGTACACCCGTGAAATTTAGCCATGTTATGCAGTTGGCAATGCTGCACAATGGCGCCTGCCTATCTCTACGTGCTTGCAAACATTCAGGCGTGGCAGCCAGAAAGTCTGTTACCCGTAGGACACTGCCAGCGGACTGGGTATTTTTCTTCCCGTTCTTCTCATCTGAGTGCTACTGATTCCAGCTTTAACGGGTACACTCTACTCAACGGGAGCAGTAAGTTGAAACTAAACTAATGGCAATGTGTGAAAGTGTTGAGAACTAAAGCTCAGTTGTTTGGCACGCCACCACTGTCCATCCAGCACTATGGACGGCACTGCCTACATCTGGCTCTAATTAGTCCACGGTTGTGTTCAGCCCAATGACCTCTTCCGTGAACACTCAGATTGACGTTCTGAGTTGTTGCAACATAGGAGCGTTTCACTGCTTTCAAGGCTTCTTAGGAAGAATTACGGAATGTTGGTGCCAGCAGGCCTCCGGCTGTTCCGGGTGAACATCTCCTTGTAAATCCCCCGTGGTTTCTTGTACACCCGTGAAATTTGGCCAGGTTATGAAGTTTGCATTGCTGCACAATTGCGCCTGCCTAGCTCTGCCGCGGTTGCAAACATTCAGGCATGGCATCCAGATAGGCTGGTCCTCGAAGGACATTGCCTGCAGACTGGCTATATGTGCTTCCCGTTCTTCTCACCTGAGTGCTACTGATTCCAGCTTTGACGGCTACACTCTAATGAACCAGAGCACTAACTTGAACCTCAACTTATGGCAATTTGTGAAAGGGTTGAGAACTAGAGCTCAGGTGTTGGCACCCCACCACTGTCCATCCAGCACAATGGAAGGCACTGCCTACATCTTGTTCTAATTAGTCCACGGTTGTGTTCAGCGGAATGACCTCTGCCGGGAACACTCAGAAGGAGGTTCTGAGTTATTGCAACATAGGAGCGTTTCACTGCTTTCAAGGCTTCTTAGGAATAATTCCGGAATCTTGCTGCCGCCAGTCCTCCGGACTTTCCGTGTGAACATTTCCTTATAAATCCCCCGTGGTTTCTTGTACATCCGTGATATTTGGCCAGGTTATGCAGTTTTCATTGCTACACAAATGGGCCTCCCTAGCTCTGCCTCGGTTGCAAATATTCAGGCGTGGCAGCCAGAGAGGCTAGTCCCGGTAGGACACTGCCAGCGGACTGGGTATATGTGCTTCCCGTTCTTCTCACCTGAGTGCTACTGATTCCAGGTTGGACGGCTACACTCTACTCAACCGGAGCAGTAAGTTGAACCTCAACTTATGGCACTTTGTGAAAGTGTTGAGAACTAGAGCTCAGTTGTTTGGCACGCCACCACTGTCCATCCAGCACTACGGACGGCACTGCATACATCTGGCTCTAATTAGTCCATGGTTATGTTCAGCCGAATGACCTCTGCCGGGAACACTCAGAATGAGGTTCTGAGTTATTGCAACATAGGAGGGTTTCACTGCTTTCAAGGCTTCTTAGGAAGAATTCCTGAATGTTGCTGCCGGCAGGCCTCTGGCTGTTCCGGGTGAACATCTCCTTGTAAATCCCCCGTGGTTTCTTGTACACCCGTGAAATTTGGCCAGGTTATGCAGTTTGCATTGCTGCAAAATTTCGCCTGCCTAGCTGTGCCGCGTTGGCAAACATTCCGGCGTGGCAGCCGGATAGGCTGGTCCCCGTAGGACACTGCCAGCCGACTGGGTATATCTGCTTCCCATTTTCTCATCTGAGTGCAACTGATTCCAGCTTTGACGGCTACACTCTACTCAACCGGAGCAGTAAGGTGAAACTCAACTTATGGCACTTTGTGAAAGTGTTGAGAACTAGAGCTCAGTTGTTTGGCACGCCACCCCAGTTCATCCAGCACTATGGACGGCACTGCGTACATCTGGCTCTAATAAGTCCACGGTTGTGTTCAACCCATTGAACTCTGCAGGGAACACTCAGAATGAAGTTCTGAGTTATTGCAACATAAGAGCGTTTCACTGCTTTCAAGGCTTCTTTGGAAGAATTACGGAATGTTGGTGCCGGCAGCCCTACGGCTGTTCCGGGTGAATATCTCCTTGTAAATCCCCCGTGGTTTCTTGTACACCCGTGAAATTTGGCCCGGTTAAGCAGTTTGCATTGCTGCACAATTGCGCCTGCCTAGCTCTGCCCCGGTTGCAAACATTCAGGCGTGGCAGCCAGATAGGCTGGGCCCCTTAGGACACTGCCAGCACACTGGGTATATGTGCTTCCCGTTCTTCTCACCTGAGTGCTACTGATTCCAGCTTTGGCGGCTACACTCTACTCAACCGGAGCAGTAAGTTGAACCTCAACTTATGGCAATTTGTGAAAGTGTTGAGTACTAGAGCCCTGTTGTTTGGCACGCCACCACTGTCCATCCAGCACTATGGACGGCACTGCCTACATCAGGCTCTAATTAGTCCATGTTGTGTTCAGCCGAATGACCTCTGCCGGGAACACTCAGATTGAGGTTCTGAGTTGTTGCAACATAGGAGCGTTTCACTGCTTTGAAGGCTTCTTAGGAAGAATTACGGAATGTTGGTGCCAGCAGGCCTCCGGCTGTTCTTGGTGAACATCTCCTTCTAAATCCCCCGTGGTTTCTTGTACACCCGTGAAATTTGGCAAGGTTATGCAGTTTGCACAGCTGCACAATTGCGCCTGCCTAGCTCTGCCGCGGTTGCAAACATTCAGGCGTGGCATCCAGATAGGCTGGTCCCCGTAGGACATTGCCAGCAGACTGGATATATGTGCTTCCCGTTCTTCTCATCTGAGTGCTACTGATTCCATCTTTGACGGCTACACTGTACTGAACCAGAGCACTAACTTGAACCTCAAATTATGGCAATTTGTGAAAGTGATGAGAACTAGAGCTCAGGTGTTTGGCATGACACCACTGTCCATCTAGCACTATGGACTTCACTGCCTACATCTGGCTCTAATTAATCCACGGTTGTGTTCAGCCGAATGACCTCTGCCGGGAACACTCAGAATGATTTTCTGAGTTATTGCAACATAGGAGCGTTTCACTGCTTTCAAGGCTTCTTAGGAAGAATTCCGGAATCTTGCTGCCGGCAAGCCTCCGACTGTTCTGGGTGAATATCTCCTTGTAAATCCCCCGTGGTTTCTTGTACACCCGTGAAATTTGGCCAGGTTATGCAGTTCGCATTGCTGCACAATTGCGCCTGCCTTGCTATGCCGCAGTTACAAACATTCAGGCGTGGCAGCCAGATAGGCTGGTCCCCGTAGGACACTGCCAGCCGACTGGGTATATCTACTTCCCGTTCTTTTCACCGGAGTGCTACTGATTCCAGCTTTGACGGCAATACTCTACTCAACCGAACAGTAACTTGAACCTCAACTTATGGCACTTTGTGAAAGTGTTGAGAACTAGAGCTCAGTTGTTTGTCACGCCACCACAGTTCAGCCAGGACTATGGACGGCACTGCCTACATCTGGCTCTAATAAGTCCATGGTTGTGTTCAACCGAATGACCTCTGCCGGGAACACTCAGAATTAGGTTCTGAGTTATTGCAACATAGGAGCGTTTCACTGCTTTCAAGGCTTCTTAGGAAGAATTCTGGAATGTTGCTGCCGGCAGGCCTCCGGCTTTTCCGGGTGAACATCTCCTTGTAAATCCCCCGTGGTTTCTTGTACACCCGTGACATTTGGCCAGGTTATGCAGTTTGCATTGCTACACAATTGCACCTGCCTAGTTCTGCCGCGGTTGCAAACATTCAGGCGTGGCAGCCAGATAGGCTGGTCCCCGTGGGACACTGCCAGTGGACTGGGTATATCTGCTTCCCGTTCTTCTCACCTGAGTGCTACTGATTCCACCTTTGACTGCTACACTCTACTCAACCGGAGCAGTAAGTTGAACCTCAACTTATGGCACTTTGTGAAAGTGTTGAGAACTAGAGCTCAGTTGTTTGGCATGCCACGACAGTCCATCCAGCACTATGGACGGCACTGCCTACATCTGGCTCTAATTACTCCACGATTGTGTTCAGCCGAATGACCTCTGCCCTGAACACTCATATTGAGATTCTGAGTTGTTGCAACATAGGAGCGTTTCACTGCTTTCAAGGCTTATTAGGAAGAAATCCGGAATCTTGCTGCCTGCAGGCCTCGGGCTGTTCTGTGTGAACATCTCCTTGTAAATCCCCCTGGTTTCTTGTACACCCGTGAAATTTGGCCAGGTTATGTAGTTTGCATTGCTGCACAATTGCGCCTGCCTCGCTCTGCCGCTGTTGCAAACATTCGGGCGAGGCAGCCAGATAGGCTCGTCCCCTTAGGACACTGCCAGCGGACTGGGCATATCTGCTTCCCGTTCTTCTCACCTGAGTGCTACTGATTCCAGCTTGGACGGCTACACTCTACTCAACCGGAGCAGTAACTTGAACCTCAACTCATGGCACTTTGTGAAAGTGTTGAGAACTAGAACTCATTTGTTTTCCACGCCACCACTGTCCATCCAGCACTATGGATGGCACTGCCTACATCTGGCTCTATTTAGTCCACGGTTGTGTTCAGCCGAATGGCCTCTGCCGGGAACACTGAGATTGAAGTTCTGAGTTGTTGCAACATAGGAGCATTTCACTGCTTTCAAGGCTTATTAGGAAGAATTCCGGAATCTTGCTGCCGGCAGGCCTCCAGCTGTTCTGGGTGAACATCTCCTTGTAAATCCCCCGTGATTTCTTGTACACCCACGAAATTTGGCCAGTTTGCATTGCTGCACAATTGCGCCTGGCTAGCTGTGCCGCGGTTGCAAACATTCAGGCGTGGCAGCCAGATAGGCTTGTCCCCGTAGGACACTGCCAGCGTACGGGGTATATGTGCTTCCCGTTCTTCTCACCTGATAGCTACTGAATCCAGCTTGGCCGGCTACACTCTACTCAACCGGAGCAATAAGGTGAACCTCAACTTATGGCACTTTGTGAAAGTGTTTAGAACTAGAGCTCAGTTGTTTGGCACGTCACCATTGTTCATCCAGCACTATGGAAGGCAATGCCTACATCTGGCTCTAATTAGTCCACGGTTGTGTGCAGCCGAATGACCTCTGCGGGGAACACTCAGAATGAGGTTCTGAGTTATAGTAACATAGGAGCCTTTCACTGCTTTCAAGAATTCTTAGGAAGAATTCCGGAATGTTCATGCCGGCAGGCCTCCGGCTGTTCCGGGTGATCATCTCCTTGTAAATCCCCCGTGGTTTCTTGTACACCGGTGAAATTTGGCCAGGTTATGCAGTTTGCATTGCTGCACAATTGCTCCTGCCTAGCTCTGCCGTGGTCGCAAACATTCAGGGTGGAAGCCAGGTAGGCTGGTCTCCGTATGACACTGCCAGCCCACTGGGTATATCTGCTTCCCGTTCTTCTCACCTGAGTGCTACTGATTCCAGCTTTGATGTCTACACTCTACTCAACCGGAGCAGTAAGATGAACCTCAACTTATGGCACTTTGTGAAAGTGTTGAGCACTAGAGCTCAGTTGTTTGGCACTCCACCACTGTCCAGCACTATGGACGGCACTGCCTACATCTGGCTCTAATTATTCCACGGCTGTGTTCAGCCGAATGACCTCTGCCGGAAACATTCAGAATGAGGTTCTGAGTTATTGCAACATAGGAGCGTTTCACTGCTTTCAAGCCTTCTTAGGAAAAATTCTGGAATGTTGCTGCCGGCAGGCCTCCGGCTGTTTGGGGTCAACATCTCCTGGTATATCCCGCGCGGTTTCTTGTACACCAGTGAAATTTGGCCAGGTTATGCAGTTTGAATTGCTGCACAATTGCGCCTACCTAGCTATGCCGTGGTTGCAAACATTTAGGCGTGGCAGCCAGATAGGCTGGTCCCCTTAAGACAATGCCAGCTGTCTGGGTATATCTGCTTCGCGTCCTTCTCACGTGAGTGATACTGATTCCAGCTTCGACGGCTACACTCTACTCAACCGGAGCAGTAAGTTGAACCTCAACTAATGGCACTTTGTGAAAATGTTGAGAACTAGAGCTCAGTTGTTTGGCACGCCACCACTGTCCATCCAGCACTATGGACGGCAATGCCTACATCTGGCTCTAATTAGGCTACGGTTTTGTTCAGCCGAATGACTTCTACCGGCAAAACTCAGAATCAGGTTCTGAGTTGTTGCAACATAGGAGCGTTTCACTGCTTTCAAGGCTTCTTAGGAAGAATTCCAGAATGTTGCTGCCGGCAGGACAACGTCTGTTGCGGGTGAACATCTCCTTGTAAATCCCCCGTGATTTATTGTACACCTGTGAAATTTGGCCAGGGTATGCAGTTTGCATTGCTGCACAATTGCTCCTGCCTAGCTCTGCCGCGGTTGCAAACATTCAGGCGTGGCAGGCCGATAGGCTGGTCCCATAGGACACTGCCAGCGGACTGTGTATATCTGCTTCCCATTCTTCTCTCCTGAGTGCTACTAATTAAAGCTTTGACGGTACACTCTACTCAACCTGAGCAGTAAGTTGAACCTCAATTTATGGCACTCTGTGAAAGTGTTGAGAACTAGAGTCACTTGTTTGGCACGCCACCACTGTCCATCCAGCACTATGGACGGCACTGCCTACATCTGGCTCTAATTAGTCCACGGTTGTGTTCAGCCAAATGACCTCTGCCGGGAACACTCAGAATGAGGTTCTGAGCTGTTGCAACCTAGGAGCTTTTCACTGCTCTCAAGGCTTCTTAGGAAGAATTCCGGAATCTTGCTGCCGGCAGGCCTCTGGCTGTTCCGGGTGAACTTCTCCTTGTAAATCCCCCGTGGTTTCTTGTACACCCGTGAAATTGGGCCAGCTTATGCAGTTCGCATTGCTGTACAATTGGGCCTCCTAGCTCTGCCGCAGTTGCAAACATTCAGGAGTGGCAGCCAGATAGGATGGTCCCCGTAGGACACTGCAGCGGACTGGGTATATCTGCTTCCCGTTCTTCTCACCTGAGTGCTACTGATTCCAGCTTTGACAGCTACACTCTACTCAACCGGAGCAATAAGTTGAACCTCAATTTATGGCACTTAGTGAAAGTGTTGCGAACTAGAGCTAAGTTGTTTGGCACGCCACCACTGTCCAGCACTATGGACGGCACTGCCTACATCTGGCTCTAATTAGTCCCTGGATGTGTTCAGCAGATTGACCTCTGCGGGAAACACTCATAATGAGGTTCTGTGTTATGGCAACATAGGAGTGTTTCACTTCTTTCAAGGCTTCTTAGGAAGAATTCCGGAATGTTGTTGCCGGCAGAACTCCGGCTGTTCCTGGTGAACATCTCCTTGTAAATCCCCCGTGGTTTCTTGTACACCCGTGAAATTTGGCCAGGTTAAGTAGTTTGCATTGCTGCACAATTGCGCCTGCCTAGCTCTGCCACAGTTGCAAACATTCTGGCGTGGCAGCCACATAGGCTGGTCCCCGTAGGACAATGCCAAAAGACTGGGTACATCTGCTTCCCGTTTTTCTCTCCTGAGTGCTACTGATTCCAGGTTTTACGGCTACAATCTACTCTAAAGGAGCAGTAAGTTGAACCTCAACTTATGGCACTTTGTGAAAGTGTTGAGAACTAGAGCTCAGTTGTTTGGCACGCCACCACTGTCCAGCACTAAGGACGGCAATGCCTACATGTGGCTCTAATTAGTCCACGGTTGTGTTCAACCGAATGACCTCGGCCGGGAACACTCAGAATGTGGTTCTGAGTTGTTGCCAAATAGGAGCCTTTCACTGCTTTCAAGGCTTATTAGGAAGAATTCACGAACCTTCTGCCAGCAGGCCTCCGGCGGTTCCGGGTGAACATCTCCTTGTAAATTCCCCGTGGTTTCTTGTACTCACGCGAAATGTGGCCAGTTTGCATTGCTGCCCAATTGCGCCTGCCTAGCTCTGCCGCGGTTGCAAACATTCAGGCGTGGCAGCCGGAAAGGCTAGTCCCCATAGGACACTGCCTGCAGACTTGGTATATGTGCTTCCCGTTCTTCTCACCTGAGTGCTACTGATTACAGCTTGGACGGCTACACTCTACTCAACCGGAGCAGTAAGTTGAACCTCAACTTATGGCACTTTGTGAATGTGTTGAGAACTAGAGCTCAGTTGTTTGGCACGCCACCACTGTCCATCCAGCACTACGGACGGCACTGCCTACATCTGGGTCTTATTAGTCCATGGTTATATTCAGCCGAATGACCTCTGCCGGGAACACTCAGAATGAGGTTCTGAGTTATTGCAACAAAAGAGCGTTTCACTGCTTTCAAGGCTTCTTAGGAAGAATTCCTGAATGTTGCTGCCGGCAGGCCTCCGGCTGTTCCGGGTGAACATATCCTTGAAAATCCCCCGTGGTTTCTTGTACACCCGTGAAATTTGCCCACGTTATGCAGTTTGCATTGCTGCGCAATTGCGCCTGCCTAGCTCTGCCGCGGTTGCAAACATAAAGGCGTGTTAGCCAGATAGGCTGGTCCCCGTAGGACACTGCCAGCGGACCAGTATATCTGCTTACCGTTCTTCTCACCTGAGTGCTACTGATTCCAGCTTTGATGGCTACACTCTACTCCACCGGAGCAGTAAGTAGAACCTCAACTTATGGCACTTTGTGAAAGTGTTGAGAACTAGAGCTCAGTTGTTTGGCACGCCACCCCAGTTCATCCAGCACTATGGACGGCATTGCGTACTTCTGGCTCTAATAAGTCCACGGTTGTGTTCAACCCAATGAACTCTGCCGCGAACACTCAGAATGAGGTTCTGAGTTGTTGAAACATAGGAGTGTTTCAGTGCTTTCAAGGTTTCTTAGGGAGAATTCCGGAATCTTGCTGCCGGCAGGCCTCCGGCTCTTCTGGGTGAACATATCCTTGTAAATCCCCTTTGGTATCTTGTACACCTGTAAAATTTGGCTAGGTTATGCAATTTGCATTGGGGCACAATTGCGCCTGCCTAGCTCTGCCGCGGTTGCAAACCTTCAGGCGTGGCAGCCAGATAGGCTGGTCCCCGTAGGACACTGCCAGCGGACTCGGTATATCTGCTTCCCGTTCTTCTCACCTGAGAGCTACTGATTCGAGCTTTGTCGGCTACACTCTACTCAACCGGAGCAGTAACTTGAACCTCAACTTATGGCACTTTGTGAAAGTGTTGAGAACTAGAGCTCAGTTGTTTGGCACGCCACCACTGTCAAGCACTATGGACGGCACTGCCTACATCTGGCTCTAATTAGTCCACGATTGTGTTCAACCGAATGACCTCTGCCGGGAACACTCAGAATGTGATTCTGAGTTGTTGCAAAATAGGAGCGTTTCACTGCTTTCAAGGCTTATTAGGAAGAATTCCGGAATCTTGCTGCCGGCAGGCCTCCGGCTGTTCCGGGTCAACATCTCCTTGTAAATTCCCCGTGGTTTCTTGTACTCCCGCGAAATTTGGCCAGTTTGCATTGCTGCACAATTGCGCCTGCCTAGCTCTGCCTCGGTTGCAAATATTCAGGCGTGGAAGCCGGAAAGGCTAGTCCCGGTAGGACACTGCCAGCGGACTGGGTATATGTGCTTCCCGTTCTTCTCACCGGAGTGCTACTGATTCCAGGTTGGACGGCTACACTCTACTCAACCGGAGCAGTAAGTTGAACCTCAACTTATGGCACTTTGTGAAAGTGTTGAGAACTAGAGCTCAGTTTTTTGCATGCCACCACTGTCCATCCAGCACTACGGACGGCACTGCATACATCTGGCTCTAATTAGTCCATGGTTATGTTCAGCCGAATGACCTCTGCCGGGAACACTCAGAATGAGGTTCTGAGTTATTGCAACATAGGAGGGTTTCACTGCTTTCAAGGCTTCTTAGGAAGAATTCCTGAATGTTGCTGCCGGCAGGCCTCTGGCTGTTCCGGGTGAACATCTCCTTGTAAATCCCCCGTGGTTTCTTGTACACCCGTGAAATTTGGCCAGGTTATGCAGTTTGCATTGCTGCAAAATTTCGCCTGCCTAGCTGTGCCGCGTTGGCAAACATTCCGGCGTGGCAGCCGGATAGGCTGGTCCCCGTAGGACACTGCCAGCCGACTGGGTATATCTGCTTCCCATTTTCTCATCTGAGTGCAACTGATTCCAGCTTTGACGGCTACACTCTACTCAACCGGAGCAGTAAGGTGAAACTCAACTTATGGCACTTTGTGAAAGTGTTGAGAACTAGAGCCCAGTTGTTTGGCACGCCAACACTGTCCATCCAGCACTATGGACGGCACTGCGTACATCTGGCTCTAATAAGTCCAAGGTTGTGTTCAACCCATTGAACTCTGCAGGGAACACTCAGAATGAAGTTCTGAGTTATTGCAACATAAGAGCGTTTCACTGCTTTCAAGGCTTCTTTGGAAGAATTACGGAATGTTGGTGCCGGCAGGCCTCCGGCAGTTCCGGGTGAATATCTCCTTGTAAATCCCCCGTGGTTTCTTGTACACCCGTGAAATTTGGCCAGGTTATGCAGTTTGCATTGCTGCACAATTGCGCCTGCCTAGCTCTGCCCCGGTTGCAAACATTCAGGCGTGGCAGCCAGATAGGCTGGGCCCCTTAGGACACTGCCAGCACACTGGGTATATGTGCTTCCCGTTCTTCTCACCTGAGTGCTACTGATTCCAGCTTTGGCGGCTACACTCTACTCAACCGGAGCAGTAAGTTGAACCTCAACTTATGGCAATTTGTGAAAGTGTTGAGTACTAGAGCCCTGTTGTTTGGCATGCCACCACTGTCCATCCAGCACTATGGACGGCACTGCCTACATCAGGCTCTAATTAGTCCACGTTGTGTTCAGCCGAATGACCTCTGCCGGGAACACTGAGATTGAGGTTCTGAGTTGTTGCAACATAGGAGCGTTTCACTGCTTTGAAGGCTTCTTAGGAAGAATTACGGAATGTTGGTGCCAGCAGGCCTCCTGCTGTTCTTGGTGAACATCTCCTTCTAAATCCCCCGTGGTTTCTTGTACACCCGTGAAATTTGGCAAGGTTATGCAGTTTGCACAGCTGCACAATTGCGCCTGCCTAGCTCTGCCGCGGTTGCAAACATTCAGGCGTGGCATCCAGATAGGCTGGTCCCCGTAGGACATTGCCAGCAGACTGGATATATGTGCTTCCCGTTCTTCTCATCTGAGTGCTACTGATTCCAGCTTTGACGGCTACACTGTACTGAACCAGAGCACTAACTTGAACCTCAAATTATGGCAATTTGTGAAAGTGATGAGAACTAGAGCTCAGGTGTTTGGCATGACACCACTGTCCATCTAGCACTATGGACTTCACTGCCTACGTCTGGCTCTAATTAATCCACGGTTGTGTTCAGCCGAATGACCTCTGCCGGGAACACTCAGAATGATTTTCTGAGTTATTGCAACATAGGAGCGTTTCACTGCTTTCAAGGCTTCTTAGGAAGAATTCCGGAATCTTGCTGCCGGCAAGCCTCCGACTGTTCTGGGTGAACATCTCCTTGTAAATCCCCCGTGGTTTCTTGTACACCCGTGAAATTTGGCCAGGTTATGCAGTTCGCATTGCTGCACAATTGCGCCTGCCTTGCTATGCCGCAGTTACAAACATTCAGGCGTGGCAGCCAGATAGGCTGGTCCCCGTAGGACACTGCCAGCCGACTGGGTATATCTACTTCCCGTTCTTTTCACCGGAGTGCTACTGATTCCAGCTTTGACGGCAATACTCTACTCAACCGAACAGTAACTTGAACCTCAACTTATGGCACTTTGTGAAAGTGTTGAGAACTAGAGCTCAGTTGTTTGTCACGCCACCACAGTTCAGCCAGGACTATGGACGGCACTGCCTACATCTGGCTCTAATAAGTCCATGGTTGTGTTCAACCGAATGACCTCTGCCGGGAACACTCAGAATGAGGTTCTGAGTTATTGCAACATAGGAGCGTTTCACTGCTTTCAAGGCTTCTTAGGAAGAATTCTGGAATGTTGCTGCCGGCAGGCCTCCGGCTTTTCCGGGTGAAAATCTCCTTGTAAATCCCCCGTGGTTTCTTGTACACCCGTGACATTTGGCCAGGTTATGCAGTTTGCATTGCTACACAATTGCACCTGCCTAGCTCTGCCGCGGTTGCAAACATTCAGGCGTGGCAGCCAGATAGGCTGGTCCCCGTGGGACACTGCCAGCGGACTGGGTATATCTGCTTCCCGTTCTTCTCACCTGAGTGCTACTGATTCCACCTTTGACTGCTACACTCTACTCAACCGGAGCAGTAAGTTGAACCTCAACTTATGGCACTTTGTGAAAGTGTTGAGAACTAGAGCTCAGTTGTTTGGCATGCCACGACAGTCCATCCAGCACTATGGACGGCACTGCCTACATCTGGCTCTAATTACTCCACGATTGTGTTCAGCCGAATGACCTCTGCCCGGAAAACTCATATTGAGATTCTGAGTTGTTACAACATAGGAGCATTTCACTGCTTTCAAGGCTTATTAGGAAGAATTCCGTAATCTTGCTGCCTGCAGGCCTCGGGCTATTCTGTGTGAACATCTCCTTGTAAATCCCCCTGGTTTCTTCTACACCCGTGAAATTTGGCCAGGTTATGTAGTTTGCATTGCTGCACAATTGCTCGTGCCTAGCTCTGCCGTGGTCGCAAACATTCAGGGTGGAAGCCAGGTAGGCTGGTCCCCGTATGACACTGCCAGCCCACTGGGTATATCTGCTTCCCGTTCTTCTCACCTGAGTGCTACTGATTCCAGCTTTGATGTCTACACTCTACTCAACCGGAGCAGTAAGATGAACCTCAACTTATGGCACTTTGTGAAAGTGTTGAGCACTAGAGCTCAGTTGTTTGGCACTCCACCACTGTCCAGCACTATGGACGGCATTGCATACTTCTGGCTCTAATAAGTCCACGGTTGTGTTCAACCCAATGAACTCTGCCGGGAACACTCAGAATGAGGTTCTGAGTTGTTGAAACATCGGAGCGTTTCAGTGCTTTCAAGGTTTCTTAGGGAGAATTCTGGAATCTTGCTGCGGGCAGGCCTCTGGCTGTGCCGGGTGAACATCTCCTTGTAAATTCCCCGTGGTTTCTTGTAATCCCGTGAAATTTGGCCAGTTTGCATTGCTGCACAATTGTGCCTGCCTAGCTCTGCCTCGGTTGCAAATATTCAGGCGTGGCAGCCGGAAAGGCTAGTCCCCGTAGGACACTGCCAGCGGACTGGTTATATGTGCTTCCCGTTCTTCTAACCTGACTGCTACTGATTCCAGGTTTGACGGCTACACTCTACATAACCGGAGCAGAAATTTGAACCTCAACTTATGGCAATGTGTGAAAGTGTTGAGAACTAGAGCTCAGTTGTTTGGCACGCAACCACTGTCCATCCAGCACTATGGACGGCACTGCTTACATCTTGCTCTAATTAGTCCATGGTTGTGTTCAGCCGAATGAACTCTGCCGGGAACACTCAGAATGAGTTTCTGAGTTATTGCAACATAGGAGCGTTTCACTGCTTTCAAGGCTTCTTAGGAAGAATTCCGGAATCTTGCTACCGGCATGCATCCGGCTGTTCTGGGTGAACAGCTCCTTGTAAATCCCCTTTGGTATCTTGTACACCTGTAAAATTTGGCCAGGTTATGCAGTTTGCATTGGGGCACAATTACGCCTGCCTAGCTCTGCCGTGGTTGCAAACATTCAGGCGTGGCAGCCAGATAGGCTGGTCCCCGTAGGACACTGCCAGCGGATTGGCTATATGTGCTTCCCGTATTTCTCACCTGAGTGCTACTCATTCCAGCTTTGACAGCTACACTACTCAACCGAAGCAGTAAGTTGAACCTCAACTTATGGCACTTTGTAAAAGTGTTGAGAACTAGAGTTCAGTTGTTTTGCACGCCACCACTGTCCATCCAGCAATATGGACGGCACAGCCTACATCTGGGTCTAATTAGTCCACGGTTGTGTTCACCCGAACGACCTCTGCCAGGAACACTCAGAATGAGGTTCTGAATTATTGCAACATAGGAGCGTTTCAATGCTTTCAAGGCTTCTTAGGAAGAATTCCGGAATCGTGTTGCCAGCAGGCCTCCGGCTGTTCCATGTGAACATCTCCTTGTTAATCCCCCGTGCTTTCTTGTACACCCGAGAAATTTGGCCAGGTTATGCAGTTTGCATTGCTGCACAATAGTGCCTGCCTAACTCTGCCGTGGTTGCAATCATTCAGGCGTGGCAGCCAGATAGGCTGGTCACCATATGATACTGCAAGCGGATTGGGTATATCTGCTTCCCATTCTTTTCACCTGAGTGCTAGTGATTCCAGCTTTGATGGCTACACTCTACTCAACCGGAGCAGTAAGTGGACTATCAACTTATGGCACTTTGTGAAAGTGTTGAGAACTAGAGCTCAATTGTTTGGCACGCCACCACTGTCCATCCAGCACTATGGACGGCACTGCCTACATCTGGCTCTAATTAGTCCACGGTTGTGTTCCGCCGAATGACGTCTGCCGGGAACACTCAGAATGAGGTTCTGAGTTATTGCAACATAGGAGCGTTTGACTGCTTTCAAGGCTTCTTAGGAAGAATTCCTCAATCTTGCTTCCGGCAGGCCTGCGAATGTTCCGGGTGAACATCTCCTTGTAAATCCCCCGTGGTTTCTTGTACACCCTTGAAATTTGGCCAGGTTATGCAGTTTGCATTGCTGCACAATTGCTCCTGCGTAGCTATGCTGTGGTTGCAAACATTCAGGCGTGGCAGCCAGATAGGCTGGTCCCCGTAGGACACTGCCAGCGAACTGGGTATATCTGCTTCCCGTTCTTCTCACCTGAGTGCTACTGATTCCAGCTTTGACGGCTACACTCTACTCAACCGGAGCAGTAAGGTGAACCTCAACTGATGGAACTTTGTGAAAGTGGTGAGAACTAGAGCTCAGTTGTTTGGCACGCAACCACTGTCCATCCAGCACTATGGAAGGCACTGCCTATATCTGGCTCTAATTAGTCCACGGTTGTGTTCAGCCGAATGACCTCTGCCGGGAACACGCAGAAGGAGGTTCTGAGATACTTCAACATAGGAGCGTTTCACTGCTTTCAAGGCTTCTTAGGAAGAATTGCGCACGGAATCTTGCTGCTGGCAGGCATCCGGCTGTTCCGGGTGAACATCTCCTTTTAACTCCCCAGTGGTTTCTTGTAAACCCGTGAAATGTGGCCAGGTTATGCAGTGTGAATTGCTGCACAATTGCACCTGCCTAGCTCTGCCGTGGTTGCAAACATTCAGGCGTGGCAGCCAGATAGGCTGGTCCCTGTAGAACACTGCCAGTGGACCGGGTATATCTGCTTCCCGTTCTTCTCACCTCAGTGCTACTGATTCCAGCTTCGAAGGCTACACTCTACTCAACCGGAGCAGTAAGTTGAACCTCAACTTAGGGAACGTTGTGAAAGTGGTGAGAACTAGAGCTCAGTTGTTTCTCAAGCCACCACTGTCCATCCATAACTATGGACGGCACTGCCTACATCTGGGTCTAATTAGTCCACGGTTGTGTTCAGCCGAATGACCTCTGCCGGAAACACTCAGAATGAGGTTCTCAGATACTTCAACATAGGAGTGTTTCACTAATTTCAAGGCTACTTAGGAAGCATTCTGGAATCTTGCTGTAGGCAGGCCTCGGTCTGTTCCGGGTGCACATCTCCTTGCAAATCCCCCGTGGTTTCTTGTACACCCGTGAAATTTGGCCAGGTTATGTAGTTTGATTTACTGGACCATTGCGCCTGCCCAAATCTGCCACGGTTGCACACATTCAGGCGTGGCAGCTAGATAGGCTGGTCCCCGAAGGACACTGCCAGCGGACTGCGTATATCTGCTTCCCGTTATTCTCACCTGAGTGCTACTGATGACAGCTTTGACGGTTACACTCTACTCAACCAGAGAAGTAAGTTGAACCTCAACTGATGGCACTTTGTGAAAGTGTTGAGAACAAGAGCTCAGTTGTTTGGCACGCCACCACTGTCCATCCAGTACTATAGACGGCACTGCCTACATCGGGCACTAATTAGTCCACGGTTGTGTTCAGCCGAATGACGTCTTCCCTGAACACTCAGATTGACGTTCTGAGTTGTTGCAACATAGGAGCGTTTCACTGCTTTCAAGGCTTCTTAGGAAGAATTCCGGAATCTTGTTGCAGGCAGGCCTGCGGCTGTTCCGGGTGAACATCTCCTTGTAAATCCCCCGTGGTTTCTTGTACACCCCTGAAATCTGGCCAGGTTATGCAGTTTGCATTGCTGCACAATTGCGCCTGCCTAGCTCTGCAGGGGTTGCAAATATTCAGGCGTGGCAGCCAGATAGGCTTATCCCCGTAGAACACTGTCAACTGACTGGGTGTATCTGCTTCTCGTTCTTCTCATCTGAGTGCTACTGATTCCAGCTTTGACGTCTACACTCTACTCAACCGGAGCAGTAAGTTGAACCTCAACTTATGGCACTTTGTGAAAGTGTGGAGAACTAGAGCTCAGTTGTTTGGCACGCCACCACTGTCTATCCAGCACTATGGACCTCACTACCTACCTCTGGCTCTAATTAGTCGACGGTTGTGTTCAGCCGAATGACCTCTGCCGGGAACACTCAGAATCAATTTCTGAGTTATTGCAACATAGGAGCGTTTCACTGCTTTCAAGGCTTCTTAGGAAGAATTCTAGAGTCTTGCTGCCAGCAGGCCTCCGGCTCTTCTAGGTGAACATCGCCTTGTAAATCCCCGGTGGTTTTTTTTACACCCCTGAAATTTGGCCAGGTTATGCAGTTTGAATTGCTGCACAATTTCGCCTGCCTACCTCTGCCACGGGTGCAAACATTCAGGCGTGGCAGCCAGATAGGTTGGCCCCATAGGACACTGCCTGTGGACTGGGTATATCTGCTTCCCGTTCTTCTCAACTGAGTGCTACTTATTCCACCTTTGACTGCTACAATCTACTCTACCGGAGCAGTAAGTTGAACCTCAACTGATGGCACTTTGTGAAAGTGTTGAGAACTATAGCTCAGTTGTTTGGCATGCCACCACTGTCCATCCAGCACTATGGACGGCACTGCATACATCTGGCTCTAATTAGTCCACGGTTGTGTTCAGCCGAATGACCTCTGTCGGAAACACTCAGAATGAGGTTTTGAGTTACTGCAACATAGGAGCGTTTCACTGCTTCCAAGGCATCGTAGGAAGAATTCTGTAATCTTGATGCCGGCAGGCTTCCGGCTCTTCCGGGTAAACATCTCCTTGTAAATCCCCCGTGGTTTCTTGTACACCCGTGAAATTTGGCTAGGTTATGCAGTTTGCATTGCTGCACAATTGCGCTTGCCTAGCTCTGCCGCGGTTGCAAACAATCAGGCGTAGCACCCAGATAGGCTGGTCCCCAAAGGACATTGCCAGCCGACTGGGTATATCTGCTTCCCGTTCTTCTCACCTGAGTGCTACTGATTCCAGCTTTGACGGCTACAATCTACTCAACGGGACTAGTAAGTTGAACCTCAACTTATGGCACTTTGTGAAAGTGTTGAGAACTATAGCTCAGTTGTTTGGCACGCCACCACTTTCCATCCAACAGTATGGACGGCACTGCCTACATCTGTCTCTAATTAGTCCACGGTTGTGTTCAGCCGAATGACCTCTGCCGGGAACACTCAGAATGAGGTTCTGAGTAATTGCAACATAGGAGCGTTTCACTGTATTCAAGGCTTCTTAGGAAGTATTCCAGAATCTTGCTGCCGGCAGGCCTCCGTCTGTTCCGGGTGAACATCTACTTGTAAATCCCTGTTGTTTCTTGTACACCCGTGAAATTTGGCCAGGTAATGCAGTTTGCATTGCTGCACAATTGCGCCTGCCTAGCTCTGCCGCGGTTGCAAACATTCAGGCGTGGCAGCCAGATAGACGGGTCCCTGTAGGACACTGCCAGCGGACTGGGTATATCTGCTTCCGGTTCTTCTCAACTTAGTGCTACTGATTCCAGCTTTGACGGCTACACTCTACTCACCCGGAGCAGTAAGTTGAACCTCAACTTGTGGCCCTTTGTGAAAGTGTTGAGAACTGGAGCTCAGTTGTTTGGCACGCCACCACTGTCCATCCAGTACTATGAAAGACACTGCCTATATCTTGCTCTAATTAGTCCACAGTTGTGTTCAGCCGAATGACTTCTGCCGGGAATACTCAGAATGAGGTTCTGAGTTATTGCAACATATGAGCGTTTCACTACTTTCAAGGCTGCTTAGGAAGAATTACGGAATCTTGTTGCTGGCAGGCCTCCAGCTCTTCCGGGTGAACATCTCTTTGTGAATCCCCCATGGTTTCTTGTAAACCCGTGAAATGTGGCCAGCTTATGCAGTTTGCATAGCTGCACAATTGCTCCTGCCTAGCTCTGCCGCAGTTGCAAACATTCAGGCGTGGCAGCCAGATAGGCTGGTCCCCGAAGGACACTGCCAGCGGACTGGGTATATCTGGTTCCCGTTCTTCTCACCTGAGTGCTAGTAATGACAGCTTTGACGGCTACATTCTACTCAACCGGAGCAGTAAGTTCAACCTCAACTGATGGCACTTTGTGAAAGTGTTGAGAACTAGAGCTCAGTTTTTTGGCACGCCACCACTGTCCATCCAACACTATGGACGGCACTGCCTACATCTGGCTCTAATTAGTCCACGGTTGTCTTCAGCCGAATGACCTCTGCCGGGAACACTCAGAATCAGTTTCTGAGTTATTGCAACATAGGAGCGTTTCACTGCTTTCAAGGCTTCTAAGGAAGAATTCCGGACTCTTGCTGCCAGCAGGCCTCCAGTTCTTCTGGGTGAACATCTCCTTGTAAATCCCCGGTGGTTTCTTTTACACCCCTGAAATTTGGGCAGGTTATGCAGTTTCCATTGCTGCACAATTGCGCCTGCCTAGGTCTGCCGTGGTTGCAAACATTCAGGCGTGCCAGCTAGATAGACTGGTCCCTGTAGGACACTGCCAGCGGACTGGGTATATCTGCTTCCCATTCTCACCTGAGTGCTACTGATTCCCGCTTTGACGGCTACACTCTACTCAACTGGAGCAGTAAGTTGAATCTCAACTTATGGCACTTTGTGAAATTGTTGAGAACTAGAGTTCAGTTGTTTGGCACGCCACCACTGTCCATACAGCACTATCGTCGGCACAGCCTACATCTGGCTCTAATTAGTCCACGGTTGTGTTCAGCCGAATGATCTCTGCCGGGAACACACAGAATGAGGTTCTGAGTTATTGCAACATAGGTGCGTTTCACTGCTTCCAAGGCTTCTTAGGAAGAATTACGGAATCTTTCTGCCGGCAGACCATCCGGGTGTTTCGGGTGAACATCTCCTTGTAAATCGCCGGTGGTTTCTTGTCCACCCAAGAAATTTGGCCAGGTTATGCAGTTTGCATTGCTACACAATTGCCCCTGCTTAGCACTGCCGCGGTTGCAAACATTCAGGCGTGGCAGCCAGATAGGCTGGTCCCCGTAGGACACTGCCAGTGGACCGGGTATACCTGCTTCCCATTCTTCTCACCTGAGTGCTACTGATTCCAGCTTTGAAGGCTACACTCTACTCAACCGGAGCAGTAAGATGAACCTCAACTTATGGAACTTTGTGAAAGTATTGAAAACTAGAGCTCAGTTGTTTCTCACGCCAACACTGTCCATCCAGCACTATGGACGGCACTGCCTATATCAGGCTCTAATTAGTGCACGGTTGTGTTCAGCTGAATGACTTCTGCCGCAAACACTCAGAATGAGGTTCTGAGATCCTTCAACATAAGAGCGTTTCACTTCTTTCAAGGCTACTTAGGAAGAATTCCAGAATCTTGATGCAGGCAGGCCTCCGGCTGTTCGGGTGAACATCTCCTTGCAAATCCCCCTTGGTTTCTCGTACACCCGTGAAATTAGGCCAGGTTATGTAGTTTGTTTGTTGGACAATTGGGCCTGCCTAGATCTGCCACGTTTGCAAACATTCAGCCGTGGCAGCTAGATAGGCTGGTCCCAGAAGGACACTGCCAGCGAACTGGGTATATCTGCTTCCCGTTTTTCACACCTGAGTGCTACTGATGACAGCTTTGACGGCTACACTCTACTCAATCGGAGCAGTAAGATGAACCTCAACTGATGGCACTTTGTGAAAGTGTTGAGAACTAGAGCTCAGTTGTTTTGCACGCCACCACTGTCTATCCAGGACTATGGACGGCACTGCTTACCTCTGGCTCTAATTAGTCCACGATTGTGTTCAGCCGAATGACCTCTGACAGGAACACTCAGAATGAGGTTCTGAGTTATTGCAACATAGGAGCGTTTCACTGCTTTCAAGGCTTCTTCTTAAGAATTCCGGAATGTCGCCGCCGGAAGGCCTCCGGCTGTTCCGTGTGAACATCTCATTGTAAATCCCCCGTGGTTTCTTCACCAGTGAAATTTGGCCAGGTTATGCAGTTTGCATTGCTGCACAATTGCGCCTGCCTAGCTCTGCCGCGGTTGCAAACATTCAGGCGTGGCAACCATATAGGCTGGTCCCCGTAGGACACTGCCAGCGGACTGGGTATTTCTGCTTCCCGTTCTTCTCACCTGAGTGCTACTGATTCCAGCTTTGACGGCTACACCCTACTAACCCGGAACAGTAAGTTGAACCTCAACTCATGGCACTTTATGAAAGTGTTGAGAACTAAAGCTCAGTTGTTTGGCACGCCACCACTGTCCATCCAGCACTATGGAGGGCACTGCCTACATCTTGCTCTAATTAGTCCACGGTTGTGTTCAGCCGAATGACCTCTGCCGTGAACACTCAGGATGAGGTTCTCACTTATTGCAACATGGGAGCGTTTCACTGCTTTCAAGGCTTCTTAGGAAGAATTCCGGACGGAATCTTGCTGCTGGCAGGCCTCCGGCTGTTCCGGGTGAACATCTCCTTGTAAAACCCCGGTGGTTTCTTGTACACCCGTGAAATTTGGCCAGGTTATGCAGTTTGCATTGCTGCACAATCACGCCTCCCTAGCTCTGCCGCGATTGCAAAAATTCATGCGTGGCATCCAGATAGGCTGGTCCCCGTAAGACACTGCCAGGGGACTGGGTATATCTGCTTCCCGTTCTTCTCACCTGAGTGCTATTGTTTCCAGCTTTGACAGCTACACTCTACTCACCCGGAGCAGTAAGGTGAACCTCAACTTGTGGCACTTTGTGTAAGTGTTGAGAACTAAAGCTCAGTTGTTTGGCACGCCAGCACTGTCCATCCAGCACTATGGACGGCACTGCCTACATCTGGCTCTAATGAGTCCACGGTTGTGTTCAGCCGAATGACCTCTGCCCGGAAAACTCAGAATGAGATTCTGAGTTACTGCAACATAAGAGCGTTTCACTGCTTTCAAGGCTTCTTAGGAAGAATTCCGGAATCTTGCTGCCGGTAGGCATGCGGCTGTTCCGGGTGAACATCTCCTTGTAAATCCCCCGTGGTTTCTTGTACACCGGTGATATTTGGCCAGGTTATGCAGTTTGTATTGCTGTACAATTTCCCCTGCCTAGCTCTGCCGCGATTGCAAACATTCAGGCGTGGCCGCCAGACAGGCTGGTCCCCGTAGGACACTGCCAGCGGACTGGGTATATCTAATTCCCGTTCTTCTCACCTGAGCGCTACTGATTCCAGTTTCGACGGCTATACTCTACTCAACCGGCCCAGTAAGTTGAACCTCAACTTATGGCACTTTGTGAAAGTGTTGAGAACTTGAGCTCAGTTGTTTGGCACGCCACCACACTCCATCGAGCACTATGGACGGCACTGCCTACATCTGGTTATAATTAGTCCACGGTTGTGTTCAGCCGAATGACCTCTGCCACAAACACTCAGAATGAGGTTCTGAGTTATTGCAACATAGGAGTGTTTCACTGCTTAAAAGGCTTCTTAGGAAGGATTCCGGAATCTTTCTGCCGGCAGGCTTCCAGCTGTTACAGGTAATTATCTCCTTGTAAATCCTCTGTGGTTTCTTGTAAAACAGTGAAATTTAACCAGGTTATACAGTTTGCATTGTTGCACAATTGCCCCTGCCTAGCTCTGCTGCGGTTGCAAACATTCAGGCGTGGCAGCCAGATAGGCTGTTCCCCGTAGGACACTGCCAGCGGACTGGGTATATCTGCTTCCCGTTCTTCTCACCTGAGTACTAGTGATTCCAGCTTTGACGGCTACACTCTTCTCAACCGGACCAGTAAGTTGAACCTCAACTTATGGCACTTTGTGAAAGTGTTGAGAACTAGAGCTCAGGTGTTTGGCACGCCACCACAGTCCATCCAGAACTATGGACGGCACTGCCTACATCCTGCTCTAATTAGTACACGGTTGTGTTCAGCTGAATGACCTCTGCCCGGAAAACTCAGAATGAGGTTCTGAGTTACGGCAACATAGGAGCGTTCCACTGCTTTCAAGGCTTCTTAGGAAGAATTCCGGAATCTTGCTGCAGGCAGGCCTGCGACTGTTCCGGGTGAACATCTCCTTGTAAATCCCCCGTAGTTTCTTGTACACCGGTGATATTTGGCCAGGTTATGCAGTTTGTATTGCTGCACAATTTCTCCTGCCTAGCTCTGCCGCGATTGCAAACATTCAGGCATGGCAGCCAGATAGGCTGGTCTCCGTAGGACACTGCCAGCAGACTGGGTATATCTGCTTCCCGTTCTTCTCACCTGAGTGCTACTGATTCCAGCTGTGACGGCTACAATCTACTCAACCGGAGCAGTAAGTTGAACCTCAACTTATGGCACTTTGTGAAAGTGTTGAGAACTAGAGCGCAGTTTTTTGGCATGCCACCACTGTCCGTCCAGCACTATGGACGGCACTGCCTACATCTGGCTCTAATTAGTCCACGGTTATCTTCAGCCGAATGACCTCTGCCGGAAACACTCAGAATGAGGTTCTGAGTAATTGCAACATAGGAGCGTTTCACTGCTTTCAAGGCTTCTTAGGAAGGATTCCGGAATCTTGCTGCTGGCAAGCCTCTGGCTGTTCGGGGTGAACATCTCCTTGTAAATCCCCGGTGGTTTCTTGTACACCCGTGAAATTTGGCCAGGTTATGCAGTTTGCATTGCTGCACAATTGCGCCTGACTAGCTCTGCCGCGCTTGAAAACATTCAGGCGTGGCAGCCAGATAGGCTGGTCAACTAAGGACACTGCCAGCGGACTGGGTATATCTGCTTCCCGTTCTTCTCACCTGAGTGCTAATGATTCCAGCTTGACGGCTACAATCTACTCAACCGGAGCAGTAAGTTGAACCTCAACTTATGGCACTTTGTGAAAGTGTTGAGAACTAGGGCTCAGTTGTTTGGCACGTCACCACTGTACATTCAGCAGTATGGACGGCACTGCCTACATCTGCTTCTAATTAGTCCACGGTTGTGTTCAGCCCAACGACTACTGCCGGGAACACTCAGAATGAGGTTCTGAGTTATTGAAACATAGGAGCGTTTCACTGCTTTCAAGGCTTGTTATGAAGGATTCCGGAATCTTGACGCCGGCAGGCCTCCGGCTGTTCCGGGTGAACATCTCCTTGTAAATTCCCCGTGGTTCCTTGTTCACCCGTGAAATTTGGTCAGCTTATGCAGTTTGCATTGCTGCACAATTGCGCCTGCCTAGCTCTGCCCCAGTTACAAACATTCAGGCGTGGCAGCCAGATAGGCTGGTCCCCGTAGGACACTGCCAGCGGATTGGGTATATCTACTTCCCTTTCTTCTCACCTGAGTCCTACTTATTCCAGCTTTGATGGCTATAATCTACTCAACCGGAGCAGAAAGTTGAACCTCAACTTAAGGCATTTTGTGAAAATGTTGAGAACTAGAGCTCAGTTGTTTGGCACCCCACCACCCTCCATCCAGCACTATGACGGCACTAACTACATCTGGCTCTAATTAGTCCACGGTTGTGTTCAGCCGAATGACCTCTGCCGGGAACACTCAGAATGAGGTTCTGAGTTACTGCAACATAGGAGCGTTTCAGTACTTTCAAGGCATCTTAGGAAGAATTCCGGAATCTTACTTCCGGCAGGCCTCCGTCTGTTCTAGTTGAACATCTCCTTGTAAATCCCCCGTGGTTTCTTGTACACCCGTGAAATTTGGCCAGGTTATGCAGTTTGCATTGCTGCACAATTCCCCCTGCCTAGCTCTGCCGCGTTTGAAAACATTCAGGAGTGGCAGCCAGATAGGCTGGTCCCCGTAGGACACTGCCAGCAGACTAGGTATATCTGCTTCCTGTTCTTCTCACCTGAGTGCTACTGATTCCAGGTTTGACGGCTACACTCTACTCAACCGGAGCAGTAAGTTAATCCTCAACTTATGGCCCTTTGTGAAAGTCTTGAGAACTAGAGCTCAGTTGTTTGGCACGCCACCACAGTCCATCCGGCAATCTGGACGGCACTGCCTACATCTGGCTCTAATTACTCCACGGTTGTGTTCAGCCGAATGACCTCTGCCGGGAACACTCAGAATGAGGTTCTGACTTACTTTAACATAGGAGTGTTTCACTGCTTTGACGCTTCTTAAGAAGAATTCCGGAATGTTGCTGCCGCCAGGCCTCCGGCAGTTCCGGGTGAACATCTCCTTGTAAATCCCCCGTGGTTTCTTGTACACCCGTGAAATTTGGCCAGGTTATGCAGTTTGCATAGCTGCACAATTTCGCCTACCTAGCTCTGCCGCGTTTGCAAACATTCAGGAGTGGCACCCAGATAGGCTGATCCCCGTAGGATACTGCCAGCGGACTGGGTATATCTGCTTCCCGTTCTTCTCACCTGAGTGCTACTGATTCCAGCTTTGACGGTTACACTCTACTCAACCGGAGCAGTAAGTTGAACCTCAACTTATGGCACTTTGTGAAAGTGTTGAGAACTAGAGCTCAGTTGTTTGGCACGCAACCACGGTCCAAACAGCACTATGGACTGCACTGCTTACATCTTGCTCTAATTAGTCCACAGTTATGTTCAGCCGAATGACTTCTGCCGGGAAGACTCAGAATGAGGTTCTGAGTTACTGTAAGATAGGAGCGTTTCACTGCTTTCAAGGCTTCACAGGAAGAATTCCGGAATGTTGCTGCCGGTAGGCCTCCAGGTGTTCCGGGTGAACATCTCCTTTTAAATCCCCAGTGGTTTCTTGTACACCCGTGAAATTGGCCAGGTTATGCAGCTCTCATTGCTGCACAATTGCGCCTGCCTAGCTCTGCCCCTGTTGCAAATATTCAGGAGTGGCACTCAGATAGGCTGGTCCCCGTAGGACACTGCCAGCCGACTGGGTATATCTGCTTACCGTTCTTCTCACCTGAGTGCTACTGATTCCAGCTTTGACGGTTACACTCTACTCAACCGGAGTAGTAAGTTGAACCTCAACTTGTGGCACTTTGTGAAAGTGTTAAGAACTAGAGCGCAGTTGTTTGGCACGTCACCACTGTCCATCCAGCATTATGCACGGCACTGCCTACATCTGGCTCTAATTAGTCCACGGTTGTGTTCAGCCAAATTACCTCTGCCGGGAACACTCAGAATGAGGTTCTGAGTTATTGCAACATAGGAGCGTTTCATTGATTTCAAGGCTTCTCAGGAAGAATTTCGGAATGTTGCTGCCGGCAGACCTCCGGCTGTTCCGGGTGAACATCTCCTTGTAAATCCCCCGTGGTTTCTTGTACACCCGTGAAATTTGGCCAGGTTATGCAGTTGCATTGCTGCACAATTGCGCCTGCCTAGCTCTCCCGCGGTTGCAAACATTCAGGCGTGTCAGCCAGATAGGCTGGTGGCTGTAGGACACTGCCAGAGGACTGGGTATATCTGCTTCCCGTTCTTCTCACCTGAGTGCTACTGGTTCCAGCTTTGGCGGCTACAATCTACTCAACCGGAGCAGTAAGTTGAACCTCAACTTACGGCACTTTATGAAAGTGTTGAGAACTAGAGCGCAGTTGTTTGGCACTCCACCAATGTCCATCCAGCCCTACGGATGGCACTGCCTACATCTGGCTCTAATTAGTCCACGGTTGCGTTTAGCCGAATGAACTCTGCCGGAAACACTCAGAATGAGGTTCTGAGTTATTGCAACATAGAAGCGTTTCAGTACTTTCAGGGCTTCTTAGGAAGAATTCCGGAATCTTACTGCCGGCAGGTTTCCAGCTGTTCCTCGTGAACATCTCCTTGTAAATCCCCCGTGGATTCTTGTACACCCGTGAAATTTGGCCAGGTTATGCAGTTTGCATTGCTGCACAATTTCGCCTGCCTAGCTCTGCCGCGGTTGCAAATATTCAGGCGTGCGAGCCATATAGGCTGATCCCTGTAGGACACTGTCAGCGGACTGGGTATATCTGCCTCCCGTTCTTCTCACCTGAGTGCTACTGATTCCAGCTTTGACGGCTACACTCTACTCAACCGAAGCAGTAAGTTGAACCTCAACTAGTGGCACTTTGTGAAAGTGTTGAGAACTAGAGCTCAGTTGTTTTTCAGGCCACCGCTGTCCATCAAGCACTATGAACAGCCCTGCCTTCATCTGGCTCTAATCAGTCAAAAGTTGTGTTCAGCCGAATGACCTCTGCCGGGGACCCTCAGAATGAGGTTTTGAGTTATTACAACATAGGAGCGTTTCACTGCTTTCAAGGCTTCTTAGGAAGGATTTCAGAAACTTGCTGCCGGCAGCCCTCTGGCTGTTCCGGGTGAACATCTCCTTGTAAATGCCCCGTGGTTTCTAGTACACCCGTTTAATTTCGCCAGGTTATGCAGCTTGCATTACTGTACTATCACGCCTGCCTAGCTCTGCCGCAGTTGCAAACATTCAGGCGTGGCAGCCAGATAGGCTAATCCCCGTTGGACACTGCCAGCTGACTGGGTATATTTGGTTACCGTTCTTCTCACCTGAGTGCTACTCATTCCAGCTTTGACGGCTACACTCTACTCACCCGGCGCAGTAAGGTGAACCTCAACTTGTGGCTCTTTGTGAAAGTGTTGAGAATTAGAGCTCAGGTGTTTGGCCCGCCACCACTGTCCATCCAGCACTATGAAACGCACTGCTTATACGTGGCTCTAATTAGTCCACGGTTGTGTTCAGCCGAATGACCTCTGACCTGAACACTCAGAATGAGGGTCTGAGTTATTGCAACATTGGAGCGTTTCACTGCTTTCAAGGCTTCTTCGGAAGGATTCCAGAATCTTGCTGCCGGCAGGCATCCGGCTTTTCCGGGTGAACATCTCCTGGTAAATCCCGCGTGTTTTCTTGTACACCCGTGAAATTTGGCCAGGTTATGCTGTTTGCATTGCTGCACAATTGCGCCTGCCTAGCTCTGCCACGTTTGCAAACATTCAGGCGTTGCAGCCAGATAGGCTGGTCCCCGTAAGACACTGCCAGCGGACTGGGTGTATCTGCTTCTGGTTCTTCTCACGTGAGTGCTACTGATTCCAGCTTTGACTGCTACACTCTACTCAACCGTAGTAGTAAGTTGAACCTCAACTTGTGGCACTTTGTGAAAGTGTTGAGGACTAGAGCGCAGTTGTTTGGCACACAACCACTGTCCTTCCAGAAATATGGAAGGCACTGCCTACATCTGGCTCTAATTAGTCGACGGTTGTGTTCAGCCGAATGACCTCTGCCAGGAACACTCAGAATGAGGTTCTGAGTTATTGCAACACAGGAGCGTTTCACTGCTTTCAAGGCTTCTTAGGAAGAATTCTGGAATCTTGCTGCCGGCAGGCCTCCGGCTGTTCCGTGTGAACAACTCCTTGTAATTCCCCGTGGTTTCTTGTACAACCGTGAAATTTGGCCAGGTTATGCAGCTTGCATTGCTGCACAATTACGCCTGAATAGCTCTGCCGCGGTTGCAAACATTCAGGCATGGCAGCCAGATAAGCTGGTCCCCGTAGGACACTGACAGCGGACTAGGTATATCTACTTCCCGTTCTTCTCACCTGAGTGCTACTGATTCCAGATTTGAAGGCTGCACTCTCCTCAACCGGAGCAGTAAGTTGAACCTCAACTTCTGGCACTTTGTGAAAGTGTGGAGACCTAGAGGTAAGTTGTTTGGCAGGCCACCACTGTCCATCCAGCACTATGGATGGCACTGCCTACATCTGGCTCTAATTAGTCCACCGTGGTGTTCAACCGAATGACCTCTGCCGGGAACACTCAGAATGAGGTTCTGAGTTTCTGCAACATAGGAGCGTTTCACTGCATTCAAGGCTTCTTAGGAAGGATTCCGGAATCTTGCTGCCGGCATGCCTCCTGCTGTTCCGGGTGAACATCTCCTTGTAAATCCCCCATGGTTTCTTGTACACCCGTGAAAGTTGGCCAGGTTATGCAGGTTGCATTGCTGCACAATTGCGCCTGCCTAGCTCTGCCCCGGTTGCAAACATTCAGGCGTGGCAGCCAGATAGGCTGGTCCCCGTAGGACATTGCCAGCGGACTGAGTATATCTGCTTCCCGTTCTTCTCAACTGAGTGCTACTGACTCCAGCTTTGACGGCTACACTCTACTCAACCGGAGCAGTAAGTTGAACCTCAACTTATGGCACTTTGTGAAAGTGTTGAGAACTAGAGCTCAGTTGTTTGGCACGCCACCACCCTCCATCCAGCACTATGGACAGCACTGCGTACATCTGGCTCTAATTAGTCCACGGTTGTCTTCAGCCGAATGACCTCTGCCGGGAAGACTCTGAATGAGGTTCTGAGTTACTGTAACATAGGAGCGTTTCACTGCTTTCAAGGCTTCTAAGGAAGAATTCCGGAATGTTGCTGCCGGCAGGCCTCCATGTTTTCCGGGTGAACATCTCCTTGTAAATCCCCCGTGGTTTCTTGTACACCCGTAAAATTTGGCCCGGTTATGCAGTTTGCATTGCGGCACAATTGCGCCTGCCTAGCTCTGCCGCGGTTGCAAACATTCAGGCGTGTCAGCCAGATAGGCTGGTGTCCATAGGACACTGCCAGTGGACTGGGTATATCTGCTTCCCGTTCTTCTCACCTGAGTGCTACTGGTTCTAGCTTTGACGGCTACAATATACTCAACCGGAGCCGTAAGTTGAACCTCAACTTATGGCACTTTGTGAAAGTGTTGAGAACTAGAGCGCAGTTGTTTGGCACTTCACCACTGTCCATCCAGCACTGTGGATAACACTGCTTACATCTGGCTCTACTTAGTCCACGGCTGTGTTTAGCCGAATGACCTCTGCCGGGAACACTCAGAATGAGGTTCTGAGTTATTGCAACATAGGAGCGTTTCAGTACTTTCAGGGCTTTTTAGGAAGAATTCCGGAATCTTACTGCCGGCAGGCCTCCGGCTGTTCCACGTGAACTTCTCCTTGTAAATCCCCCGTGGATTCTTGTACACCCGTGAAATTTGGCCAGGTTATGCAGTTTGCATTGCTGCACAATTTCGCCTGCCTAGCTCTGCCGCGGTTGCAAACATTCATGCGTGCGAGCGAGATAGGCTGATCCCCGTAGGACACTGTCAGTGGACTGGGTATATCTGCCTCCCTTTCTTTTCGCCTGAGTGCTACTGATTCCAGCTTTGACGGCTACACTCTATTCAATCGAAGCAGTAAGTTGAACCTCAACTTGTGGCACTTTGTGAAAGTGTTGAGAACTAGAGCTCAGTTGTTTGCAGGCCTCCACTGTCCATCAAGCCATATGAACGGCCCTGCCTTCATGTGGCTCTAATTAGTCAAAGGTTGTGTTCAGCCGAATGACCTCTGCCGGGAACCCTCAGAATGAGGTTCTGAGTTATTGCAACATAGGAGCGTTTCACTGCTTTCAAGGCTTCTTATGAAGTATTCCATAATCTTGCTGCCCGCAGCCCTCCGGCTGTTCCGGGTGAACATTTCCTTGTAAATCCCCCGTGGTTTTCGGTATACCCGTTTAATTTCGCCAGGTTATGCAGCTTGCATTGCTGCACAATCACGCCTGCCTAGCTCTGCCGCGGTTGCAAACATTCAGGCGTGGAAGCCAGATAGGCTGGTCCCCGTTGGACACTGCCAGCGGACTGGGTATATCTGCTTCCCGTTGTTCTCACCTGAGTGCTACTCATTCCAGCTTTGAAGGCTACACTCTACTCACCCGGTGCAGTAAGGTGAACCTCAACTTGTGGCTCTTTGTGAAAGTGTTGAGAACTAGAGATCAGTTGTTTGCCACGCCACCAGTGTCCATCCAGCACTACGAAAGGCACTGCTTATATCTGGCTCTAATTAGTCCACGGTTGTGTTCAGCCGAATGACCTCTGCTGGTAACACTCAGAATGAGGTTCTGAGTTATTGCAACATTGGAGCGTTTCACTGCTTTCAAGGCTTCTCAGGAAGAATTCCGGAATCTTCCAGCCGGCAGGCCTCCGGCTGTTCCGGGTGAACATCTCCTTGTAAATCCCCCGTGGTTTCTTGTACACCCGTGAAATTTGGCCAGGTTATGCAGTTTGCATTGCTGCACAATTGTGCCTGCCTAGCTCTGCTGCGGTTGCAAACATTCAGGCGTGGCAGCCCGAAATGCTGGTCCCCGTAGGACACTGCCAATGGACTGGGTATATCCGCTTCCCATTCTTCTCACCTGAGTGCTACTGAATCCAGCTTTGACGGCTACACTCTACTCACCCGGAGCAGTAATTGAACCTCAACTTATGGCATTTTGTGAAAGTGTTGAGAACTATAGCACAGTTGTTTGGCATGCCACCAATGTCCATCCAGCACTATGGACGGCACTGCCTACATCTGGCTCTAATTAGTCCTCGGTTGTGTTTAGCCCAATGACCCCTGCCGGGAACACTCAGAATGAGGTTCTGAGTTTTTGCAATATAGGAGCGTTTCAGTACTTTCACGGCTTCTTAGGAAGAATTCCGGAATCTTACTGATGGCAGGCCTCCGGCTGTTCTTGGTGAACATGTCCTTGTAAATGCCCCGTGTATTCTTGTACACCCGTGTAATTTGGCCAGGTGATGCTGTTTGAATTGCTGCACAATTGTGCCTGCCTAGCTCTGCCACCTTTGCAAACATTCAGGCGTTGCAGCCAGATAGGCTGGTCCCCGTAGGACACTGCCAGCGGACTGGGTATATCTGCTTCTGGTTCTTCTCACCTGAGTGCTACTGATTCCAGCTTTGACGGCTACACTCTACTCAACCGGAGCAGTAAGTGCAACCTCAACCTGTGACACTTTGTGAAAGTGTTGAGAACTAGAGCTCAGTTGTTTGGCACGCAACCACTGTCCATTCAGAAATATGGAAGGCACTGCGTACATCTGGCTCTAATTAGTCCAGGGTTGTGTTCCGCCGAATGACCTCTGCTGGGAACACTCAGAATGAGGTTCTGAGTTATTGCAACATAGGAGCGTTTCACTGCTTTCAAGGCTTCTCAGGAAGAATTCCAGAATGTTGGTGCCGGCAGGCCTCCGGCTGTTCCGGGTAAATATCTCCTTGTAAATCCCCCGTGGTTTCTTGTATACCCATGAAATTTGGCCAGGTTATGCAGTTTGCATTGCTGCACAATTGCGCCTGCCTAGCTCTGCCGGGGTTGCAAACATTTAGGGGTGGCAGCCAGATAGCCTGGTCCCCGTGGGATACTGCCAGCGGACTGGGTATATCTGCTTCCCGTTCTTCTCACCTGAGTGCTACTGATTCCAGCTACACCACACAGAAACAACCAGCTCCAGGGTGAGTACCCCACAGGGGAAGTGTATCCCTCATGGGAGACCAGAGCTGGAGGGAATCCCCAGACCCTGACCTAGACTCCCTACCCCAACACCCGGACCACAGGACCCACTAAAACTGGGAACTGTTTGAGAGCTCCACCAGCCCGTGGAGCACACTCAGCTGGCCAGGCTAGAGCAAGAGCACCCCTGGAAGGGAGCTTAAATGCCCAAGCCAGGAACAGCTCCCCTGGGTCAAGACTACCAACAGTAGAAGAAATTTGAACTGTGTCCCCCAGGCTGTATAACCTAGGTGGTATACACATCAGCACAGGCCTAACAAGCGGGCTCCAGGCTGGGGCCGGAACCAGGCCCGGGGATCCGGCGCCTGAACAACACAACCAACTCCTCCCAATTGAAGTAAAAAGCTGAGCATACGCCTCAACAGAGGGGAGAAAGCCAGGAAACAACACTCCCCGGGGAAGCACGCCTGTGACAACAAAAGACCTGGAGGCCCAGGACAAGAGAAGCCCAAACCCCACCAAAACTCCACCCATATACCCTAGACTGGGAATTGGGCAACACAGGCTGCCAGCACCTGATAGTAAGCAGGAGCTCAGACTGTTGAGGCGGCTCAGCAATAGAGTGATAGTCTTGGATGTATGAGGCCCTGGATCTGATTCCTCAGCATCACAAAAGCAAAAAGGGTCAGAAGTGGTGCTGTGGCTCAAACGGTAGGGTGCCAGCCTTGAGCTGAAAAGCTGAGGGACAGCACCCAAACCTAGAGTTCAAGCCCACAACCAGCCCGAAACAAACAAACAAAAACACATCAGGAGCCCATAGCAGACTCCAGCATTTGGGAGAGTGCATCCAGAGCATCTGTTCTTCACAAGAGCACCCGTAGGAGCAAACACAAGCAGTCTAGGCTGCTCAACCCTTCCAAAGGCGGGAACTGCCAGCAATCTACAGCAGAGAGCTGAGAATCCTAAGTAAGTCAGTATAGCAGCTGGAAATAGGCTCCCAACAGAACCCAGATCAGGCACAGACTCTCTCTACCAATACAGAATCAGCAACCAAACAAAGACAGACACACCAAAACAAAATTGAAGAGCAGTCTCCTGAACCTCCATGCGAAAATCACAGAGAAAAATCACAAGGTTTACTACCACCCAGGACAGCAAGCTCACCTCAAAAGCCAGCAGCCACACAGGGGAGAGCCCCAGTGGGAGCAAAGCAGGAATGGAAGACAAAGGCTACTTCCAAGGGTTGCTGGAGGCAATGACTCAAGAAATAAAGCGAGAAATTGATCAGAAATTGAAAGAGCACAAGGATGAACTATCCAAAGAGATACAGGGTATCAAACAAGAGATGCATGCAAAAATAGAAGCTGCACAAACCTCAGTAAGAAGTGAGATAAACGCCAAATTAGAGGTAATGCATACCTCATTGAGAGATGAGATCAGTACTCTGAGAACCAACATTGAATCCATAAAGGGATCCATTTCCTCCATGCAAACCACAATAGAAGCCACTGTCAACAGAGTGAATGATATGGAAGGTAGAGTGTCAGATACAGAAGACAGAATACACCAACTGGACCAAAAAGTGACAGATATGGAAAAATCACTCAAGTTAAACCAAAGGGATATTCAAGAGCAAGCAGATAATGCTAAAAAATTTAACCTTCGCATAATTGGAGTGGACGAAGGTGAGGAATTCCAGAGCAAGGGAATGCAACACCTATTTAACAATATAATCAATGAAAATTTTCCCCACCTCAAAAATGACCATCTTAACTACATCACAAAAGCTTATCGAACACCCAACAAGCAAGACCCCAGGAGAAACACTTCTAGACACATTATAGTAAAAATGATAGATCTGAATAATAAGGAAACAATCCTCCATGCAGCAAAAATGAAGAAGGAGCTATACTACAAGGGGAAAAAAATAAGAATTACTGCAGATCTCTCCACACAAACAATGAATGCAAGAAAAGCCTGGGAAAGCACCATACGAGCCCTGAGAGCCAATAACTGCCAACCCAGACTGATCTACCCGGCAAAGCTAGCATTCACATTCGATGGAGAACTGAAAACTTTTAATAGCAAAGAAAAGCTAAATGAATACATAAACATTAAGCCAGCATTACAAAGAATTCTAAGAGGGGGGACACAACCTGAAGAAAGCAGCCAGGAACAGGGGCCTGCCCCAAACAGGCGTTACTCAAAGTCTAACTGAGCAAGCACAGGAGGAAAGGAAAAAAGAAAAACTTAGGAAAACGGAATGGCAGGGACAACAATGCATCTCTCTATACTTTCTCTTAATATAAATGGGCTGAATTCGCCAATCAAAAGAAAACGAACTGAGGACTGGATCAGAAAACAAGACCCATCCATCTGTTGCCTTCAGGAGACCCACCTCTCAGCCAAACATACAAACAAACTCAGAGTGAAGGGGTGGAAAAGGATCTACCAATCAAATGCCCCCAGTAAGAAAGCAGGTGTAGCTATCCTGATATCTGACAAAATAAACTTTTCACTAAAATCAGTACAGAAAGACAACGACGGACACTACATATTAATAAAGGGAACAATCCAAGAGGAGGATATAACCATCATCAACTTATATGCCCCAAATATTGGTGCTCCCAGATATGTCAAACAAATACTCTCAAACTTACAGAATAAAATAGATCCCAATACAATAATACTAGGAGACTTTAACACACCACTCTCACCAAAGGACAGGTCTACCAACCAGAGGATTGGCAAAGAAGCTACCGAATTAAGAGAGGCCATACTTCAAGCGGAATTAACTGACATCTACCGAGTATTTCACCCTAAAACAACACAGTACACATTCTTCTCAGCAGCTCACGGAACTTTCTCCAAAATAGACCATATCATAGTTCATGCAAGGAACTTAAGCAAATACAAAGGGATCGACATAATCCCCTGTATCCTATCTGACCACAGTGGAATCAAGCTCTCAATAACAAAGCATACCGCAGAAATTTCTCTAATACATGGAAATTGAACAGCACACTCCTTAACAATGCCTGGATAACAGAAGAGATCAGAGAAGAAATAAAGCATTTCCTACAACTCAATGAAAATGAAAACACCTCACAAAGAAACTTGTGGGACACAGCAAAAGCAGTCCTGAGGGGCAAATTTATTGCCCTCAGTGCCCACATCAAGAGAATGGAGACAGACCAAGTAAATAATCTCATGTTGCAATTAAAACAGCTAGAAAAACAAGAAAAAATGGGACCTAAAGCTACTAGACGAAGGCAGATAACCAAATTAAAAGCAGAGATTAACCAATTAGAAAATCAGAAAACCATAACCAAAATAAACCAAACAAAAAGCTGGTTCTTTGAAAAAATAAACAAAATTGATGGCCCATTGGCTAGATTAATTAAAAAAAGAAGAGAGGAAACCCATATTAATAGGATTAGGGATGCCATGGGAAACATCACAACACGTACCCAAGATATCCAAACAATTCTAACAGACTACTTTCAAAAGCTATACTCTCTAAAGGAAGAAAATCGGGCAGAAATGGATGCATTTTTAGAGAAATACAAGTTGCCCAAACTGAGCAAAGAAGAAGTTAACCAATTAAATAAGCCAATATCCTATAATGAGATACAGGAAGCTATCAAAAGTCTTCCAACAAAAAAAAGCCCAGGACCAGATGGATTCACAGCAGAATTCTATAAGACCTTTAAACAAGAACTAATACCCATACTCCTCAAGCTCTTCAGAGAAACATAGAAGGAAGGAGCTATCCCAAACTCATTCTACGAAGCCAATATCACACTCATCCCCAAACCAGGCAAAGACCCAACCAAAAAGGAGAATTACAGGCCAATCTCCTTGATGAACACAGATGCAAAGATCCTTAACAAGATTCTAGCTAACAGAATCCAGAAACACATAAAAAAAAATAATTCACTATGACCAGGTAGGCTTCATCCCAGAGACACAGGGATGGTTTAACATACGTAAGTCAATAAATGTAATCCAACATATCAACAGAGCCAAGGTCAAGAATCACATGATTATCGCCACAGATGCAGAAAAGGCCTTTGACAAAATTCAACATTCATTCATGCTAAAAGCTCTGGAGAAAATAGGAATAGAAGGAACATTTCTGAAAACAATAAAAGCCATTTATGACAGACCAATAGCCAATATTATACTTAATGGGGAAAAGCTACAACCAATTCTCCTAAAATCAGGAACAAGGCAAGGATGCCCACTGTCTCCACTCCTCTTCAATATAGACCTAGAACCCTTAGCCAGGGCAATAAGGAAAGAAAAAGACATTAAAGGGATCCGCATAGGGAAAGAAGAAGTTAAACTATCCCTTTTTGCAGACGACATGATACTATACCTCCACGATCCCAAAAACTCCATCCCCAAACTCTTAGAAATCATAAATCACTTCGGCAAAATAGCAGGATACAAAATAAACCCACAAAAATCAGTTGCCTTCCTATACACTGATAATGTACAGGAAGAGAGGGAAATAAAGGGAGCAACCCCATTCACAATAACCTCCCGAAAAATAAAATATTTAGGAATTAACCTAACCAAAGATGTAAAAGAACTATTTAATGAGAACTATAAAAAGTTAAAGAAAGAAATTGCAGAAGACACTAGGAAATGGAAAGACCTCCCATGCTCCTGGATAGGCCGACTTAATATAGTAAAGATGGTAATACTTCCAAAACTAATATACAAATTCAACGCGATTCCTATTAAAATCCCAATGACATACATCACTGAAATACAGAAAAAAGTCCAAAAATTCATATGGAACAACGAAAGACCTAGAATAGCCAAAACAATTCTAGGGGATAAAGACAATATGGGAGGGCTATCCATGCCGAACTTCAAACTCTACTACAGAGCTATAATAACAAAGACAGCATGCTACTGGCACAAAAACAGACCCGAAGACCAATGGAACAGAATAGAAGATCCAGAAATAAATCCACAGGCCTACAGCCAGCTGATATTCGACAAAGGAGCCAAAGACATACAATGGAAGAAACACAGCCTCTTCAACCGCTGGTGCTGGGAAAACTGGGCAGCCACATGCAGAAAACTAAAAGTGGACCCCAGCCTATCACCATGCACCAACATCAACTCAAAATGGATTAAAGACCTTAACATTAAACCTGAATCTCTGAAACTACTGCAGGACAGAGTAGGAGAGACACTTGAACTAATAGGCACAGGAAGGAACTTCCTGAACAGAGTCCCAGGGTCACAACAAATTGGAGAGAGACTCGACCAATGGGACCACCTTAAAATAAAAAGCTTCTGCACAGATAAAGCTATCGCAACCAAGCTAGAAAGACAACCAACTAATTGGGAAAAAATATTTACCAGCAATATATCAGACAAGGGGTTAACATCCTGTATATACAGGGAACTCAAGAAACTAATACCTCCCAAACCTAACAAACCAATTACTAAATGGGCAAGGGAACTAAAGAGGGACTTCTCAAATGAAGAAATAAAAATGGCAAAGAAACACATGAGGAAATGTTCATCATCCCTGGTGGTGAAGGAAATGCAAATAAAGACAACCCTGAGATACCACCTTACCCCAGTCAGAATGTCCCACATCCACAAATCAGCCAACGACAAATGCTGGAGGGGATGTGGAGAACGAGGAACGCTATTACACTGCTGGTGGGAATGTACACTCATACAACCACTTTGGAAAGCAGTCTGGAGGGTCCTTAGAAAGCTAAAGATTGACCTCCCTTACGACCCAGTCATACCACTTCTAGGCATCTACCCTGAACAACAGGAACCAATATACAAGGACACGTGTACCTCCATGTTTATTGCAGCACTGTTCACAATAGCTAGGATATGGAAACAACCTAGATGCCCCACCACAGATGAATGGATCCAAAAATTGTGGTATCTATACACAATGGAATATTATGCAGCCATTAGAAATGACAAAATAATGGCATTTGCAGGGAAATGGATGGAGCTAGAAGGAATCATGTTGAGCGAGGTAAGCCAAGAACGAAGAGACAAACAGTACATGGTCTCCCTGATAAGCGGATGATAAATCCAAAAGGTTAGGTGATATGACAAAACTAACAGGACTTAAGAAACAAAGAACTCCCACTCATCTGGTTGAACCACTACTAAATATCCCCATGCTGCTGATCACGTGTATGGTATATAACATATGAACACCGTTATATATTACAGACTGTGATAGACAATTGGCTCCAGGAAAGTTAGAATGAACGTGTGACTTTAAATGAGCATCATTATTCCACAATACTGTGAATTTCCGGAAATTAAGTAATCACTTAATCACAATCAAAAAAAAAAAAAAGAACCTTGGGGAAGGGAGGGAGGGAGGGGATGGTAGGGAGAAAACAATGGAGGGGGTAACAATGTTCAAGAGGAACTGTACTCATTACCCCACTCATGTAACTGTAACCCTCTGTATAGAATCTTTACAATAAAAAAAAATTAAAAAAAAAAAAAGAAAGTCATCTTGGCTGATTAAATCAGCTGTGATGGGTTGGACCTGGGCCTGTGGTAACCACAGACGATACCTGGACCATGGCTTCTGTGGAAGTTTCCACAGGTAGACGAGATAGGGCCGCGCTTGCTATGCATGTAAATAAAATCAAATATTTGCCTTCGGAAAAAAAAAATTTGGCCAGGTTATGCAGTTTGCATTGCTGCACAATTGCGTCTGCCTAGGTCTGCCACGGTTGCAAACATTCAGGCATGGCAGCCAGATAGTCTGGTCCCCATAGGACACTGCCAGAGGACTGGGTATATCTGCTTCCCGTTCTAATCACCAGAATGCTACTGATTCCAGCTTTGAAGGTTACACTCTACTCAACCGGAGCCGTAAGTTGAACCTCAACTTATGGCACTTTGTGAGAGTGTTGAGAACTAGAGCTCTGTTGTTCAGCACGCCACCACTGTCCATCCAGCACTATCGATGGCACTTCTTATATCTGGCTCTAATTAGTCCACGGTTGTGTTCAACCGAATGACCTCTGCCGGGAACACTCAGAATGAGGTTCTGAGTTATTGCAACATAGGAGCATTTCACTGCTTTCAAGGCTTCTTAGGAAGAATTTTGGAATCTTGCTGCCGGCAGGCCTCCGGCTGTTCCGGTTGAACGTCTCCTTGTAAATCCCCCGTGGTTTCTTGTACACCCGTGAAATTTGGCCAGGTTATGCAGCTTGCATTGCTGCACAATTACGCCTGAATAGCTCTGCCGCGGTTGCAAACATTCAGGCATGGCAGCCAGATAGGCTGGTCCCCGTAGGACACTGCCAGCGGACTGGGTATATCTACTTCCCGTTCTTTTCACCTGAGTGCTACTGATTCCAGCTTTGACGGCTGCACTCTCCTCAACGGGAGCAGTAAGTTGAACCTCAACTTATGGCCCTTTGTGAAAGTGTTGAGATCTAGAGGTAAGTTATTTGGCACGCCACCACTGTCCATCCAGCACTATGGACGGCACTGCCTACATCTGGCTCTAATTAGTCCACCGTGGTGTTCAACCGAATGACCTCTGCAGGGAAGACTCAGAATGAGGTTCTGAGTTATTTCAACATAGGAGCATTTCACTGCTTTCAAGGCTTCTTAGGAAGGATTCCGGAAACTTGCTGCCCCCAGGCCTCCGGCTTTTCCGGGTGAACATCGGCTTGTAAATCCCCCGTGGTATCTTGTACACCCATAAAATTTGGCCAGGTTATGCAGTTTGCATTGCTGCACAATTGCGCCTGCCTACCTCTGCGCGTTTGAAAACATTCAGGCCTGGCAGCCAGATAGGCTGGTCCCCGTAGGACACTGCCAGCAGACTAGGTATATCTGCTTCCTCATCTTCTCACCTGAGTGCTACTGATTCCAGCTTTGACGGCTACAATCTACTCAACCGGAGCAGTAAGTTAACCCTCAACTTATGGCCCTTTGTGAAAGTGTTGAGAACTAGAGCTCAGTTGTTTGGCACGCCACCACTGTCCAGCACTAAGGACGGCACTGCCTACATGTGGCTCTAATTAGTCCACGGTTGTGTTCAGCCGAATGACCTCTGCCGGGAAGACTCAGAATGAGGTTCTGAGTTACTGTAACATAGGAGCGTTTCACTGCTTTCAAGGCTTCACAGGAAGAATTCCGGAATGTTGCTGACGGCAGCCCTCCAGGTGTTCCGGGTGAACATCTTCTTGTAAATCCCCAGTGGTTTCTTGTACACCCGTGAAATTGGCCAGGTTATGCAGCTCTCATTGCTGCACAATTGCGCCTGCTTAGCTCTGCCCCGGTTGCAAACATTCAGGAGTGGCACCCAGATAGGCTGGTCCCCGTAGGACAGTGCCAGCGGACTGGGTATATCTGCTTCCGTTCTTCTCACCTGAGTGCTACTGATTCCAGCTTTGACGGTTACACTCTACTCAACCGGAGTAGTAAGTTGAACCTCAACTTGTGGCACTTTGTGAAACTGTTGAGAACTAGAGCGCAGTTGTTTGGCACGCCACCACCGTCCATCCAGCACTATGGAAGGCACTGCCTACATCTGGCTCTAATTAGTCCACGGTTGTGTTCAGCTGAATGACCTCTGCCGGGAACACTCAGAATGAGGTTTTGAGTTATTGCAACATCATTGCGTTTCAGTGATTTCAAGGCTTCTTATGAAGGATTCCGTAATCTTGCTGCCGGCAGCATTCCGGCTGTTCCGGGTGAACATCTCCTTGTAAATCCCCCGTGGTTTCTGGTACACCCGTTTAATTTGGTAAGGTTATGCAGTTTGCATTGCTGCACAATTTTGCCTGCCTAGTTCTGCCCCAGTTGCAAACATTCAGGCGTGGCAGCCAGATAGGCTGGTCCCCGTAGGACACTGCCAGCGGACTGGGTATATCTGCTTCCCGTTCTTCTGACCTGAGTGCTACTGATTCCAGCTTTGACGGCTACACTCTACTCACGCGGAGCAGTAAGGTGAACCTCAACTTATGGCACTTTGTGAAAGTGTAGAGAACTAGAGCTCAGTTGTTTGGCACACCACCACTGTCCATCCAGCACTATGGACGGCACTGCCTACATCTGGCTCTAATTAGTCCACGGTTCTGTTCAGCCAAATGAACTCTGCCGAGAACACTCAGAATGAGGTTCTGAGTTACTGTCACAGAGGAGCATTTCACTTCTTTCAAGGCTTCTTAGGAAGGATTCCGGAATCTTGCTGCCGGCAGGCCTCCGGCTGTTCCCGGTGAACATCTCCTTGTAAATCCCCTGTGGTTTCTTGTACACCCGTGATATTTGGCCAGGTTATGCAGTTTGCATTGCTGCACAATTGCGCCTGCCTTGCTCTGTCGTGGTTGCAAACACTCAGGCATCGCAGCCAGATAGCCTGGTCCCCGTAGAACACTGCGAGTGGACTGGTTATATCTGCTTCCCGTTCTTCTCATCTGAGTGATACTGATTCCAGCTTTGTCGGCTACACTCTACTCAACCGGAGCAGTAAGTTGAACCTCAACTCATGGTACTTTGTGAAAGGGTTGAGAACTAGGACTCAGTTGTTTGGCACGCCACCACTGTCCATCCAGCACTATGGACGGCACTGCCTACATCTGCTTCTAATTAGTCCACGGTTGTTTTCAGCCAAATGACTTCTGCCGAGAACACTGAGAATGAGGTTCTGAGTTATTGCAACATAGGAGCGTTTCACAGCTTTCAAGGCTTCTTAGGAAGGATTCCGGAATCTTGCTGCCGGCAGGCCTCCGGCTGTTCCGGGTGAACATCTCCTTGTAAATCCCCCGTGGTTTCTTGTACACCCGTTAAATTTGGCCAGGTTATGCAGTTGGCATTGCTGCACAATGGCGCCTGACTATCTCTGCCCCAGTTGCAAACATTCAGGCGTGGCAGCCAGATACGCTGGTCCCCATAGGACACTGCCAGCTGACTGGGTATATCTGCTTCCCGTTCTTCTCACCTGAGTGCTACTGATTCTAGTTTGACGGCTACACTCTACTCAACCGGAGCAGTAAGTTGAACCGCAAATTAAGGCATTTTGTGAAAATGTTGAGGAATAGAGCTCAGTTGTTTTGCACCCCACCACGGTCCTTCCAGCACTATGGACGGCACTGCCTCCATCTGGCTCTAATTAGTCCATGGTGGTGTTCAGCCGAATGACCTCTGCCGGGAACTCTCAGAATGAGGTTCTGAGTTATTACAGCATAGGAGCGTTTCACTGCTTTCAAGGCATCGTAGGAAGAATTCTGTATTCTTGCTGCTGGCAGGCCTCCGGCTGTTCCGGGTGAACATCTCTTTGTAAATCCCACGTGGTGTCTTGTACACCCATGAAATTTGGCTAGGTTATGCAGTTTGCATTGCTGCACAATTGCGCCTGCCTAGCTCTGCCGCGGTTGCAAACAATCAGGCGTAGCACCCAGATAGGCTGGTCCCCAAAGGACATTGCCAGCGAACTGGGTATATCTGCTTCCCTTTCTTCTCACCTGAGTGTTACTGATTCCAGCTTTGATGGCTACACTCTACTCAACCGGAATAATAAGTTGAACCTCAATTTATGGCCCTTTGTGAAAGTGTTGAGAACTAGGGTTCAGTTGTTTGGCAGGCCACCACTGTCCATCCAGCACTATGGACGGCACTGCCTACATCTGGCTCTAATTAGTCCACGGTTCTGTTCAGCCAAATGACCTCTGCCGGGAACACTCAGAATGAGGTTCTGAGTTACTGTCACAGAGGAGCATTTCACTTCTTTCAAGGTTTCTTAGGAAGGATTCCGGAATCTTGCTGCCGGCAGGCCTCCGTCTGTTCCGGGTGAACATCTCCTTGAAAATCCCCCGTGGTTTCTTGTACACTCGTGATATTTGGCCAGTTTATGCAGTTTGCATTGCTGCACAATTGCGCCTGCCTAGCTCTGTCGTGGTTGCAAACACTCAGGCGTGGCAGCCAGATAGCCTGGTCCCCGTAGAACACTGCCAATGGACTGGTTATATCTGCTTCCCGTTCTTCTCACCTGAGTGCTACTGATGCCAGGTTTGACCGCTACACTCTACTGAACCGGAGCAGTAATTTGAACCTCAACTTATGGTACTTTGTGAAAGTGTTGAGAACTAGAGCTCAGTTGTTTGGCATGCCACCACTGTCCATCCAACACTATGGACGGCATTGCCTACATCTGGCTCTAATTAATCCACGGTTGTGTTCAGCCAAATGACCTCTGCCAGGAACACTCAGAATGAGGTTCTGAGTTACTGTAACATAGGAGCTTTTCACTGCTTTCAAGGCTTCTCTTGAAGAATTCCGGAATCTTGCTGCTGGAAGGCCTCCGGCTGTTCCGGGTGAACATCTCCTTGTAAATCCCCCGTGGTTTCTTGTACACCCATAAAATTTGGCCAGGTTATGCAGTTTGCATTGCTGCACAATTGCGCCTGCCTAGCTCTGCCGCGATTGCAAACATGCAGGCGTGGCAGTCAGATAGGCTGGTCCCCGTAGTACACTGCCAGAGGACTGGGTATATCTGCTTCCTCATCTTCTCACCTGAGTGCTACTGATTCCAGCTTTGACGGCTACAATCTACTCAACCGGAGCAGTAAGTTAACCCTCAACTTATGGCCCTTTGTGAAAGTGTTGAGAACTAGAGCTCAGTTGTTTGGCACGCCACCACTGTCCATCCGGCACTCTGGACGGCATTGCCTACATCTGGCTGTAATTAGTCCACGGTTGTGTTCAGCCGAATGACCTCTGCCGGGAAGACTCAGAATGAGGTTCTGAGTTACTGTACCATAGGAGCGTTTCACTGCTTTCAAGGCTTCACAGGAAGAATTTCGGAATGTTGCTGACGGCAGCCCTCCAGGTGTTCCGGGTGAACATTTTCTTGTAAATCCCCAGTGGTTTCTTGTACACCCGTGAAATTGGCCAGGTTATGCAGCTCTCATTGCTGCACAATTGCGCCTGCCTAGCTCTGCCCCGGTTGCAAACATTCAGGAGTGGCACCCAGATAGGCTGGTCCCCGTAGGACAGTGCCAGCGGACTGGGTATATCTGCTTCCGTTCTTCTCACCTGAGTGCTACTGATTCCAGCTTTGACGGTTACACTCTACTCAACCGCAGTAGTAAGTTGAACCTCAACTTGTGGCACTTTGTGAAACTGTTGAGAACTAGAGCGCAGTTGTTTGGCACGCCACCACAGTCCATCCAGCACTATGGAAGGCACTGCCTACATCTGGCTCTAATTAGTCCACGGTTGTGTTCAGCTGAATGACCTCTGCCGGGAACACTCAGAATGAGGTTTTGAGTTATTGCAACATCATTGCGTTTCAGTGATTTCAAGGCTTCTTATGAAGGATTCCGTAATCTTGCTGCCGGCAGCACTCCGGCTGTTCCGGGTGAACATCTACTTGTAAATCCCCCGTGGTTTCTGGTACACCCGTTTAATTTCGTAAGGTTATGTAGTTTGCATTGCTGCACAATTGCGCCTGCCTAGCTCTGCCCCAGTTGCAAACATTCAGGCGTGGCAGCCAGATAGGCTGGTCCCCGTAGGACACTGCCAGCGGATTGGGTATATCTGCTTCCCGTTCTTCTCACTTGAGTGCTACTGATTCCAGCTTTGACGGCTACACTCTACTCACGCGGAGCAGTAAGGTGAACCTCAACTTATGGCACTTTGTGAAAGTGTAGAGAACTAGAGCTCAGTTGTTTGGCACGCCACCACTGTCCATCCAGCACTATGGACGGCACTGCCTACATCTGGCTCTAATTATTCCACGGTTCTGTTCAGCCAAATGAACTCTGCCGGGAACACTCAGAATGAGGTTCTGAGTTACTGTCACAGAGGAGCATTTCACTTCTTTCAAGGCTTCTTAGGAAGGATTCCGGAATCTTGCTGCCAGCAGGCCTCCGGCTGTTCCGGGTGAACATCTACTTGTAAATCCCTGTGGTTTCTTGTACACCGGTGAAATTTGGCCAGGTGATGCAGTTTGTATTGCTGCACAATTGAGCATGCCTAGCTCTGCAGCGGTTGCAAACATTCAGCCGTGGCAGCCAGATAGGCTGGTCCCCGTAGGACACTGCCAGCGGACTGGGTATATCTGCTTCCCGTTCATCTCACCTGAGTGCTACTGATTCCAGCTTTGAAGTCTACACTCTACTCACCCGGAGCAGTAAGGTGAACCTCAACTTATGGCACTTTGTGAAAGTGTAGAGAACTAGAGCTCAGTTGTTTGGCACGCCACCACTGTCCATCCAGCACTATGGACGGCACTGCCTACATCTGGCTCTAATTAGTCCACGGTTCTGTTCAGCCAAATGACCTCTGCCGGGAACACTCAGAATAAGGTTCTGAGTTACTGTCACAGAGGAGCATTTCACTTCTTTCAAGGTTTCTTAGGAAGGATTCCGGAATCTTGCTGCCGGGAGGCCTCCGGCTGTTCCGGGTGAACATCTCCTTGAAAATCCCCCGTGGTTTCTTGTACACTCGTGATATTTGGCCAGTTTATGCAGTTTGCATTGCTGCACAATTGCGCCTGCCTAGCTCTGTCGTGGTTGCAAACACTCAGGCGTGGCAGCCAGATAGCCTGGTCCCCGTAGAACACTGCCAATGGACTGGTTATATCTGCTTCCCGTTCTTCTCACCTGAGTGCTACTGATGACAGGTTTGACCGCTACACTCTACTGAACCGGAGCAGTAATTTGAACCTCAACTTATGGTACTTTGTGAAAGTGTTGAGAACTAGAGCTCAGTTGTTTGGCATGCCACCACTGTCCATCCAACACTATGGACGGCATTGCCTACATCTGGCTCTAATTAATCCACGGTTGTGTTCAGCCAAATGACCTCTGCCAGGAACACTCAGAATGAGGTTCTGAGTTACTGTAACATAGGAGCTTTTCACTGCTTTCAAGGCTTCTCATGAAGAATTCCGGAATCTTGCTGCTGGAAGGCCTCCGGCTGTTCCGGGTGAACATCTCCTTGTAAATCCCCCGTGGTTTCTTGTACACCCATAAAATTTGGCCAGGTTATGCAGTTTGCATTGCTGCACAATTGCGCCTGCCTAGCTCTGCCGCGATTGCAAACATGCAGGCGTGGCAGTCAGATAGGCTGGTCCCCGTAGGACACTGCCAGAGGACTGGATATATCTGCTTCCTCATCTTCTCACCTGAGTGCTACTGATTCCAGCTTTGACGGCTACAATCTACTCAACCGGAGCAGTAAGTTAACCCTCAACTTATGGCCCTTTGTTAAAGTGTTGAGAACTAGAGCTCAGTTGTTTGGCACGCCACCACTGTCCATCCGGCACTCGACGGCATTGCCTACATCTGGCTCTAATTAGTCCACGGTTGTGTTCAGGAGAATGACCTCTGCCGGGAAGACTCAGAATGAGGTTCTGAGTTACTGTAACATAGGAGCGTTTCACTGCTTTCAAAGTTTCACAGGAAGAATTCCGGAATGTTGCTGACGGCAGCCCTCCAGGTGTTCCGGGTGAACATCTTCTTGTAAATCCCCAGTGGTTTCTTGTACACCCGTGAAATTGGCCAGGTTATGCAGCTCTCATTGCTGCACAATTGCGCCTGCCTAGCTCTGCCCCGGTTGCAAACATTCAGGAGTGGCACCCAGATAGGCTGGTCCCCGTAGGACAGTGCCAGCGGACTGGGTATATCTGCTTCCGTTCTTCTCACCTGAGTGCTACTGATTCCAGCTTTGACGGTTACACTCTACTCAACCGGAGAAGTAAGTTGAATCTCAACTTGTGGCACTTTGTGAAACTGTTGAGAACTAGAGCGCAGTTGTTTGGCACGCCACCACGGTCCATCCAGCACTATGGAAGGCACTGCCTACATCTGGCTCTAATTAGTCCACGGTTGTGTTCAGCTGAATGACCTCTGCCGGGAACACTCAGAATGAGGTTTTGAGTTATTGCAACATCATTGCGTTTCAGTGATTTCAAGGCTTCTTATGAAGGATTCCGTAATATTGCTGCCGGCAGGCCTCCGGCTGTTCCGGGTGAACATCTCCTTGTAAATCCCCCGTGGTTTCTTGTACACCCGTGATATTTGGCCAGGTTATGCAGTTTGCATTGCTGCACAATTGCGCCTGCCTTGCTCTGTCGTGGTTGCAAACACTCAGGCGTCGCAGCCAGATAGCCTGGTCCCCGTAGAACACTGCGAGTGGACTGGTTATATCTGCTTCCCGTTCTTCTCATCTGAGTGATACTGATTCCAGCTTTGTCGGCTAAACTCTACTCAACCGGAGCAGTAAGGTGAAACTCAACTCATGGCACTTTGTGAAAAGGTTGAGAACTAGGACTCAGTTGTTTGGCACGCCACCACTGTCCATCCAGCACTATGGACGGCACTGCCTACATCTGCTTCTAATTAGTCCACGGTTGTTTTCAGCCAAATGACTTCTGCCGGGAACACTGAGAATGAGTTTCTGAGTTATTGCAACATAGGAGCGTTTCACAGCTTTCAAGGCTTCTTAGGAAGGATTCCGGAATCTTGCTGCCGGCAGGCCTCCGGCTGTTCCTGGTGAACATCTCCTTGTAAATCCCCCGTGGTTTCTTGTACACCCGTTAAATTTGGCCAGGTTATGCAGTTGGCATTGCTGCACAATGGCGCCTGACTATCTCTGCCCCAGTTGCAAACATTCAGGCGTGGCAGCCAGATACGCTGGTCCCCATAGGACACTGCCAGCGGACTGGGTATATCTGCTTCCCGTTCTTCTCACCTGAGTACTACTGATTCTAGCTTTGACGGCTACACTCTACTCAACCGGAGCAGTAAGTTGAACCGCAAATTAAGGCATTTTGTGAAAATGTTGAGGAATAGAGCTCAGTTGTTTGGCACCCCACCACGGTCCTTCCAACACTATGGACGGCACTGCCTCCATCTGGCTCTAATTACTCCATGGTGGTGTTCAGCCGAATGACCTCTGCCGGGAACTCTCAGAATGAGGTTCTGACTTACTGCAACATAGGAGCGTTTCACTGCTTTCAAGGCATCGTAGGAAGAATTCTGTATTCTTGCTGCTGGCAGGCCTCCGGCTGTTCCGGGTGAACACCTCTTTGTAAATCCCACGTGGTGTCTTGTACACCCGTGAAATTTGGCTAGGTTATGCAGTTTGCATTGCTGCACAATTGCGCCTGCCTAGGCTGCCGCGATTGCAAACAATCAGGCGTAGCACCCAGATAGGCTGGTCCCCAAAGGACATTGCCAGCGGACTGGGTATATCTGCTTCCCGTTCTTCACACCTGAGTGCTACTTATTCCAGCTTTGACGGATAGACTCTACTCAACCGGAGCAGTAAGTTGAACCTCAAATTTTGGCACTTTGTGAAAGTGTTGGGAACTAGAGCTCAGTTGTTTGGCACGCCACTTCTGTCCATCCAACACTATGGAAGGCACTGCCTACATCTGGCTCTAATTAATCCACGGTTGTGTTCAGCCAAATGACCTCTGCCGGGAACACTCAAATCAGTTTCTGAATTATTGCAACATAGCAGCGTTTCACTGCTTTCAAGGCTTCTTAGGAAGAATTCCGGAATCTTGCTGACGGCAGGCCTCCTGCTGTTCCAGTGAACATCTCCTTGTAAATCCCCGGTGGTTTCCTGTACACCCGTGAAATTTGGCCAGGTTATGCAGTTTGCATTGCTGCACAATTGCGCCTGCCTAGCTCTGCCTCGGTTCCAAACTTTCAGGCGTGGCAGCCAGTTAGGCTGGTCCCCGTAGGACACTGCCAGCGGACTGGGTACATCTCCTTCCCATTGTTCTCACCTGAGTGCTACTGAATCCAGCTTTGACGGCTACACTCTACTCAACCAGAGCAGTGAGTTGGACTTCAACTGATGGCATTTTGTGAAAGTGTGGAGAACTAGAGCTCAGTTGTTTGGCACGCCACAACTGTCCATCCACTACTATGGAAGGCAATGCCTACATCTGACTCTAATTAGTCCATGGTTGTGTTCAGCCAAATGACCTCTGCCGGTTACACTGAGAATGAGGTTCTGAGTTATTGCAACATAGGAGCGTTTCACTGCTTTCAAGGCTTCTAAGGAAGAATTCCGGAATCTTGCTGCAGGCAGGCCTCCGGCTCTTCCGGGTGAACATCTCCATTTAAATCCCCGGTGGTTTCTTGTACACCCCTGAAATTTGGCCTGTTTATGCAGTTTGCATTGCTGCACAATTGCGCCTGTCTAACTCTGCCGCGGTTGGAAATATTCAGGCGTGGCAGCCAGATATGCAGGTCCCCGTAGGACACTGCCAGCGGACTGGGTATATCTGCTTCCCGTTCTTCTCACCTGAGTGCTACTGGTTCCAGCTTTGGCGGCTACAATCTACTCAACCGGAGCAGTAAGTTGAACCTCAACTGATGGCACTTTGTGAAAGTGTTGAGAACTAGAGCTCAGTTGTTTGGCACGCCACCACTGTCCATCCAGCACTATGGAAGGCACTGCCTACATCTGGCTCTAATTTGTCCACGGTTGTGTTCAGCCGAATGACCTCTGCCGGGAACACTCAGAATCAGTTTCTGAATTATTGCAACATAGGAGCGTTTCACTGCTTTCAAGGCTTCTTAGGAAGAATTCCGGAATCTTGCTGCCGGCAGGCCTCCGGCTGTTCCCGTGAACATCTCCTTGTATATCCCCCGTGGTTTCCTGTACACCCGTAAAATTTGGCCAGGTTATGCAGTTTGCATTGCTGCATAATTGCGCCTGCCTTGCTCTGCCGCGGTTCCAAACTTTCAGGCGTGGCAGCCAGTTAGGCTGGTCCCCGTAGGACACTGCCAGCAGACTGGGTATATCTGCTTCCCGTTCTTCTCACCTGAGTGCTACTGAATCCAGCTTTGACGGCTACACTCTACTCAACAATAGTAGTGAGTTGAACCTCAATTGATGGCATTTTGTGAAAGTGTGGAGAAGTAGAGCTCAATTGTTTGGCACGCCACAACTGTGCATCCACCACTATGGACGGCACTGCCTACATCTGACTCTAATTAGTCCACGGTTGTGTTCAGCCAAATGACCTCTGCCGGTTACACTCAGAATGAGGTTCTGAGTTATTGCAACATAGAAGCGTTTCAATGCTTTCAAGGCTTCTAAGGAAGAATTCCGGAATCTTGCTGCTGGCAGGCCTCCGGCTCTTCCAGGTGAACATCTCCTTGTAAATCCCCCATGGTTTCCTGTACACCCGTGAAATTTGGCCAGGTTATGCAGTTTGCATTGCTGCATAATGGGGTTGGCCTAGCTCTGCCGCGATTGCAAACATTCAGGTGTGGCAGCCAGTTAGGCTTTTCCCCTTAGAACAGTGCCAGCGGACTGGGTATATCTGCTTCCCGTTCTTCTCACCTGAGTGCTACTTATTCAAGATTTGACGGCTACACTCTACTCAACCGGAGCAGTGATTTGAACCTCAACTAATGGCACTTTGTGAAAGTGTTGAGAACTAGAGCTCAGTTGTTTGGCGCGCCACCACTCTCCATCCAGCACTATGGACGGCACTGCATACATCTCTCTCTAATTATTCCAAGGTTGTGTTCAGCCGAATGACCTCTGCCGGGAACACTCAGAATGAGGTTCTGAGTTATTGCAACAGAGGAGCGTTTCACTGCTTTCAAGGCTTCTAAGGAAGAATTCCGGAGTCTTGCTGCCGGCAGGCCTCGGCACTTCTAGGTGATCATCTCCTTGTTAATCCCCGGTGGTTTTTTGTACACCCGTGAAATTTGGCAAGGTTATGCAGCTTGCGTTGCTGCACAATTGCGCCTGCCTAGCTCTGCCACGATTGCAAAGATTCAGGCCTGGCAGCCAGATAGGCTGGTCCCCGAAGGACACTGCCAACGGACTGGGTATATCTGCTTCCCGTTCTTCTCACCTGAGTGCTACTTATTCCAGCTTTGACGGCTACAATCTACTCACCCGGAGCAGAAAGGTGAACCTCAACTGATGGCACTTTGTGAAAGTGTAGAGAACTAGAGCTCAGTTGTTTGGCACTCCACCACTGTCCATCCAGCACTATGGACGGCCCTGCCTACATCTGGCTCTAATTAGTCCACGGTTCTGTTCAGCCAAATGACCTCTGCCGGGAACACTCAGAATGAGGTTCTGAGTTAGTGTAACATAGGAGCATTTCACTTCTTTCAAGGATTCTCAGGAAGAATTCCGGAATCTTGCTGCCGGCAGGCCTCCGTCTCTTCCGGGTGAACATCTCCTCATAAATCCCCCGTGGTTTCTTGTACACCCGTGAAATTTGGCCAGGTGATGCAGTTTGCATTGCTGCACAATTGCACCTGGCTAACTCTACCGCGGTTGCAAACATTCAGGCGTGGGAGCCAGATAGTCTGGTCTCCGTAGGACACTGCCAACGGACTGGGTATATCTGCTTCCGGTTCTTCTCACCTGAGTGCAACTGATTCCAGCTTTGACGGCTACACTCTACTCAACCGGAACAGTTAGTTGAACCTCAAATTATGGCCCTTTGTGAAAGTGTTGAGAACTAGAGCTCAGTTGTTTGGCACGCCACCACTGTCCATCCAGCAGTATAGACGTCACTGCATATATCTGGCTCGAATTAGTCCACGGTTGTGTTCAGCTGAATGACCTCTGCCGGGAACACGCACAATGAGGTTCTGAGATACTTCGACATAGGAGTGTTTCACTGCTTTCAAGCCTTCTTAGGAAGAATTCCGGAATCTTGCTGCTGGCAGGCCTCCTGCTCTTCCTGATGAACATCGGCTTGTATATCCCCCGTGGTTTCTTCTACACCCGTCAAATTTGGCCAGGTTATGCAGTTTCCATTGCTGCACAATTGCGCCTACTTAGCTCTGCCGCGATTGCAAACATTCAGGCGTGGCAGCTAGATAGACTGGTCCCCGTACTACACTGCCAACGGACTGGGTATATCTGCTTCCCGTTCTTCTCACCTGAGTGCTACTGATTCCAGCTTTGACGGTTACACTCTACTCAACCGGAACAATAAATTGAACTTCAAGTTATGGTTCTATGTGAAAGTGTTGAGAACTAGAGCTCAGTTGTTTGGCATGCCACCACTGTCCATCCAGCACTATGGATGGCACTGCCTACCTCTGGCGCTAATTAGTACACGATTGTGTTCAGCCGCATGACCTCTGCCGGGAACACTCAGAATGAGGTTCTGAGTTATTGCAACATAGGAGCGTTTCACTCCTTTCAAGGATTCTTAGGAAGAATTTCGGAATCTTGCTGACGGCAGGTCTCCGGCGGTTCCGGGTGAACATCTCCTTGTAAATCTCCCGTGGTTTCTTGTACACCCGTGAAGTTTGGCCAGGTCATGCAGTTTGCATTGCTTCTCAATTGCGCCTGCCTAGCTCTGCCGCGGTTGCAAACATTCAGGCATGGAAGCCAGATAGGCTGGTCCCCATAGGACACTACCAGCGGACTGGGTATATCTGCTTCCCGTTCTTCTCACCTGAGTGCTACTGATTCCAGATTTGACGGCTACACTCTACTTAATCGGAGCAGTAAGTTGAACCTCAACTGATGGCATTTTGTGAAAGTGTTGAGAACTAGAGCTCAGTTGTTTGGCACGCCACCACTGTCCATCGAGAGCTATGGAATGCACTGCCTACATCTGGCTCTAATTAGTCCACGGTTGTGTTCAGCCGAATGACCTCTGCCGGGAACACTCAGAATCAGTTTCTGAGTTATTGCAACATAGGAGCGTTTCACTGCTTTCAAGGCTTCTTAGGAAGAATTCCGGCATCTTGCTGCCGGCAGGCCTCCGACTGTTCCGGTGAACTTCTCCTTGTAAATCCCCCGAGGTTTCCTGTACACCCGTGAAATTTGGCCAGGTTATGCAGTTTGCATTGCTGCATAATTGCGCCGGCCTAGCTCTGCCTCGGTTGCAAACATTCAGGTGTGGGAGCCATTTAGGCTTGTCCCCGTAGGACCCTGCCAGCGGACTGGGTATATCTGCTTCCCGTTCTTCTCACCTGAGTGCTACTTATTCCAGCTTTGACGGCTACACTCTACTCAACCCGAGTAGGGAGTTGAACCTCAACTGATGGCACTTTGTGAAAGTGTTGAGAACTAGAGCTCCGTTGCTTGGCACGCCACCACTGTCCATCCAGTACTATGGACATCACTGCCTACATCTGGCTCTAATTAGTCCATGTTTGTGTTCAGCCGCATGATCTCTGCCGGGAACACTCAGAACAGTTTCTGAGTTATTGCAACATAGGAGCGTTTCACTGCTTTCAAGGCTTCTTGTGAAGAATTCTGGAACTTTGCTGGCGTCAGGCCTCCGACTGTTCCGGGTGAACATCTCCTTGTAAATCCCCGTTGGTTTCTTGTACACCCCTGAAATTTGGTCAGGTTATGCAGTTTGCATGTCTGCACAATTGTGACTACCTAGCTCTGCCGGGGTTGCAAACATTCAGGCGTGGCAGCCAGATAGGCTGGTCCCCGTAGAACACTGCCAGCGGACAGGGTATATCTGCTTCCCGTTCTTCTTACCTGAGTGTACTAATTTCAGCTTTGGGGGCTACACTCTACTCATCCGGAGCAGTAAGTTGAACCTCAACTGATGGCACTTTGTGAAAGTGTTGAGATCTAGAGCTCCGTTGTTTGGCACGCCACCAATGTCCATCCAACAGTATGGACGGCACTGCCTACATCTGGCTCTAAGTAGTCCACGGTTGTTTTCAGTCGAATCACCTCTGCCGCCATCACTCAGAATCACTTTCTGAGTTATTGCAACATAGGAGCATTTAACTGCTTTCAAGGCTTCTTAGGAAGAATTCCAGAATCTTGCTGCCGGCAGGCCTCCCGCTGTTCCTGGTGAACGTCTCCTTGTAAATCCCCCGTGGTTTCTTGAACACCCGTGAAATTTGGCCAGGTTATGCAGTTTGCATTGCTGCACAATTGTGCTAGACTAGCTCTGCCGCAGTTGCAAACATTCAGGCGTGGCAGCCACATAGGCTGGTCCCGGTAGGACACTGCCAGCGGACTGGTTATATCGGCTTCCCGTTCTTCTCACCTGAGTGCTACTGAGTGCAGCTTTGGCGTCTACACTCTACTTATCCCCATCTGTACGCTGAACCTCAACTTATGGCACTTTGTGAAAGTGTTGAGAACTAGAGCTCAGTTGTTTGGCACGCCACCACTGTCCATCCAGCACTATGGACGGCACTGCCTACATCTGGCTCTAATTAGTCCACGGTTGGGTTCAGCCGAATGACCTCTGCCGGGAACACTCAGAATGAGGTTCTGAGATACTGCAACATAGGAGCGTTTCACTGCTTTCAAGGCTTCTTAGGAAGAATTCAGGAATCTTGCTGCTGGCAGGCTTCCGGCTGTTCCAGGTGAACATCTCCTGGTAAATCCCAAGTGGTTTCTTGTACACCTGTGAAATTTGGCCAGGTTATGCAGTTTGCATTGCTGCACAATTGCGCCTGCATAGCTCTGCCGCGGTTGCAAACATTCAGGCGAGGAAGCCAGATATTCTGGTCCCCGTAGGACACTGCCAGCTGACTGGGTATATCTGCTTTCGTTCTTCAACCTGAGTGCTACTGATTCCAGCTTTGTCAGCTACACTCTACTCAACCGGAGCAGTAAGTTGAACCTCAACTTATGGCACTTTGTGAAAGGGTTGAGAACTAGGGCTCAGTTGTTTGGCACGCCACCACTCTCCATCGAGCACTATGGACGGCACTGCATACATCTGCCTCTAATGAGTCCACGGTTGTGTTCAGCCGAATAACCTCTGCCGGGAACACTCAGAATGAGGTTCTGAGTTACTGCAACTTAGGATAGTTTCACTGCTTTCAAGGCTTCTTAGCAAGGATTACGGAATCTTGCTGCCGGCAGGCCTCCGGCTGTTCCGGGTGAACATCTCCTTGTAAATCCCCTGTGGTTTCTTGTACACACCTGAAATTTGTCCAGGTTATGCAGTTTGCATTGCTGTACAATTCCTCATGCCTAGCGCTGCCGCGGTTGCAAACATTCAGGCGTGGCAGCCAGATAGGCTGGTCCCCGAAGGACACTGCCAGCAGACTGGGTATATCTGCTTCCCGTTCTTCTCACCTGAGTGATGCTGATTCCAGGTTTGACGGCCACACTCTATTCAACCGGGGCAGTAAGGTGAACCTCAACTTATGGCACTTTTTGAAAATGTTGAGAACTAGAGCTCAGTTGTTTGGCACGCCACCACTGTCCATCCAGCACTATGGACGGCACTGCCTACATCTCGCTCTAATTAGTCCACGGTTGTGTTCAGCCGAATGACCTCTGCCGGGAACACTCAGAATGAGGTTCTGAGTTAATGGAACATTGCAACGTTTCACTGCTTTCAAGGCTTCTTAGGAAGGATTCTGGAATCTTGCTGCCGGCAGGCCTCCGGCTGTTCGGGGTGAACATCTCCTTGTAAATCCCCCGTGGTTTCTTGTACAATCGTGCAATTTGGCCAGGTTATGCTGTTTGCATTGCTGCACAATTGCGCCTGCCTAGCTCTGCCCCGCTTGCAAACATTCAGGCGTGGCAGTCAGATAGGCTGGTCCCCGTAGGACACTGCCAGCGGACTGGGTATATCTGCTTCCCGTTCTTCTCACCTGAGTGCTACTGATTCCAGCTTTGACCGCTACACTCTACTCAACCGGAGCAGTAAGTTGAACCTCAACTTATGTCCCTTTGTGAAAGTGTTGAGAACTAGAGCGCAATTGTTTGGCAAGCCACCACTCTCCACCCAGCACTATGGACGGCACTGCCTACATCTGGCTCTAATTAGTGCAAGGTTGTGTTCAGCCGAATGACCTCTGCCGGGAACACTCAGAATGAGGTTCTGAGTTATTGCAACATAGGAGCGTTTTACTGCTTTCCAGGTTTCTTAGGAAGGATTATGGAATCTTGCTGCCGGCAGGCCTCCGGCTTTTCGGGGTCAACATGTCCTTGTATATCCCCCCTGGTTTCTTGTATTCCCGTGAAATTTGGCCAGGTTATGCAGTTTGCATTGCTGCACAATTGCTCCTGCCTAGCTATGCCGCGGTAGCAAACATTCAGGCGTGGCACCCAGAAAGGTTGGTCCCCGTAGGACACTGCCAGCGGACTGGGTATATCTGCTTCCTGTTCTTCTCACTTGAGTGCTACTGATTCCAGCTTTGACGGCTACACTCTACTCAACCGGAGCAGGAAGTTGAACCTCAACTTATGGCACTTTGTGAAACTGTTGAACACTAGAGCTCAGTTTTTTGGCACTCCAACACTGTCCATGCAGCACTATGGACGGCAATCTCTACATCTGGCTCTAATTAGTCCACGGTTGTGTTCAGCTGAATGCCCTCTTCCGGGAACACTCAGAATGTGGTTCTTATTTGTTGCAACATAGGAGCGTTTCACTGCTTTCAAGGCTTCTTAGGAAGAATGACGGAATCTTGCTGCCGGCATGGCTCCGGCTGTTCCGGGTGAACATCTCCTTGTAAATCCAACGTGGTTTCTTGAACAACCGTGAAATTTAGCCACGTTATGCGGTTTGCATTGGTGCACAATTGCGCCTGCCTAGCTCTGCCGCGGTTGCATTCAGGCATGGCAGCCAGATAGGCTGATCAAAATAGGACACTGACGGTGGACTGGGTATATCTGCTTACGGTTCTTCTCACCTGAGTGCTACTGATTCCAGCTTTGACGGCTAAACTCTACTCAACCGGAGCAGTAAGTTGAACCTAAACTTATGGTACTTTGTGAAAGTGTTGAGAAATAGAGCTCAGTTGTTTGGCACGCCACCACAGTCCATGCAGCACTATGGACGGCACTGCATACATCTGGCTCTAATTAGTCCACAGTTGTGTTCAGCCGAATGACCTCTGCAGGGAACACTCAGAATGAGGTTCTGAGTTATTGCAACATAGGAGCGTTTCACTGCTTTCAAGGCTTCTTAGTAAGAATTCCGGAATCTTGTTGCCGGCAGACCTCCATCTGTTCCGGGTGAACTTCTCCATGTAAAAACCCGGGGGTTTCTTGTACACCCGTGAAATTTGGCCAAGTTATGCAGTTTGCATTGCTGCACAATTGCGCCTGCCTAGCTCTGCCGGGGTTGCAAATATTCAGGCATGGCAGCCACATCGGCTGGTCCCCATAGGTCACTGCCAGCGGACTGGGTATATCTGCTTCCCGTTCTTCTCACCTGAGTGCTACTGATTCCTGCTTTGACGGCTACACTCTACTCAACCGGAGTAGTAAGTTGAACCTCAACTTATGGCACTTTGTGAAAGTGTTGAGAACTAGAGCTCAGTTGTTTGGCATGCCACCACTGTCCATCCAGCACTATGGACGGCACTGCCTACACCTGGCTCTAATTAGTCCACAGTTGTGTTCACCCGAATGACCTCTGCCGGGAACACTCAGAATGAGTTTCTGAGTTATTGCAACATAGGAGCGTTTCAGTGCTTTCAAGCTTCTTAGGAAGAATTCCGCAATCTTGCTGCGGGCAGGCCTCCGACTGTTCCGGGTTAACATCTCCTTGTAAATCCCCCGTGGTTTCTTGTACACCCGTGAAATTTGGCCAGGTTATGCAGTTTGCATTGCTGCACAATTGCGCCTGCCTACCTCTGCCACAGTTGCAAATATTCAGGCGTGGCAGCCAGATAGGCTGGTGCCCGTAGGACACTGCCAGCGGACTGGGTATATCTGCTTCCCGTTCTTCTCACCTGAGTGCTACTGATTCCAGCTTTGACGGCTACACTCTACTCACCCGGAGCAGTAAGTTGAACCTCAACTTATGGCACTTTGTGAAAGTGTTGAGAACTAGAGCTCAGTTGTATGGTACGCCACCACTGTCCATCCAGCACTATGGAAGGCACTGCCTACATCTCGCTCTAGTTAGTCCACGGTTTTGTTCAGCCGAATGACCTCTGCCGGGAACACCCAGAATGAGGTTTTGAGTTATTGCAACATAGGCGCGTTTCACTGCTTTCAAGGCTTCTTAGGTAGAATTCTGGAATGTTGCTGGTGGCATGCCTCCGGCTGTTCCGGGTGAACATCTCCTTGTAAATTCCCGGTAGTTTCTTGTATACCCGTGAAATTTGGCCAGGTTATGCAGTTTGTATTGCTGGACAATTGCGCCTCCCTAGCTATGACGCTGTTGCAAACATTCAGGCGTGGCAGCCACATACGCTGTCCCCGTAGGACACTGCCAGCGGACTGGGTATATCTGCTTCCCGTTCTTCTCCCCTGAGTGCTACTGAATCTAGCTTTCACGGCTATAGTCTACTCAACCGGAGCAGTAAGTTGAACCTCAACTCATGGCACTTTGTGAAAGTGTTGAGAACTAGAGCTCAGTTGTTTGGCATGCCTCCACTCTCCATCCAGCACTATGGACGGCACTGCCTACATCTCGCTCTAATTAGTCCACGGTTGTGTTCAGCCGAATGACCTCTGCCGGCGGACTGGGTATATCTGCTTCCTGTTCTTCTCACTTGAGTGCTACTGATTCCAGCTTTGACGGCTACACTCTACTCAACCGGAGCAGGAAGTTGAACCTCAACTTATGGCACTTTGTGAAACTGTTGAACACTAGAGCTCAGTGTTTTGGCACGCCAACACTGTCCATGCAGCACTATGGACGGCACTGTCTACATCTGGCTCTAATTAGTCCACGGTTGTGTTCAGCTGAATGCCCTCTTCCGAGAACACTCAGAATGTGGTTCTTAGTTGTTGCAACATAGGAGCGTTTCACTGCTTTCAAGGCTTCTTAGGAAGAATTCCGGAATCTTGCTGCCGGCATGGCTCCAGCTGTTCCGGGTGAACATCTCCTTGTAAATCCAACGAGGTTTCTTGAACAACCGTGAAATTTAGCCACGTTATGCGGTTTGCATTGGTGCACAATTGCGCCTGCCTAGCTCTGCCGCGGTTGCATTCAGGCATGGCAGCCAGATAGGCTGATCAAAATAGGACACTGCCAGTGGACTGGGTATATCTGCTTACCGTTCTTCTCACCTGAGTGCTACTGATTCCAGCTTTGACGGCTACACTCTACTCACCCGGAGCAGTAAGTTGAACCTCAACTTATGGCACTTTGTGAAAGTGTTGACAACTAGAGCTCAGTTGTTTGGCACGCCACCACTGTCCATCCAGCACTATGGAACGCACAGCATACATCTGGCTCTAATTAGTCCACGGTTGTGTTCAGCCGAATGACCTCTGCCGGGAACACTCAGAATGAGGTTTTGAGATATTGCAACATAGGAGCGTTTCACTGCTTTCAAGGCTTCTTAGGAAGAATTCCGGAATGTTGCTGGGGGCATGCCTCCGGCTGTTCCGGGTGAACATCTCCTTGTAAATTCCCCGTATTTTCTTGTATATCCGTGAAATTTGGCCAGGTTATGCAGTTTGTATTGCTGCACAATTGCGCCTCCCTAGCTGTGACGCGGTTGCAAACATTCAGGCGTGGCAGCCAGATAGGCTGTCCCCGTAGGACACTGCCAGCGGACTGGGTATATCTGCTTCCCGTTCTTTTCCTCTGAGTGCTACTGATTCTAGCTTTGACGGCAACACTCTACTCAAACGGAGCAGTAAGTTGAACCTCAACTCATGGCACTTTGTGAAAGTGTTGAGAACTAGAGCTCAGTTGTTTGGCATGCCTCCACTCTCCATCCAGCACTATGGACGGCACTGCCTACATCTCGCTCTAATTAGTCCACCGTTGTGTTCAGCCGAATGACCTCTGCCGGGAACACTCAGAATGAGGTTCTGAGTTATTGCAACATAGGAGCGTTTCACTGCTTTCAAGGCTTCTTAGGAAGAATTCCGGAATGTTGCTGGCGGCATAGCTCCGGCTGTTCCAGGTGAACATCTCCATGTAAATCCCCCGTGGTTTCTTGTACACCCTTGAAATTTGGCCAGGTTATGCAGTTTACATTGCTAAACAATTGCGCATGCCTACCTCTGCCGCGGTTGCAAACATTCAGGCGTGGCAGCCAGATGAGCTGGTCCCCGTAGGACACTGGCAGCGGACTGGGTATATGTGCTTCCAGTTCTTCTCACCAGAGTGCTACTGATTCCAGCTTTGACGGCTACACTCTACTCAACCGGAGCTGTAAGTTGAAACTCAACTTAGGGCAATTTGTGAAAGTGTTGAGAACTAGAGCTCAGTTGTTTGGCACGCCACCACTGTCCATCCATCACTATGGACCGCACTGCCTACATCTGGCTCTAATTAGTCCAAGGTTGTGTTCAGCCGAATGACCTCTGCCGGGAACACTCAGAAGGAGGTTCTGAGTTATTGCAACATAGGAGCGTTTCACTGCTTTAAAGGCTTCTTTGGAAGAATTCATCAATCTTGCTTCCCGCAGGACTCCTAATGTACCCGGTGAACATCTCCTTGTAAATCCCCCGTGGTTTCTTGTACACCCGTGAAATTTGGCCAGGTGATGCAGTTTGCATTGGTGCACAATTGCGCCTCCCTAGCTCTGCCGTGGTTGCAAACATTCAGGCGTGGCAGTCAGATAGGCTGGTCCACGTAGGACACTGCCAGCGGACTGGGTATATCTTCTTCCCGTTCTTCTCATCTGTGTACTACTGATTCCAGCTTTGACGACTACACTCTACTCAACAGGAGTAGTAAGTTGAACCTCAACTTATGGCACTTTGTGAAAGTGTTGAGAACTAGAGCTCAGTTGTTTGGCACGCCACCACTGTCCAGCACTATGGACGGCACTGCCTACACTTGGCTCTATTTAGTCCACGGTTGTGTTCAGCCGAATGACCTCTGCCGGGAACACTCAGAATGAGGTTCTGAGTTGTTGCAACATAGGAGCGTTTCACTCCTCTCAAGGCTTCTTAGGAAGAATTCCGCAATGTTGGTTCTGGCAGGCCTCCAGGTGTTCCGGGTGAACATCTCCTTGAAAATCCCCGTGGTTTCTTGTACACCCGTGAAATTTGGCCAGGTTATGCAGTTTGCATTGCTGCACAATTGCGCCTGCCTAGCTCTGCCGTTGTTACGAACATTCAGGCGTGGCAGCCAGATAGGCTGGTCCCCTAGGACACTGCCAGCGGTCTGGGTAAATCTGCTGCCCGTACTTTTCACCTGATTGCTACTGATTCCAGCATTGACGGCTAAACTCTACTCAACTGGTGCAGTAAGTGGAACCACAACTTATGTCAATTTGTGAAAGTGTTGAGAACTAGAGCTCAGTTGTTTGGCACGCCACCAATGTCCATCCAGCACTATGGACAGCACTGCCTACATCTGGCTCTAATTAGTCCATGGTTGTGTTCAGTCGAATGACCTCTGCCGGGAACACTCAGAATCAGTTTCTGAGTTATTGCAACATAGGAGCATTTAACTGCTTTCAAGGCTTCTTAGGAAGAATTCCGGAATATTGGTGCCGCGAGGCCTCCAGCTGTACCGTGTGAACGTCTCCTTGTAAATCCCCCGTGGTTTCTTGTACACCCGTTAAATTTGGCCAGGTTATGCAGTTTGCATTGCTGCACAATTGAGCCTGCCTAGCTCTGCCGCGGTTGCAAACATTCAGGCGTGGCGGCCAGATATGCTGGTCGCCGTAGGAATCTGCCCGCGGACTGGGTATATTTGCTTCCCGTTCTTCTCACCTGAGTGCTACTGATTCCAGCTTTGACGGCTACACTCTACTCAACCGGAGCATGAAGTTGAACCTCAACTGATGGCACTTTGTGAAAGTGTTGGGAACTAGAGCTCAGTTGTTTGGCACTCCACCATTGTTCATCTAACACTATGGACGGCACTGCCCACATGTGGCTATAATTAGTCCACGGTTGTGTTCAGCCGAATGACCTCTGCCGCGAACAATCAGAATGAGGTTATGAGTTACTGCAACATAGGAGCGTTTCAGTGCTTTCAAGACTTCTTAGGAAGAATTCCGGAATGTTGCTGCCGGCAGGAAAATTCTGTTCCCGGTGAACATCTCCTTGTAAATCCTCCGTGGTTTCTTGTACACACGTGAAATTTGGCCAGGTTATGCAGTTTGCATTGCTGCACAATAGCGCCTGCCTATCTCTGCCGCGGTTGCAAACCTTCAGGCGAGGCAGCCAGATAGGCTGGTCCCGGTAGAACACTGCCAGCGGACTGGGTATATCGGCTTCCCGTTCTTCTCACCTGAGTGTTACTGATTCCAGGTTTAACGGCTACACTCTATTCAACCGCAGCAGTAAGCTGAACCTCAACTTACGGCACTTTGTGAAGGTGTTGAGAACTAGAGCTCAGTTGTTTGGCACGCCAGAACTGTCCATCCAGCACTATGGACGGCACTGCCTACATCTGGCTCTAATTAGTCCACGGTTGTGTTCATCCGAATGACCTCTGCCGGGAACACTCAGAATGAAGTTCTGAGATATTGCAACATAGGAACGTTTCACTGCTTTCACGGCTTCTTAGGAAAAATTCAGGAATCTTGCTGGAGCCATACCTCCGACTGTTCCGGGTGAACATCTCTTGGTAAATCCCCCGTGGTTTCTTGTACACCCGTGAAATTTGGCCAGGTTATGCAGTTTGCATTGCTGCACAATTGCGCCTGCCTAGCTCTGCCGCGATTGCAAACATGCAGGCGTGGCAGTCAGATAGGCTGGTCCCCGAAGGACACTGCCAGCGGACTGGGTATATCTGCTTCCCGTTCTTCTCACCTGAGTGCTACTTATTCCAGCTTTGACGGCTACAATCTACTCACCCGGAGCAGAAAGGTGAACCTCAACTGATGGCACTTTGTGAAAGTGTAGAGAACTAGAGCTCAGTTGTTTGGCACTCCACCACTGTCCATCCAGCACTATGGACGGCCCTGCCTACATCTGGCTCTAATTAGTCCACGGTTCTGTTCAGCCAAATGACCTCTGCCGGGAACACTCAGAATGATGTTCTGAGTTAGTGTAACATAGGAGCATTTCACTTCTTTCAAGGATTCTCAAGAAGATTTCCGGAATCTTGCTTCCGGCAGGCCTCCGTCTCTTCCGGGTGAACATCTCCTCATAAATCCCCCGTGGTTTCTTGTACACCCGTGAAATTTGGCCAGGTGATGCAGTTTGCATTGCTGCACAATTGCTCCTGCCTAGCTATGCCGCGGTAGCAAACATTCAGGCGTGGCACCCAGAAAGGTTGGTCCCCGTAGGACACTGCCAGCGGACTGGGTATATCTGCTTCCTGTTCTTCTCACCTGAGTGCTACTGATTCCAGCTTTGACGGCTACACTCTACTCAACCGGAGCAGGAAGTTGAACCTCAACTTATGGCACTTTGTGAAACTGTTGAACACTAGAGCTCAGTTTTTTGGCACTCCAACACTGTCCATGCAGCACTATGGACGGCAATCTCTACATCTGGCTCTAATTAGTCCACGGTTGTGTTCAGCTGAATGCCCTCTTCCGGGAACACTCAGAATGTGGTTCTTATTTGTTGCAACATAGGAGCGTTTCACTGCTTTCAAGGCTTCTTAGGAAGAATGACGGAATCTTGCTGCCGGCATGGCTCCGGCTGTTCCGGGTGAACATCTCCTTTTAAATCCAACGTGGTTTCTTGAACAACCGTGAAATTTAGCCACGTTATGCGGTTTGCATTGGTGCACAATTGCGCCTGCCTAGCTCTGCCGCGGTTGCATTCAGGCATGGCAGCCAGATAGGCTGATCAAAATAGGACACTGACGGTGGACTGGGTATATCTGCTTACGGTTCTTCTCACCTGAGTGCTACTGATTCCAGCTTTGACGGCTAAACTCTACTCAACCGGAGCAGTAAGTTGAACCTAAACTTATGGTACTTTGTGAAAGTGTTGAGAACTAGAGCTCAGTTGTTTGGCACGCCACCACAGTCCATGCAGCACTATGGACGGCACTGCATACATCTGGCTCTAATTAGTCCACAGTTGTGTTCAGCCGAATGACCTCTGCAGGGAACACTCAGAATGAGGTTCTGAGTTATTGCAACATAGGAGCGTTTCACTGCTTTCAAGGCTTCTTAGTAAGAATTCCGGAATCTTGTTGCCGGCAGACCTCCATCTGTTCCGGGTGAACTTCTCCATGTAAAAACCCGGGGGTTTCTTGTACACCCGTGAAATTTGGCCAAGTTATGCAGTTTGCATTGCTGCACAATTGCGCCTGCCTAGCTCTGCCGGGGTTGCAAACATTCAGGCATGGCAGCCACATCGGCTGGTCCCCATAGGTCACTGCCAGCGGACTGGGTATATCTGCTTCCCGTTCTTCTCACCTGAGTGCTACTGATTCCTGCTTTGACGGCTACACTCTACTCAACCGGAGTAGTAAGTTGAACCTCAACTTATGGCACTTTGTGAAAGTGTTGAGAACTAGAGCTCAGTTGTTTGGCATGCCACCACTGTCCATCCAGCACTATGGACGGCACTGCCTACACCTGGCTCTAATTAGTCCACAGTTGTGTTCACCCGAATGACCTCTGCCGGGAACACTCAGAATGAGTTTCTGAGTTATTGCAACATAGGAGCGTTTCAGTGCTTTCAAGCTTCTTAGGAAGAATTCCGCAATCTTGCTGCGGGCAGGCCTCCGACTGTTCCGGGTTAACATCTCCTTGTAAATCCCCCGTGGTTTCTTGTACACCCGTGAAATTTGGCCAGGTTATGCAGTTTGCATTGCTGCACAATTGCGCCTGCCTACCTCTGCCACAGTTGCAAATATTCAGGCGTGGCAGCCAGATAGGCTGGTGCCCGTAGGACACTGCCAGCGGACTGGGTATATCTGCTTCCCGTTCTTCTCACCTGAGTGCTACTGATTCCAGCTTTGACGGCTACACTCTACTCACCCGGAGCAGTAAGTTGAACCTCAACTTATGGCACTTTGTGAAAGTGTTGAGAACTAGAGCTCAGTTGTATGGTACGCCACCACTGTCCATCCAGCACTATGGAAGGCACTGCCTACATCTCGCTCTAGTTAGTCCACGGTTTTGTTCAGCCGAATGACCTCTGCCGGGAGCACCCAGAATGAGGTTTTGAGTTATTGCAACATAGGCGCGTTTCACTGCTTTCAAGGCTTCTTAGGTAGAATTCTGGAATGTTGCTGGTGGCATGCCTCCGGCTGTTCCGGGTGAACATCTCCTTGTAAATTCCCCGTATTTTCTTGTATATCCGTGAAATTTGGCCAGGTTATGCAGTTTGTATTGCTGCACAATTGCGCCTCCCTAGCTGTGACGCGGTTGCAAACATTCAGGCGTGGCAGCCAGATAGGCTGTCCCCGTAGGACACTGCCAGCGGACTGGGTATATCTGCTTCCCGTTCTTTTCCTCTGAGTGCTACTGATTCTAGCTTTGACGGCAACACTCTACTCAAACGGAGCAGTAAGTTGAACCTCAACTCATGGCACTTTGTGAAAGTGTTGAGAACTAGAGCTCAGTTGTTTGGCATGCCTCCACTCTCCATCCAGCACTATGGACGGCACTGCCTACATCTCGCTCTAATTAGTCCACCGTTGTGTTCAGCCGAATGACCTCTGCCGGGAACACTCAGAAGGGGGTTCTGAGTTATTGCAACATAGGAGCGTTTCACTGCTTTCAAGGCTTCTTAGGAAGAATTCCGGAATGTTGCTGGCGGCATAGCTCCGGCTGTTCCAGGTGAACATCTCCATGTAAATCCCCCGTGGTTTCTTGTACACCCTTGAAATTTGGCCAGGTTATGCAGTTTACATTGCTAAACAATTGCGCATGCCTACCTCTGCCGCGGTTGCAAACATTCAGGCGTGGCAGCCAGATGAGCTGGTCCCCGTAGGACACTGGCAGCGGACTGGGTATATGTGCTTCCAGTTCTTCTCACCAGAGTGCTACTGATTCCAGCTTTGACGGCTACACTCTACTCAACCGGAGCTGTAAGTTGAAACTCAACTTAGGGCAATTTGTGAAAGTGTTGAGAACTAGAGCTCAGTTGTTTGGCACGCCACCACTGTCCATCCATCACTATGGACCGCACTGCCTACATCTGGCTCTAATTAGTCCAAGGTTGTGTTCAGCCGAATGACCTCTGCCGGGAACACTCAGAATGAGGTTCTGAGTTGTTGCAACATAGGAGCGTTTCACTCCTCTCAAGGCTTCTTAGGAAGAATTCCGCAATGTTGGTTCTGGCAGGCCTCCAGGTGTTCCGGGTGAACATCTCCTTGAAAATCCCCGTGGTTTCTTGTACACCCGTGAAATTTGGCCAGGTTATGCAGTTTGCATTGCTGCACAATTGCGCCTGCCTAGCTCTGCCGTTGTTACGAACATTCAGGCGTGGCAGCCAGATAGGCTGGTCCCCTAGGACACTGCCAGCGGTCTGGGTAAATCTGCTGCCCGTACTTTTCACCTGATTGCTACTGATTCCAGCATTGACGGCTAAACTCTACTCAACAGGTGCAGTAAGTGGAACCACAACTTATGTCAATTTGTGAAAGTGTTGAGAACTAGAGCTCAGTTGTTTGGCACGCCACCAATGTCCATCCAGCACTATGGACAGCACTGCCTACATCTGGCTCTAATTAGTCCATGGTTGTGTTCAGTTGAATGACCTCTGCCGGGAACACTCAGAATCAGTTTCTGAGTTATTGCAACATAGGAGCATTTAACTGCTTTCAAGGCTTCTTAGGAAGAATTCCGGAATATTGGTGCCGCGAGGACTCCAGCTGTACCGTGTGAACGTCTCCTTGTAAATCCCCCGTGGTTTCTTGTACACCCGTTAAATTTGGCCAGGTTATGCAGTTTGCATTGCTGCACAATTGAGCCTGCCTAGCTCTGCCGCGGTTGCAAACATTCAGGCGTGGCGGCCAGATATGCTGGTCGCCGTAGGAATCTGCCCGCGGACTGGGTATATTTGCTTCCCGTTCTTCTCACCTGAGTGCTACTGATTCCAGCTTTGACGGCTACACTCTACTCAACCGGAGCATGAAGTTGAACCTCAACTGATGGCACTTTGTGAAAGTGTTGGGAACTAGAGCTCAGTTGTTTGGCACTCCACCATTGTTCATCTAACACTATGGACGGCACTGCCCACATGTGGCTATAATTAGTCCACGGTTGTGTTCAGCCGAATGACCTCTGCCGCGAACAATCAGAATGAGGTTATGAGTTACTGCAACATAGGAGCGTTTCAGTGCTTTCAAGACTTCTTAGGAAGAATTCCGGAATGTTGCTGCCGGCAGGAAAATTCTGTTCCCGGTGAACATCTCCTTGTAAATCCTCCGTGGTTTCTTGTACACACGTGAAATTTGGCCAGGTTATGCAGTTTGCATTGCTGCACAATAGCGCCTGCCTATCTCTGCCGCGGTTGCAAACCTTCAGGCGAGGCAGCCAGATAGGCTGGTCCCGGTAGAACACTGCCAGCGGACTGGGTATATCGGCTTCCCGTTCTTCTCACCTGAGTGTTACTGATTCCAGGTTTAACGGCTACACTCTATTCAACCGCAGCAGTAAGCTGAACCTCAACTTACGGCACTTTGTGAAGGTGTTGAGAACTAGAGCTCAGTTGTTTGGCACGCCAGAACTGTCCATCCAGCACTATGGACGGCACTGCCTACATCTGGCTCTAATTAGTCCACGGTTGTGTTCATCCGAATGACCTCTGCCGGGAACACTCAGAATGAAGTTCTGAGATATTGCAACATAGGAACGTTTCACTGCTTTCACGGCTTCTTAGGAAAAATTCAGGAATCTTGCTGGAGCCATACCTCCGACTGTTCCGGGTGAACATCTCTTGGTAAATCCCCCGTGGTTTCTTGTACACCCGTGAAATTTGGCCAGGTTATGCAGTTTGCATTGCTGCACAATTGCGCCTGCCTAGCTCTGCCGCGATTGCAAACATGCAGGCGTGGCAGTCAGATAGGCTGGTCCCCGAAGGACACTGCCAGCGGACTGGGTATATCTGCTTCCCGTTCTTCTCACCTGAGTGCTACTTATTCCAGCTTTGACGGCTACAATCTACTCACCCGGAGCAGAAAGGTGAACCTCAACTGATGGCACTTTGTGAAAGTGTAGAGAACTAGAGCTCAGTTGTTTGGCACTCCACCACTGTCCATCCAGCACTATGGACGGCCCTGCCTACATCTGGCTCTAATTAGTCCACGGTTCTGTTCAGCCAAATGACCTCTGCCGGGAACACTCAGAATGATGTTCTGAGTTAGTGTAACATAGGAGCATTTCACTTCTTTCAAGGATTCTCAAGAAGATTTCCGGAATCTTGCTTCCGGCAGGCCTCCGTCTCTTCCGGGTGAACATCTCCTCATAAATCCCCCGTGGTTTCTTGTACACCCGTGAAATTTGGCCAGGTGATGCAGTTTGCATTGCTGCACAATTGCTCCTGCCTAGCTATGCCGCGGTAGCAAACATTCAGGCGTGGCACCCAGAAAGGTTGGTCCCCGTAGGACACTGCCAGCGGACTGGGTATATCTGCTTCCTGTTCTTCTCACCTGAGTGCTACTGATTCCAGCTTTGACGGCTACACTCTACTCAACCGGAGCAGGAAGTTGAACCTCAACTTATGGCACTTTGTGAAACTGTTGAACACTAGAGCTCAGTTTTTTGGCACTCCAACACTGTCCATGCAGCACTATGGACGGCAATCTCTACATCTGGCTCTAATTAGTCCACGGTTGTGTTCAGCTGAATGCCCTCTTCCGGGAACACTCAGAATGTGGTTCTTATTTGTTGCAACATAGGAGCGTTTCACTGCTTTCAAGGCTTCTTAGGAAGAATGACGGAATCTTGCTGCCGGCATGGCTCCGGCTGTTCCGGGTGAACATCTCCTTTTAAATCCAACGTGGTTTCTTGAACAACCGTGAAATTTAGCCACGTTATGCGGTTTGCATTGGTGCACAATTGCGCCTGCCTAGCTCTGCCGCGGTTGCATTCAGGCATGGCAGCCAGATAGGCTGATCAAAATAGGACACTGACGGTGGACTGGGTATATCTGCTTACGGTTCTTCTCACCTGAGTGCTACTGATTCCAGCTTTGACGGCTAAACTCTACTCAACCGGAGCAGTAAGTTGAACCTAAACTTATGGTACTTTGTGAAAGTGTTGAGAACTAGAGCTCAGTTGTTTGGCACGCCACCACAGTCCATGCAGCACTATGGACGGCACTGCATACATCTGGCTCTAATTAGTCCACAGTTGTGTTCAGCCGAATGACCTCTGCAGGGAACACTCAGAATGAGGTTCTGAGTTATTGCAACATAGGAGCGTTTCACTGCTTTCAAGGCTTCTTAGTAAGAATTCCGGAATCTTGTTGCCGGCAGACCTCCATCTGTTCCGGGTGAACTTCTCCATGTAAAAACCCGGGGGTTTCTTGTACACCCGTGAAATTTGGCCAAGTTATGCAGTTTGCATTGCTGCACAATTGCGCCTGCCTAGCTCTGCCGGGGTTGCAAACATTCAGGCATGGCAGCCACATCGGCTGGTCCCCATAGGTCACTGCCAGCGGACTGGGTATATCTGCTTCCCGTTCTTCTCACCTGAGTGCTACTGATTCCTGCTTTGACGGCTACACTCTACTCAACCGGAGTAGTAAGTTGAACCTCAACTTATGGCACTTTGTGAAAGTGTTGAGAACTAGAGCTCAGTTGTTTGGCATGCCACCACTGTCCATCCAGCACTATGGACGGCACTGCCTACACCTGGCTCTAATTAGTCCACAGTTGTGTTCACCCGAATGACCTCTGCCGGGAACACTCAGAATGAGTTTCTGAGTTATTGCAACATAGGAGCGTTTCAGTGCTTTCAAGCTTCTTAGGAAGAATTCCGCAATCTTGCTGCGGGCAGGCCTCCGACTGTTCCGGGTTAACATCTCCTTGTAAATCCCCCGTGGTTTCTTGTACACCCGTGAAATTTGGCCAGGTTATGCAGTTTGCATTGCTGCACAATTGCGCCTGCCTACCTCTGCCACAGTTGCAAATATTCAGGCGTGGCAGCCAGATAGGCTGGTGCCCGTAGGACACTGCCAGCGGACTGGGTATATCTGCTTCCCGTTCTTCTCACCTGAGTGCTACTGATTCCAGCTTTGACGGCTACACTCTACTCACCCGGAGCAGTAAGTTGAACCTCAACTTATGGCACTTTGTGAAAGTGTTGAGAACTAGAGCTCAGTTGTATGGTACGCCACCACTGTCCATCCAGCACTATGGAAGGCACTGCCTACATCTCGCTCTAGTTAGTCCACGGTTTTGTTCAGCCGAATGACCTCTGCCGGGAACACCCAGAATGAGGTTTTGAGTTATTGCAACATAGGCGCGTTTCACTGCTTTCAAGGCTTCTTAGGTAGAATTCTGGAATGTTGCTGGTGGCATGCCTCCGGCTGTTCCGGGTGAACATCTCCTTGTAAATTCCCGGTAGTTTCTTGTATACCCGTGAAATTTGGCCAGGTTATGCAGTTTGTATTGCTGGACAATTGCGCCTCCCTAGCTATGACGCTGTTGCAAACATTCAGGCGTGGCAGCCACATACGCTGTCCCCGTAGGACACTGCCAGCGGACTGGGTATATCTGCTTCCCGTTCTTCTCCCCTGAGTGCTACTGATTCTAGTTTTCACGGCTATAGTCTACTCAACCGGAGCAGTAAGTTGAACCTCAACTCATGGCACTTTGTGAAAGTGTTGAGAACTAGAGCTCAGTTTTTTGGCATGCCTCCACTCTCCATCCAGCACTATGGACGGCACTGCCTACATCTCGCTCTAATTAGTCCACGGTTGTGTTCAGCCGAATGACCTCTGCCGGCGGACTGGGTATATCTGCTTCCTGTTCTTCTCACTTGAGTGCTACTGATTCCAGCTTTGACGGCTACACTCTACTCAACCGGAGCAGGAAGTTGAACCTCAACTTATGGCACTTTGTGAAACTGTTGAACACTAGAGCTCAGTGTTTTGGCACGCCAACACTGTCCATGCAGCACTATGGACGGCACTGTCTACATCTGGCTCTAATTAGTCCACGGTTGTGTTCAGCTGAATGCCCTCTTCCGAGAACACTCAGAATGTGGTTCTTAGTTGTTGCAACATAGGAGCGTTTCACTGCTTTCAAGGCTTCTTAGGAAGAATTCCGGAATCTTGCTGCCGGCATGGCTCCAGCTGTTCCGGGTGAACATCTCCTTGTAAATCCAACGAGGTTTCTTGAACAACCGTGAAATTTAGCCACGTTATGCGGTTTGCATTGGTGCACAATTGCGCCTGCCTAGCTCTGCCGCGGTTGCATTCAGGCATGGCAGCCAGATAGGCTGATCAAAATAGGACACTGCCAGTGGACTGGGTATATCTGCTTACCGTTCTTCTCACCTGAGTGCTACTGATTCCAGCTTTGACGGCTAAACTCTACTCACCCGGAGCAGTAAGTTGAACCTCAACTTATGGCACTTTGTGAAAGTGTTGACAACTAGAGCTCAGTTGTTTGGCACGCCACCACTGTCCATCCAGCACTATGGAACGCACAGCATACATCTGGCTCTAATTAGTCCACGGTTGTGTTCAGCCGAATGACCTCTGCCGGGAACACTCAGAATGAGGTTTTGAGATATTGCAACATAGGAGCGTTTCACTGCTTTCAAGGCTTCTTAGGAAGAATTCCGGAATGTTGCTGGGGGCATGCCTACGGCTGTTCCGGGTGAACATCTCCTTGTAAATTCCACCTATTTTCTTGTAAATCCGTGAAATTTGGCCAGGTTATGCAGTTTGTATTGCTGCACAATTGCGCCTCCCTAGCTGTGACGCGGTTGCAAACATTCAGGCGTGGCAGCCAGATAGGCTGTCCCCGTAGGACACTGCCAGCGGACTGGGTATATCTGCTTCCCGTTCTTTTCCTCTGAGTGCTACTGATTCTAGCTTTGACGGCAACACTCTACTCAAACGGAGCAGTAAGTTGAACCTCAACTCATGGCACTTTGTGAAAGTGTTGAGAACTAGAGCTCAGTTGTTTGGCATGCCTCCACTCTCCATCCAGCACTATGGACGGCACTGCCTACATCTCGCTCTAATTAGTCCACCGTTGTGTTCAGCCGAATGACCTCTGCCGGGAACACTCAGAATGAGGTTCTGAGTTATTGCAACATAGGAGCGTTTCACTGCTTTCAAGGCTTCTTAGGAAGAATTCCGGAATGTTGCTGGCGGCATAGCTCCGGCTGTTCCAGGTGAACATCTCCATGTAAATCCCCCGTGGTTTCTTGTACACCCTTGAAATTTGGCCAGGTTATGCAGTTTACATTGCTAAACAATTGCGCATGCCTACCTCTGCCGCGGTTGCAAACATTCAGGCGTGGCAGCCAGATGAGCTGGTCCCCGTAGGACACTGGCAGCGGACTGGGTATATGTGCTTCCAGTTCTTCTCACCAGAGTGCTACTGATTCCAGCTTTGACGGCTACACTCTACTCAACCGGAGCTGTAAGTTGAAACTCAACTTAGGGCAATTTGTGAAAGTGTTGAGAACTAGAGCTCAGTTGTTTGGCACGCCACCACTGTCCATCCATCACTATGGACCGCACTGCCTACATCTGGCTCTAATTAGTCCAAGGTTGTGTTCAGCCGAATGACCTCTGCCGGGAACACTCAGAAGGAGGTTCTGAGTTATTGCAACATAGGAGCGTTTCACTGCTTTAAAGGCTTCTTTGGAAGAATTCATCAATCTTGCTTCCCGCAGGACTCCTAATGTACCCGGTGAACATCTCCTTGTAAATCCCCCGTGGTTTCTTGTACACCCGTGAAATTTGGCCAGGTGATGCAGTTTGCATTGGTGCACAATTGCGCCTCCCTAGCTCTGCCGTGGTTGCAAACATTCAGGCGTGGCAGTCAGATAGGCTGGTCCACGTAGGACACTGCCAGCGGACTGGGTATATCTTCTTCCCGTTCTTCTCATCTGTGTACTACTGATTCCAGCTTTGACGACTACACTCTACTCAACAGGAGTAGTAAGTTGAACCTCAACTTATGGCACTTTGTGAAAGTGTTGAGAACTAGAGCTCAGTTGTTTGGCACGCCACCACTGTCCAGCACTATGGACGGCACTGCCTACACTTGGCTCTATTTAGTCCACGGTTGTGTTCAGCCGAATGACCTCTGCCGGGAACACTCAGAATGAGGTTCTGAGTTGTTGCAACATAGGAGCGTTTCACTCCTCTCAAGGCTTCTTAGGAAGAATTCCGCAATGTTGGTTCTGGCAGGCCTCCAGGTGTTCCGGGTGAACATCTCCTTGAAAATCCCCGTGGTTTCTTGTACACCCGTGAAATTTGGCCAGGTTATGCAGTTTGCATTGCTGCACAATTGCGCCTGCCTAGCTCTGCCGTTGTTACGAACATTCAGGCGTGGCAGCCAGATAGGCTGGTCCCCTAGGACACTGCCAGCGGTCTGGGTAAATCTGCTGCCCGTACTTTTCACCTGATTGCTACTGATTCCAGCATTGACGGCTAAACTCTACTCAACTGGTGCAGTAAGTGGAACCACAACTTATGTCAATTTGTGAAAGTGTTGAGAACTAGAGCTCAGTTGTTTGGCACGCCACCAATGTCCATCCAGCACTATGGACAGCACTGCCTACATCTGGCTCTAATTAGTCCATGGTTGTGTTCAGTCGAATGACCTCTGCCGGGAACACTCAGAATCAGTTTCTGAGTTATTGCAACATAGGAGCATTTAACTGCTTTCAAGGCTTCTTAGGAAGAATTCCGGAATATTGGTGCCGCGAGGCCTCCAGCTGTACCGTGTGAACGTCTCCTTGTAAATCCCCCGTGGTTTCTTGTACACCCGTTAAATTTGGCCAGGTTATGCAGTTTGCATTGCTGCACAATTGAGCCTGCCTAGCTCTGCCGCGGTTGCAAACATTCAGGCGTGGCGGCCAGATATGCTGGTCGCCGTAGGAATCTGCCCGCGGACTGGGTATATTTGCTTCCCGTTCTTCTCACCTGAGTGCTACTGATTCCAGCTTTGACGGCTACACTCTACTCAACCGGAGCATGAAGTTGAACCTCAACTGATGGCACTTTGTGAAAGTGTTGGGAACTAGAGCTCAGTTGTTTGGCACTCCACCATTGTTCATCTAACACTATGGACGGCACTGCCCACATGTGGCTATAATTAGTCCACGGTTGTGTTCAGCCGAATGACCTCTGCCGCGAACAATCAGAATGAGGTTATGAGTTACTGCAACATAGGAGCGTTTCAGTGCTTTCAAGACTTCTTAGGAAGAATTCCGGAATGTTGCTGCCGGCAGGAAAATTCTGTTCCCGGTGAACATCTCCTTGTAAATCCTCCGTGGTTTCTTGTACACACGTGAAATTTGGCCAGGTTATGCAGTTTGCATTGCTGCACAATAGCGCCTGCCTATCTCTGCCGCGGTTGCAAACCTTCAGGCGAGGCAGCCAGATAGGCTGGTCCCGGTAGAACACTGCCAGCGGACTGGGTATATCGGCTTCCCGTTCTTCTCACCTGAGTGTTACTGATTCCAGGTTTAACGGCTACACTCTATTCAACCGCAGCAGTAAGCTGAACCTCAACTTACGGCACTTTGTGAAGGTGTTGAGAACTAGAGCTCAGTTGTTTGGCACGCCAGAACTGTCCATCCAGCACTATGGACGGCACTGCCTACATCTGGCTCTAATTAGTCCACGGTTGTGTTCATCCGAATGACCTCTGCCGGGAACACTCAGAATGAAGTTCTGAGATATTGCAACATAGGAACGTTTCACTGCTTTCACGGCTTCTTAGGAAAAATTCAGGAATCTTGCTGGAGCCATACCTCCGACTGTTCCGGGTGAACATCTCTTGGTAAATCCCCCGTGGTTTCTTGTACACCCGTGAAATTTGGCCAGGTTATGCAGTTTGCATTGCTGCACAATTGCGCCTGCCTAGCTCTGCCGCGATTGCAAACATGCAGGCGTGGCAGTCAGATAGGCTGGTCCCCGAAGGACACTGCCAGCGGACTGGGTATATCTGCTTCCCGTTCTTCTCACCTGAGTGCTACTTATTCCAGCTTTGACGGCTACAATCTACTCACCCGGAGCAGAAAGGTGAACCTCAACTGATGGCACTTTGTGAAAGTGTAGAGAACTAGAGCTCAGTTGTTTGGCACTCCACCACTGTCCATCCAGCACTATGGACGGCCCTGCCTACATCTGGCTCTAATTAGTCCACGGTTCTGTTCAGCCAAATGACCTCTGCCGGGAACACTCAGAATGATGTTCTGAGTTAGTGTAACATAGGAGCATTTCACTTCTTTCAAGGATTCTCAAGAAGATTTCCGGAATCTTGCTTCCGGCAGGCCTCCGTCTCTTCCGGGTGAACATCTCCTCATAAATCCCCCGTGGTTTCTTGTACACCCGTGAAATTTGGCCAGGTGATGCAGTTTGCATTGCTGCACAATTGCATCTGCCTAACTCTACCGCGGTTGCAAACATTCAGGCGTGGGAGCCAGATAGTCTGGTCTCCGTAGGACACTGCCAACGGACTGGGTATATCTGCTTCCGGTTCTTCTCACCTGAGTGCAACTGATTCCAGATTTGACGGCTACACTCTACTCAACCGGAACAGTTAGTTGAACCTCAAATTATGGCCCTTTGTGAAAGTGTTGAGAACTAGAGCTCAGTTGTTTGGCACGCCACCACTGTCCATCCAGCAGTATAGACGTCACTGCATATATCTGGTTCGAATTAGTCCACGGTTGTGTTCAGCTGAATGACCTCTGCCGGGAACACGCACAATGAGGTTCTGAGATACTTCGACATAGGAGTGTTTCACTGCTTTCAAGCCTTCTTAGGAAGAATTCCGGAATCTTGCTGCTGGCAGGCCTCCTGCTCTTCCTGATGAACATCGGCTTGTATATCCCCCGTGGTTTCTTCTACACCCGTCAAATTTGGCCAGGTTATGCAGTTTCCATTGCTGCACAATTGCGCCTACTTAGCTCTGCCGCGATTGCAAACATTCAGGCGTGGCAGCTAGATAGACTGGTCCCCGTACTACACTGCCAACGGACTGGGTATATCTGCTTCCCGTTCTTCTCACCTGAGTGCTACTGATTCCAGCTTTGATGGCTACACTCTACTGAACCGGAACAATAAATTGAACTTCAACTTATGGTACTTTGTGAAAGTGTTGAGAACTAGAGCTCAGTTGTTTGGCATGCCACCACTGTCCATCCAGCACTATGGATGGCACTGCCTACCTCTGGCGCTAATTAGTACACGATTGTGTTCAGCCGCATGACCTCTGCCGGGAACACTCAGAATGAGGTTCTGAGTTATTGCAACATAGGAGCGTTTCACTCCTTTCAAGGATTCTTAGGAAGAATTTCGGAATCTTGCTGACGGCAGGTCTCCGGCGGTTCCGGGTGAACATCTCCTTGTAAATCCCCCGTGGTTTCTTGTACACCCGTGAAGTTTGGCCAGGTCATGCAGTTTGCATTGCTTCTCAATTGCGCCTGCCTAGCTCTGCCGCGGTTGCAAACATTCAGGCATGGAAGCCAGATAGGCTGGTCCCCATAGGACACTACCAGCGGACTGGGTATATCTGCTTCCCGTTCTTCTCACCTGAGTGCTACTGATTCCAGATTTGACGGCTACACTCTACTTAATCGGAGCAGTAAGTTGAACCTCAACTGATGGCATTTTGTGAAAGTGTTGAGAACTAGAGCTCAGTTGTTTGGCACGCCACCACTGTCCATCGAAAGCTATGGAATGCAATGCCTACATCTGGCTCTAATTAGTCCACGGTTGTGTTCAGCCGAATGACCTCTGCCGGGAACACTCAGAATCAGTTTCTGAGTTATTGCAACATAGGAGCGTTTCACTGCTTTCAAGGCTTCTTAGGAAGAATTCCGGCATCTTGCTGCCGGCAGGCCTCCGGCTGTTCCGGTGAACATCTACTTGTAAATCCCCCGAGGTTTCCTGTACACCCGTGAAATTTGGCCAGGTTATGCAGTTTGCATTGCTGCATAATTGCGCCGGCCTAGCTCTGCCTCGGTTGCAAACATTCAGGTGTGGGAGCCATTTAGGCTTGTCCCCGTAGGACCCTGCCAGCGGACTGGGTATATCTGCTTCCCGTTCTTCTCACCTGAGTGCTACTTATTCCAGCTTTGACGGCTACACTCTACTCAACCCGAGTAGGGAGTTGAACCTCACCTTATGGCCCTTTGTGAAAATGTTGAGAACTAGAGCTCAGTTGTTTGGCACGCCACCACTATCCATCCAGCACTATGGACGGCACTGCACACATCTGGCTCTAATTAGTCCACGATTGTGTTCAGCCGAATGACCTCTGCAGGGAACACTCAGAATGAGGTTCTGAGTTATTGCAACATAGGAGCGTTTCACTGCTTTCAAGGCTTCTTAGGAAGAATTCCAGAGACTTGCTGGCGGCAGGCCTCCGGCTGTTCCAGGAGAACATCTCTTTCTAAATCCCCCGTGGTTTCTTGTAAAACCCCGAAATTTGTCCAGGTTATGCAGTTTGCATTGTTTCACAATTGCGCCTGCCTAGCTCTGCCGCGGTTGCAAACATTCAGGCGTGGCAGCCAGATAGGCTGGTCCCCGTAGGACACTGCCAGCAGACTGGGTATATCTGCTTCCCGTTCTTTTCATCTGAGTGCTACTGATTCCAGCTTTTACGGCTACACTCTACTCAACCAGAGCAGTAAATTGAACCTCAACTGATGGCACTTTGTGAAAGTGTTGAGAACTAGAGTTCAGTTGTTTGGCACGCCACCACTCTCCATCCAGGACTATGGACGGCAGTGCCTACATCTGGCTCTAATTAGTCCACGGTTGTATTCAGCAGAATGACCTCTGCCGGGAACACTCAGAATGAGGTTCTGAGTTATTGCAACATAGGAGCGTTTCACTGCTTTCAAGGCTTCTAAGGAAAAATTCCGGAATGTTGCTGCCGGCAGGCCTCCATCTGTTCCATGTGAACATCTCCATGTAAATCGCCGTGGTTTCTTGTACACCCCTGAAATTTGGCCAGGTTATGCAGTTTGCATTGCTGCACGATTGCGCCTGCCCAGCTCTGCCGCGGTTGCAAACATTCAGGCGTGACAGCCAGTTAGGCTGGTCGGCGTAGGACACTGCCAGAGGACTGGGTATATCTGCTTTTCATTCTTCTCTCCTGAGTGCAACTGATTCCACCTTTGACGTCTACACTCTACTCAACCGGAGCAGTAAGTTGAACCTCAACTGATGGCACTTTGTGAAAGTGTTGAGAACTAGAGCTCAGTTGTTTGGTACGCCACCAGTGTCCACCCAGCACTATGGACGGCACTGCATACCTCTGGCTGTAATTAGTCCACGGTTGTGTTCAGCCACATGACCTCTGCCGGGAACACTCAGAATCAGTTTTTGAGTAATTGCAACATAGGAGCGTTTCACTGCTTTCAAGGCTTATTAGAAAGACTTCCGGAATCTTGCTGCCATCAGGCCTCCCGCTGTTCCGGGTGAACGTCTCCTTGTAAATCCCCCGTTGTTTCTTGAACACCCGTGAAATTTGGCCAGGTTATGCAGTTTGCATTGCTGCACAATTGTGCTAGACTAGCTCTGCCGCCGTTGCAAACATTCAGGGGTGGCAGCCAGATAGGCTGGTCCCCGAAGGACACTGCCAACGGACTGGGTCTATCTACTTCCCGTTCTTCTCACCTGAGTGCTACTTATTCCAGTTTTGACAGCTACACTCTACTCAACCAGAGCAGTGAGTTGAAGCTCAAGTGATGGCACTTTGTGAAAGTGTTGAGAACTAGAGCTCCGTTGCTTGGCCCGCCACCACTGTCCATCCAGTACTATGGACATCACTGCCTACATCTGGCTCTAATTAGTCCATGGTTGTGTTCAGCCGCATGATCTCTGCCGGGAACACTCAGAACAGTTTCTGAGTTATTGCAACATAGGAGCGTTTCACTGCTTTCAAGGCTTCTTGTGAAGAATTCTGGAACTTTGCTGGCGTCAGGCCTCCGACTGTTCCGGGTGAACATCTCCTTGTAAATCCCCGTTGGTTTCTTGTACACCCCTGAAATTTGGTCAGGTTATGCAGTTTGCATGTCTGCACAATTGTGACTACCTAGCTCTGCCGGGGTTGCAAACATTCAGGCGTGGCAGCCAGATAGGCTGGTCCCCGTAGAACACTGCCAGCGGACTGGGTATATCTGCTTCCCATTCTTCTCACCTGAGTGTACTAATTTCAGCTTTGGGGGCTACACTCTACTCAACCGGAGCAGTAAGTTGAACCTCAACTGATGGCACTTTGTGAAAGTGTTGAGATCTAGAGCTCCGTTGTTTGGCACGCCACCAATGTCCATCCAACAGTATGGACGGCACTGCCTACATCTGGCTCTAAGTAGTCCACGGTTGTTTTCAGTCGAATGACCTCTGACGCCATCACTCAGAATCACTTTCTGAGTTATTGCAACATAGGAGCATTTAACTGCTTTCAAGGCTTCTTAGGAAGAATTCCAGAATCTTCCTGCCATCAGGCCTCCCGCTGTTCCGGGTGAACGTCTCCTTGTAAATCCCCCGTGGTTTCTTGAACACCCGTGAAATTTGGCCAGGTTATGCAGTTTGCATTGCTGCACAATTGTGCTAGACTAGCTCTGCCGCAGTTGCAAACATTCAGGCGTGGCAGCCACATAGGCTGGTCCCGGTAGGACACTGCCAGCGGACTGGTTATATCGGCTTCCCGTTCTTCTCACCTGAGTGCTACTGAGTACAGCTTTGGCGTCTACACTCTACTCATCCGCATCTGTACGCTGAACCTCAACTTATGGCACTTTGTGAAAGTGTTGAGAACTAGAGCTCAGTTGTTTGGCACGCCACCACTGTCCATCCAGCACTATGGACGGCACTGCCTACATCTGGCTCTAATTAGTCCACGGTTGGGTTCAGCCGAATGACCTCTGCCGGGAACACTCTGAATGAGGTTCTGAGATATTGCAACATAGGAGCGTTTCACTGCTTTCAAGGCTTCTTAGGAAGAATTCAGGAATCTTGCTGCTGGCAGGCTTCCGGCTGTTCCAGGTGAACATCTCCTGGTAAATCGCAAGTGGTTTCTTGTACACCTGTGAAATTTGGCCAGGTTATGCAGTTTGCATTGCTGCACAATTGCGCCTGCATAGCTCTGCCGCGGTTGCAAACATTCAGGCGAGGCAGCCAGATATTCTTGTCCCCGTAGGACACTGCCAGCTGACTGGGTATATCTGCTTCCCGTTCTTCTCACCTGAGTGCTACTGATTCCAGCTTTGACGGATACACTCTACTCAACCGGAGCAGTAAGTTGAACCTCAACTTATGGCACTTTGTGAAAGTGTTGAGAACTAGAGCTCAGTTGTTTGGCACGCCACCACTCTCCATCCAGCACTATGGAAGGCACTGCCTACATCTGGCTCTAATTAGTCCATGGTTGTGTTCAGCCGAATGACCTCTGCCGGGCATAATCAGAATGAGGTTATGAGTTACTGCAACATAGCAGCGTTTCAGTGCTTTCTAGGCTTCTTAGGAAGAATTCCGGAATGTTGCTGCCGGCAGGCCACAAGCTGTTCCGGGTGAACATCTCCTTGTAAATCCTCCGTGGTTTCTTGTACACACGTGAAATTTGGCCAGGTTATGCAGTTTGCATTGCTGCACAATTGTGCTAGACTAGTTCTGCAGCAATTGCAAACATTCAGACGTGGCAGCCAGATAGGCTGGTCCCCGTGGGACACTGCCAGCAGACTGTGTATATCTGCTTCCCGTTCTTCTCTGAGTGCTACTGATTCCAGCTTTGACGGCTACACTCTACTCAACCGGTTCAGTTAGTTGAACCTCAACTGATGGCACTTTGGGAAAGTGTTGAGAACTACAGCTCAGTTGTTTGGCACGCCACCACTGTCCATCCAGCACTATGGACGGCACTGCACACATCTGGTTCTAATTACTCCACCGTTGTGTTCAGCCAAATGTTCTCTGCCGGGAACACTCAGAATGAGGTTCTGAGTTATTGCAACATTGGAGCGTTTCACTGCTTTCAAGGCTTCTTAGGAAGAATTCCGGAATCTTGCTGCTGGCAGGCCTCCGGCTGTTCCGGGTGAACATCTCCTTGTAAATCCACCGTGGTTGGTTGTACACCCGTGAAATTTGGCCAGGTTATGCAGTTTGCATTGCTGCACAATTGCGCCTGCCTAGCTCTGCCGTTGTTACGAACATTCAGGCGTGGCACCCAGATAGGCTGGTCCCCGTAGGACAGTGCCAGCGGTCTGGGTAAATCTGCTGCCCGTACTTTTCACCTGATTGCTACTGATTCCAGCATTGACGGCTAAACTCTACTCAACTGGAGCAGTAAGTGGAACCACAACTTCTGTCAATTTGTGAAAGTGTTGAGAACTAGAGCTCAGTTGTTTGGCACGCCACCAATGTCCATCCAGCACTATGGACGGCACTGCCTACATCTGGCTCTAATTAGTCCACGGTTGTGTTCAGTCGAATGACCTCTGCCGGGAACACTCAGAATCAGTTTCTGAGTTATTGCAACATAGGAGCATTTAACTGCTTTCAAGGCTTCTTAGGAAGAATTCCGGAATATTGGTGCCGCGAGGCCTCCAGCTGTTCCGTGTGAACGTCTCCTTGTAAATCCCCCGTGGTTTCTTGTACACCCGTTAAATTTGGCCAGGTTATGCAGTTTGCATTGCTGCACAATTGAGCCTGCCTAGCTCTGCCGCGGTTGCAAACATTCAGGCGTGGCGGCCAGATATGCTGGTCGCCGTAGGAATCTGCCCGCGGACTGGGTATATTTGCTTCCCGTTCTTCTCACGTAGGTGCTACTGATTCCAGCTTTGACGGCTACACTCTACTCAACCGGAGCATGAAGTTGAACCTCAACTGATGGCACTTTGTGAAAGTGTTGAGAACTAGAGCTCAGTTGTTTGGCACGCCACCACTGTTCATCTAACACTATGGATGGCACTGCCCACATGTGGCTATAATTAGTCCACGGTTGTGTTCACCCGAATGACCTCTGCCGGGAACACTCAGAATGAGTTTCTGAGTTATTGCAACATAGGAGCGTTTCAGTGCTTTCAAGCTTCTTAGGAAGAATTCCGCAATCTTGCTGCGGGCAGGCCTCCGACTGTTCCGGGTTAACATCTCCTTGTAAATCCCCCGTGGTTTCTTGTACACCCGTGAAATTTGGCCAGGTTATGCAGTTTGCATTGCTGCACAATTGCGCCTGCCTACCTCTGCCACAGTTGCAAATATTCAGGCGTGGCAGCCAGATAGGCTGGTGCCCGTAGGACACTGCCAGCGGACTGGGTATATCTGCTTCCCGTTCTTCTCACCTGAGTGCTACTGATTCCAGCTTTGACGGCTACACTCTACTCACCCGGAGCAGTAAGTTGAACCTCAACTTATGGCACTTTGTGAAAGTGTTGAGAACTAGAGCTCAGTTGTATGGTACACCACCACTGTCCATCCAGCACTATGGAAGGCACTGCCTACATCTCGCTCTAGTTAGTCCACGGTTTTGTTCAGCCGAATGACCTCTGCCGGGAACACCCAGAATGAGGTTTTGAGTTATTGCAACATAGGCGCGTTTCACTGCTTTCAAGGCTTCTTAGGTAGAATTCTGGAATGTTGCTGGTGGCATGCCTCCGGCTGTTCCGGGTGAACATCTCCTTGTAAATTCCCGGTAGTTTCTTGTATACCCGTGAAATTTGGCCAGGGTATGCAGTTTGCATTGCTGGACAATTGCGCCTCCCTAGCTATGACGCTGTTGCAAACATTCAGGCGTGGCAGCCACATAAGCTGTCCCCGTAGGACACTGCCAGCGGACTGGGTATATCTGCTTCCCATTCTTCTCCCCTGAGTGCTACTGATTCTAGCTTTCACGGCTACAGTCTACTCAACCGGAGCAGTAAGTTGAACCTCAACTCATGGCACTTTGTGAAAGTGTTGAGAACTAGAGCTCAGTTGTTTGGCATGCCTCCACTCTCCATCCAGCACTATGGACGGCACTGCCTACATCTCGCTCTAATTAGTCCACGGTTGTGTTCAGCCGAATGACCTCTACCGGCGGACTGGGTATATCTGCTTCCTGTTCTTCTCACTTGAGTGCTACTGATTCCAGCTTTGACGGCTACACTCTACTCAACCGGAGCAGGAAGTTGAACCTCAACTTATGGCACTTTGTGAAACTGTTGAACACTAGAGCTCAGTGTTTTGGCACGCCAACACTGTCCATGCAGCACTATGGACGGCACTGTCTACATCTGGCTCTAATTAGTCCACGGTTGTGTTCAGCTGAATGCCCTCTTCCGAGAACACTCAGAATGTGGTTCTTAGTTGTTGCAACATAGGAGCGTTTCACTGCTTTCAAGGCTTCTTAGGAAGAATTCCGGAATCTTGCTGCCGGCATGGCTCCAGCTGTTCCGGGTGAACATCTCCTTGTAAATCCAACGAGGTTTCTTGAACAACCGTGAAATTTAGCCACGTTATGCGGTTTGCATTGGTGCACAATTGCGCCTGCCTAGCTCTGCCGCGGTTGCATTCAGGCATGGCAGCCAGATAGGCTGATCAAAATAGGACACTGCCAGTGGACTGGGTATATCTGCTTACCGTTCTTCTCACCTGAGTGCTACTGATTCCAGCTTTGACGGCTACACTCTACTCACCCGGAGCAGTAAGTTGAACCTCAACTTATGGCACTTTGTGAAAGTGTTGACAACTAGAGCTCAGTTGTTTGGCACGCCACCACTGTCCATCCAGCACTATGGAACGCACAGCATACATCTGGCTCTAATTAGTCCACGGTTGTGTTCAGCCGAATGACCTCTGCCGGGAACACTCAGAATGAGGTTTTGAGATATTGCAACATAGGAGCGTTTCACTGCTTTCAAGGCTTCTTAGGAAGAATTCCGGAATGTTGCTGGGGGCATGCCTCCGGCTGTTCCGGGTGAACATCTCCTTGTAAATTCCCCGTATTTTCTTGTATATCCGTGAAATTTGGCCAGGTTATGCAGTTTGTATTGCTGCACAATTGCGCCTCCCTAGCTGTGACGCGGTTGCAAACATTCAGGCGTGGCAGCCAGATAGGCTGTCCCCGTAGGACACTGCCAGCGGACTGGGTATATCTGCTTCCCGTTCTTTTCCTCTGAGTGCTACTGATTCTAGCTTTGACGGCAACACTCTACTCAAACGGAGCAGTAAGTTGAACCTCAACTCATGGCACTTTGTGAAAGTGTTGAGAACTAGAGCTCAGTTGTTTGGCATGCCTCCACTCTCCATCCAGCACTATGGACGGCACTGCCTACATCTCGCTCTAATTAGTCCACCGTTGTGTTCAGCCGAATGACCTCTGCCGGGAACACTCAGAATGAGGTTCTGAGTTATTGCAACATAGGAGCGTTTCACTGCTTTCAAGGCTTCTTAGGAAGAATTCCGGAATGTTGCTGGCGGCATAGCTCCGGCTGTTCCAGGTGAACATCTCCATGTAAATCCCCCGTGGTTTCTTGTACACCCTTGAAATTTGGCCAGGTTATGCAGTTTACATTGCTAAACAATTGCGCATGCCTACCTCTGCCGCGGTTGCAAACATTCAGGCGTGGCAGCCAGATGAGCTGGTCCCCGTAGGACACTGGCAGCGGACTGGGTATATGTGCTTCCAGTTCTTCTCACCAGAGTGCTACTGATTCCAGCTTTGACGGCTACACTCTACTCAACCGGAGCTGTAAGTTGAAACTCAACTTAGGGCAATTTGTGAAAGTGTTGAGAACTAGAGCTCAGTTGTTTGGCACGCCACCACTGTCCATCCATCACTATGGACCGCACTGCCTACATCTGGCTCTAATTAGTCCAAGGTTGTGTTCAGCCGAATGACCTCTGCCGGGAACACTCAGAAGGAGGTTCTGAGTTATTGCAACATAGGAGCGTTTCACTGCTTTAAAGGCTTCTTTGGAAGAATTCATCAATCTTGCTTCCCGCAGGACTCCTAATGTACCCGGTGAACATCTCCTTGTAAATCCCCCGTGGTTTCTTGTACACCCGTGAAATTTGGCCAGGTGATGCAGTTTGCATTGGTGCACAATTGCGCCTCCCTAGCTCTGCCGTGGTTGCAAACATTCAGGCGTGGCAGTCAGATAGGCTGGTCCACGTAGGACACTGCCAGCGGACTGGGTATATCTTCTTCCCGTTCTTCTCATCTGTGTACTACTGATTCCAGCTTTGACGACTACACTCTACTCAACAGGAGTAGTAAGTTGAACCTCAACTTATGGCACTTTGTGAAAGTGTTGAGAAGTAGAGCTCAGTTGTTTGGCACGCCACCACTGTCCAGCACTATGGACGGCACTGCCTACACTTGGCTCTATTTAGTCCACGGTTGTGTTCAGCCGAATGACCTCTGCCGGGAACACTCAGAATGAGGTTCTGAGTTGTTGCAACATAGGAGCGTTTCACTCCTCTCAAGGCTTCTTAGGAAGAATTCCGCAATGTTGGTTCTGGCAGGCCTCCAGGTGTTCCGGGTGAACATCTCCTTGAAAATCCCCGTGGTTTCTTGTACACCCGTGAAATTTGGCCAGGTTATGCAGTTTGCATTGCTGCACAATTGGGCCTCCAAGCTCTGCCGCGGTTGCAAATATTCAGGCGTGGCAGCCAGATAGGCTGGTGCCCGTAGGACACTGCCAGCGGACTGGGTATATCTGCTTCCCGTTCTTCTCACATGAGTGCTACTGATTCCAGCTTTGACGGCTACACTCTACTCAACCGGAGCAGTAAGTTGAACCTCAACTTATGGCACTTTGTGAAAGTGTTGAGAACTAGAGCTCAGTTGTTTGGCAGGCCACCGCTGTCTACCCAGCACTATGGACGGCACTGCCTACATCTGGCTCTAATTAGTCCACGGTTGTGTTCAGCCGAATGACCTCTGCCGGGAACACTCAGAATGAGGTTCTGAGTTATTCCAACATAGGAGCGTTTCACTGCTTTCAAGGCTACTTAGGAAGAATTTCGGAATGTTGCTGTTCCGGGTGAACATCTCCTTGTAAATACCCCGTGGTTTCTTGTACACCCGTGAATTTTGGCCAGGTTATGCAGTTTGTATTGCTGCACAATTGTGCCTGCCTAGATCTGCCGAGGTTGCAAACATTCTGGCGTGGCAGCCAGATAGGCTGTTCCCCGTAGGACACTGCCAGCGGACTGGGTATATCTGCTTCCCGTTCTTCTCTCCTGAGGGCTACTGATTCTAGCTTTAACGGCTACACTCTACTCAACCGGCGCAGCAAGTTGAACCTCAACTTATGGCACTTTGTGAAAGTGTTGAGAACTAGATCTCACTTGTTTGTCACGCCACCACTGTCCATCTAGCACTATGGACGGCACTGCCTACATCTGGCTCTAATTAGTAAACGGTTGTGTTCAGCCGAATGACCTCTGCCGGGAACACTCAGAATGAGGTTCTGAGTTATTGCAACATAGGAGCGTTTCACTGCTTTCAAAGTTCTTAGGAAGAATTCCGGAATCTTCTGCCGGCAGGCCTCCGGCTGCTCTGGGTGAACATCTCCTTGTAAATCCCCCATGGATTCTTGTACATCCGTGAAATTTGGCCAGGTTATGCAGTTTGCATTGCTGCACAATTGCACCTGCCTAGCTCTGCCACGGTTGCAAACATTCAGTCCTGGCAGCCAGATAGGCTAGACCACGGAAGACATTGCAAGCGGACTGGGTATATCTGCTTCCGATTCTTCTCACTTGACTGCTACTGGTTCCAGCTTTGACGGCTACACTCTACTCAACCGGAGCAGTAAGTTGAACCTCAACTTAAGGCACTTTTTGAAAGTGAGGAGAACTAGAGCTCAGTTGTTTCGCAGGCCATCACTGTCCATCCAGCACTATGGACGGCACTGCCTACATCTGGCTCAAATTAGTCCACGGTGTGTTCAGCAGAACGACCTCTGCCGGGAACACTCAGAATGAGGTTCTGAGTTATTGCAACATAGGAGCGTTTCACTGCTTTCAAGGCTTCTTAGGTAGAATTCCGTAATGTTGCTGCCGGCAGGCCTCCGGCTGTTCCGGGTGAACATCTCCTTGTAAATCCCCCGTGGTTTCTTGTACACCTGTGAAATTTGGACAGCTTATGCAGTTTGCATTGCTGCACAATTGCACCTGCCTAGCTCTGCCGTGGTTGCAAATATTCAGGCGTGGCAGTCAGAGAGGCTGGTCCCCGTAGGACACTGCCCTCGGACTGGGTATATCTACTTCCTGTTCTTCTCACCTGAGTGCTACTGATTCCAGCTTTGACGGCTACACTCTACTCAACGGAAGCAGTAAGTTGAACCTCAACTTATGGCATTTTGTGAAAGTGTTGAGAACTAGAGCTCAATTGTTTGGCACGCCATCATTGTCCATCCAGCATTATGGACGGCAGTGCTTACATCTGGCTCTAATTAGTCCACGGTTGTGTTCAGCCGAATGACCTCTGCCGGGAACACTCAAAATGAGGTTCTGAACAATTGCAACATAATAGCATTTCACTGCTTTCAAGGCTTCTTAGGAAGGATTCTTGAATTTTGCTGCAGGCAGGCCTCCGTATGTTCCGGGTGAACATCTCCTTGTAAATTCCCCGTGGATTCTTGTACACCCGTGAAATTTGGCCAGGTTATGCAGTTTGCATTGCTGCACAATTGCGCCTGCCTAGGTACGCCTAGGTTCCAAACATTCAGTCATGGCAACCAGATTCCCTGGTCCCCGTAGGACACTGCCAGCGGACTGGGTATATCTGCTTCACGTTCTTCTCACCTGAGTGCTACTGATTACAGCTTTGACATATACACTCTACTCAACTGGAGCAGTAAGTTGAACCTCAATTATGGCACTGTGTGAAAGTGTTGAGAACTAGAGCTCAGTTGTTTGGCACGCCACCACAGTCCATTGAGCACTGTGGATGGCACTGCCTACATCTGGCTCTAATTAGTCCACGGTTGTGTTCAGCCCAATGACCTCTGCCGGGAACACTCAGAATGAGGTTCTTAACAATTGCAAAATAGGAGCGTTTCACTGCTTTCAAGGCTTCTTAGGAAGGATTCTGGAATCTTGCTAACGGCAGGCCTCCGTCTGTTCCTGGTGAACATCTTGTAAATCCCCCGTGGTTTCAAGTACATCCGTGAAATTTGGCCAGGTTATGCAGTTTGCATTGCTGCACAATTGCGCCTGCCTAGCTCTCCCGCGGTTGCAAACATTCAGGCATGGCAGCCAGAGAGGCTGGAACCCGTAGGACACTGCCAGCAGACTGTGTCAATCTGCTTCCCCTTCTTCTCACCTGAGTGCTACTGACTCCAGCTTTGATGGCTACACTCTACTCAACCATAGCAGTAAGTTGAACCTCAACTTATGCCACTTTGTGAAAGTGTTGAGAACTAGAGGTCATTGGTTTGGCACGCACCCACTGTCCATCCAACACTATGGACGACATTGCCTACATCTGGCTCTAATTTGTCCACGGTTGTGTTCAGCCGAATGACCTCTGCCAGGAACACTCAGAATGAGGTTCTGAGTTATTGCAACATAGAAGCGTATCACTGCTTTCAAGGCTTCTTAGGAAGGATTCCGGATTCTTGCTGCCAGCAGCCAGATAGGCTGGTCCCGGTAGGACACTGCCAGCTTTCTGGCTATATCTGCTTCCCGTTCTTCTCACCTGAGTGCTACTGATTCCAGCTTTCACGGCTACACGCTCCTCAACCGGAGCAGTAAGTTGAACCTCAACTCATGGCAATTTGTGAAAGTGTTGAGAACTAGAGCTCAGTTGTTTGGCACGCCACCACTGTCCATCCAGCACGATGGACTGCAGTGTTTACATCTGGCTCTAATTAGTCCACGGTTGTGTTCATCCGAATGACCTCTGCCGGGAACACTCAGAATGAGGTTCTGACTTATTGCCACATAGGAGCGTTTCACTGCTTTCAAGGCTTCTTAGGAAAAATTCCGGAATCTCGCTGCCGGCAGGCATCCGAATGTTCTGGGTGAACATCTCCTTGTAAATCCCCCGTGGTTTCTTGTACACCCGCGATATTTGGCTAGGTTATGCAGTTTGCATTGCTGCACAATTGCGCCGGCCTAGCTCTGCCGCGGTTGCAAACATTCAGGTGTGGCAGCCAGATAGGCTGGTCCCCGTAAGACACTGCCAGCGGACTGGGTATATCTGCTTCCCGTTCTTCTCACCTGAGTGCTACTGATTCCAGCTTTGACGGCTACACTCTACTCAACCGGAACAATAAGTTGAACCTTAACTTAAGGCTCTTTGTGAAAGTGTTGAGAACTAGAGCTCAGTTCTTTGGCACGCCACCACAGTCTTTCCAGCACTATGGACGGCACTGCCTATATCTGGCTCTAATTATTCCACGGTAGTGTTCAGCTGAATCACCTCTGCCGGGAACACTCAAAATGAGGTTCTGAGTTATTCCAACATAGGAGCGTTTCACTGCTTTCAAGGCTTCTTAGGAAGAATTCTGGAATCTTGCTAACGGCAGGCCTCCGTCTGTTCCTGGTGAACATCTTGTAAATCCCCCGTGGTTTCAAGTACATCCGTGAAATTTGGCCAGGTTATGCAGTTTGCATTGCTGCACAATTGCGCCTGCCTAGCTCTCCCGCGGTTGCAAACATTCAGGCATGGCAGCCAGAGAGGCTGGAACCCGTAGGACACTGCCAGCAGACTGTGTCAATCTGCTTCCCCTTCTTCTCACCTGAGTGCTACTGACTCCAGCTTTGATGGCTACACTCTACTCAACCATAGCAGTACGTTGAACCTCAACCTATGCCAATTTGTGAAAGTGTTGAGAACTAGAGGTCAGTGGTTTGGCACGCACCCACTGTCCATCCAACACTATGGACGACACTGCCTACATCTGGCTCTAATTTGTCCACGGTTGTGTTCAGCCGAATGACCTCTGCCAGGAACACTCAGAATGAGGTTCTGAGTTATTGCAACATAGAAGCGTATCACTGCTTTCAAGGCTTCTTAGGAAGGATTCCGGAATCTTGCTGCCAGCAGCCAGATAGGCTGGTCCCGGTAGGACACTGCCAGCGGACTGGGTATATCTGCTTCCCGTTCTTCTCACCTGAGTGCTACTGATTCCAACTTTGACGGCTACACTCTACTTAACCGGAGTAGTAAATTGAATCTCAACTATGGCACTTTGTTAAAATGTTGAGAACTAGAACTGAGTTTTTTGGCACGCCACCACTGTCCATCAAGCACTATGAACCGCACTGCCTACATCTGGCTCTAATTAGTCCAAGGTTGTGTTCAGTCGAATGACCTCTGCCGGGAACACTCAGAATGAGGTTCTGAGTTACTGCAACATAGGAGTGTTTTAATGCTTTCAAGGCTCCTTAGGAAGGATTCTGGAATCGTGCTCCCGGCAGGCCTCCTTCTGTTCCGGGTGAACATCTCCTTGTAAATCCCCCGTGGTTTCTTGTACACCCGTGAAATTTGGCCAGGTTATGCAGTTTCCATTGCGGCACAATTGCGCCTGCCTAACTCTTCCTCGGGTGCAAACATTCAGGCGTGTCAGCCAGATAGGCTAGTCCCCGTAGGACACTGCCAGTGCCCTGGGTATATGTGCTTCCCGTTCTTCTCACCTGAGTGCTACTGATTCCAGCTTTGACGGCTACACTCTACTCAACTGCAGCAGTAAGTTGAACCTCAACTTATGGCACTTTGTGAAGGTGTTGGGAACTAGAGTTCAGTTGTTTGGCACGCCACCACTGTCCATCCAGCACTATGGACGGTATTGCCTACATCTGGCTCTAATTAGTCCACGTTTGTGTTCAGCCGAATGACCTCTGCCGGGAACAATCAGAATGAGGTTCTGAGTTATTGCTACATAGGAGCGTTTCACTGCTTTCAAGTCTTCTTAGGAAGAATTCTGGAATCTTGCTGCCAGCAGGCCTCCGGCTGTTCCGGGTGAACATCTACTTGTAAATCCCCCGTGGTTTTTTGTACACCCGTGAAATTTAGCCAGGTAATGCAGTTTGCATTGCTGCACAATTGCGCCGGCCTAGCTCTGCCGCGGTTGCAAACATTCAGGTGTGGCAGCCAGAAAGGCTGGTCCCCGTAGGACACTGCCAGCGATCTGGGTATATCTGCTTCCCGTTCTTCCCACCTGAGTGCTACTGATTCCAGCTTTGACGACTACACTCTACTCATCCCGAGCAGTAAATTGAACCTCAACTCATGGCACTTTGTGAAAGTGTTGAGAACTAGAGCTCAGTTGGTTGGCACCCCACCACTGTCCATCCAGCATTATGGACGTCACTGCCTACTCATAGCTCCAATTAGTCCACGGTTGTGTTCAGCCAAATGACCTCTGCCGGGAACATTCAGAATGAGGTTCTGAGTTATTGCAACATAGGAGCGTTTCACTGCTTTCAAGGCTTCTTAGGTAGAATTCCGTAATGTTGCTGCTGGCAGGCCTCCGGCTGTTCCGGGTGAACATCTCCTTTTAAATCCCCCTGGTTTCTTGTACACCCGTCAAATTTGGCCAGGTTATGCAGTTCGCATTGCTGCTCAATTGCGCCTGCCTAGCTCTGCTGCGGATGCAAAAATTCAGGCATGGCAGCCAGATAGGCTGGTCCCCATAGGACACTGCCAGCGGACTGGGTTTTTCTGCTTCCAGTTCTTCTCACCTAGTGCTACTGATTCCAGCTTTGATGGATACACTCTACTCAACCGGAGCAGTAAGTTGAACCTCAACTTATGGCACTTTGTGAAAGTGTTGAGAACTAGAGCTCAGTTGTTTGGCATGCCACCACAGTCCATCCAGCACTATGGACAGCATTGCATACATCTGGCTCTAATTAGTCCAGGGTTGTGTTCAGCCGAATCACCTCTGCCGGGAACACTCAAAATGAGGTTCTGAGTTGTTGCAACATAGGAGCGTTCCACTGCTTTCAAGGCTTCTTAGGAAGAATTCCGGAACGTTGCTGCCTTCAGGCCTCCGGCTGTTACGGGTGAACATCTCTTTGTAAATCCCGCGTGGTTTCTTGTACACCCGTGAAATTTTGACAGGTTATACAATTTGCATTGCTGCACAAATGCACCTGCCTAGCTCTGTCGCGGTTGCAAACATTCAGGCGTGGCAGCCAGATAGGCTGGTCCCTGTAGGACATTGCCAGCGGACTGGGTATATCTGCTTCCCTTTCTTCTCACCTGAGTGCTACTGATTCTAGTTTTGATGGCTACACTCTACTCAACTGGAGCAGTAAGTTGAACCTCAACTTATGGCACTTTGTGAAAGTGTTGAGAACTAGAGCTCAGTTGTTTGGCATGCCACCACTGTCCATCCAGCACTATGGACTGCACTGCATACACCTGGCTCTAATTTGTCCACGGTTGTGTTCAGCCGAATGACCTCTGCCGGGAACACTCAGAATGAGGTTCTGAGTTATTGCAACATAGGAGCGTTTCACTGCTTTCAAGGCTTCTTAGGTAGAATTCCGTAATGTTGCTGCTGGCAGGCCTCCGGCTGTTCCGGGTGAACATCTCCTTTTAAATCCCCCTGGTTTCTTGTACACCCGTCAAATTTGGCCAGGTTATGCAGTTCGCATTGCTGCTCAATTGCGCCTGCCTAGCTCTGCTGCGGATGCAAAAATTCAGGCATGGCAGCCAGATAGGCTGGTCCCCATAGGACACTGCCAGCGGACTGGGTTTTTCTGCTTCCAGTTCTTCTCACCTAGTGCTACTGATTCCAGCTTTGATGGATACACTCTACTCAACCGGAGCAGTAAGTTGAACCTCAACTTATGGCACTTTGTGAAAGTGTTGAGAACTAGAGCTCAGTTGTTTGGCATGCCACCACAGTCCATCCAGCACTATGGACGGCATTGCATACATCTGGCTCTAATTAGTCCAGGGTTGTGTTCAGCCGAATCACCTCTGCCGGGAACACTCAAAATGAGGTTCTGAGTTGTTGCAACATAGGAGCGTTCCACTGCTTTCAAGGCTTCTTAGGAAGAATTCCGGAACGTTGCTGCCTTCAGGCCTCCGGCTGTTACGGGTGAACATCTCTTTGTAAATCCCGCGTGGTTTCTTGTACACCCGTGAAATTTTGACAGGTTATACAATTTGCATTGCTGCACAAATGCACCTGCCTAGCTCTGTCGCGGTTGCAAACATTCAGGCGTGGCAGCCAGATAGGCTGGTCCCTGTAGGACATTGCCAGCGGACTGGGTATATCTGCTTCCCTTTCTTCTCACCTGAGTGCTACTGATTCTAGTTTTGATGGCTACACTCTACTCAACTGGAGCAGTAAGTTGAACCTCAACTTATGGCACTTTGTGAAAGTGTTGAGAACTAGAGCTCAGTTGTTTGGCATGCCACCACTGTCCATCCAGCACTATGGACTGCACTGCATACACCTGGCTCTAATTTGTCCACGGTTGTGTTCAGCCGAATGACCTCTGCCGGGAACACTCAGAATGAGGTTCTGAGTTACTGCAACATAGGAGCGTTTCACTGCTTTCAACGCACCTTAGGAAGAATTCCGGAATCTTGCTGCCGGCAGGCCTCCGGCTGTTCCGGGTGAACATCTCCTTGTAAATCCCCCGTGGTTTCTTGTACACCCGTGATTTTTGGCCAGGTTATGCAGTTTGCATTGCTGCACAATTGCGCATGCCTAGCTCTGCCACGGTTGCAAATATTCAGGTGTGGCAGCCAGATAGGCTGGTCCCCGTAGGACACTGCCAGTGGACTGGGGATATCTGCTTCCCGTTCTTCTCACTTGAGTGCTACTGATTCCAGCTTTGACGACTACACTCTACTCAACCGGAGCAGTTAGTTGAACCTCAACTTATGGCACTTTGTGAAAGTGTTGAGAACTAGAGCTCAGTTGTTTAGCATGCCACAACTCTCCATCCAGCACTATGGACGGCACTGCCTACATCTGGCTCTAATTAATCCAAGGTTGTGTTCAGCCGAATGACCTCTGCCGGGAACACTCAGAATGAGGTTCTGACTTATTGCAACATAGGAGCGTTTCACTGCTTTCAAGGCTTCTTAGGATGAATTCCGGAATCTTGCTGCCGGCAGGCCTTTGCACGTTCCGGGTGAACATCTCCTTGTAAATCCCCCGTGGTTTCTTGTACACCCCTGAAATTTGGCCAGGTTATGCAGTTTGCACTGCTGCACAATTGGCCCTGACTAGCTCTGCCGCGGTTGCAAACATTGAGGCGTGGCAGCCAGATAGGCTGGTTCCCGTAGGACACTGCCAGCGGACTGGGGATATCTGCTTCCCGTTCTTCTCACCTGAGTGCCACTGATTCCAGCTTTGACAGCTACACTCTACTCAACCGGAGGAGTAAAATGAACCTCAACTTATGGCACTTTGTGGAAGTGTGGAGAACTAGAGCTCAGTTGTTTGGCAGGTCACCACGGTTCATCCAGCACTATGAACCCTACTGCGTACATCTGGCTCTAATTAGTCCACGGTTGTGTTCAGCCGAATGACCTCTGCCGGGAACACTCAGAATGAGGTTCTGAGTTATTGCAACATATCAGCGTTTCACTGCTTTCAAGGATTCTTAGGAAGAATTCCGGAATCTTGCTGCCGGCAGGCCTCCGGCTGTTCCAGGTGAACATCTCCTTGTATATCCCACGTGGTTTCTTGAACACCCGTGAAATTTAGCCAGGTTATGCAGTTTGCATTGCTGCACAATTGCGCCTACCTAGCTATGCCGCGGTTGCAAACATTCAGTCGTGGCAGCCATATAGGCTGGTCCCCGTAGGACACTGCCAGCGGACAGGGTATATCTGCTTCCCGTTCTTCTCACCGAGTGCTCCTGATTCCAGCTTTGTCGGCTACACTCTACTCAACGGGAGCAGTAAGTTGAACAACTTATGGCACTTTGTGAAAGTGTTGAGAACTAGAGCTCAGTTGCTTGGCACGCCACCACAGTCCATCCAGCACTATGGACGGCATTGCCTACATCTGGCTCTAATTAGTCCACGGTTGTGTTCAGCCGAATGACCTGTGCTGGGAACTCTCAGAATGAGGTTCTGAGTTACTGCAACATAGGAGCTTTGCATTGCTTTCAAGGCTTCACAGGAAAAATTCTGGAATCTTGCTACAGGTAGACCTCCGGCTGTTCCGGCTGAACATCTCCCTGTAAATAACCCGTGGTTTCTTGTTCACCCGTGAAATTTGGCCAGGTTATGCAGTTTGCATTGCTGCACAATTGCGCCTGCCTAGCTCTGCCGCGGTTACAAACATTCAGGCGTGGCAGCCATATACTCTCGTCCCCTTAGGACACTGCCAGCGGACTGGGTATATCTACCTCCCGTTCTTCTCACCTGAGTGCTACTGATTCCATCTTTGACGGCTACACTCTACTCAACCGGAAGGGTAAGTTGAACCTCAACTTCTGGCACTTTGTGAAAGTGTTGAGAACTAGAGCTCAGTTGTTTGGCACGTCACCAATGTTCATCCAGCACTATGTACGGCACTGCCTAAATCTGTCTCTAATTAGTCCACTGTCTGTTCAGCAGAATGACCTCTGCGGGAACACTCAGAATGATTTTCTGACATATTGCAACATAGGAGCGTTTCACTGCTTTCAACGCTTCTTAGGAAGAATTCCGGAATCTTGCTGCCGGCAGGCCTCCGGCTGTTTCGGGTGAACATCTAGTTGTAAATCCCCCGTGTTTTCTTGTACACCCGTGAAATTTGGCCAGGTTATGCAGTTTGCATTGCTGCACAATTGTGCCTGCCTGGCTCTGCCGAGGTTGCAAACATTCAGGCGTGGCAGCCAGATAGGCTGGTCTCCATAGTACACTGCCATCCGACTGGGGATATCTGCTTCCCGTTCTTCTCACCTGAGTGCTACTGATTCCAGCTTTGACGGCTACACTCTACTCAACGGGAGCAGTAAGTTGAACCTCAACTTATGGCACTTTGTGAAAATGTTGAAACTAGAGCTCAGTTGTTTGGCACGCCACCACTGTCCAGCACTATGGACGGCACTGCCTACACTTGGCTCTATTTAGTCCACGGTTGTGTTCAGCCGAAGGATCTCTGCCGTGAACACTCAGAATGAGGTTCTGAGTTGTTGCAACATAGGAGCGTTTCACTCCTCTCAAGGCTTCTTAGTAAGAATTACGCAATGTTGGTTCTGGCAGGCCTCCAGGTGTTCCGGGTGAACATCTCCTTGTAAATCCCCGTGGTTTCTTGTACACCCGTGAAATTTGGCCAGGTTCTGCAGTTTGCATTGCTGCACAATTGGGCCTCCAAGCTCTGCCGCGGTTGCAAATATTAAGGCGTGGCAGCCAGATATGCTGGTCCCCGTAGGACACTGCCAGCGGACTGGGTATATCTGCTTCCCGTTCTTCTCACCTGAGTGCTACTGATTCCAGCTTTGACGGCTAAACTTTACTCAACCGGCGCAGCAAGTTGAACCTCAACTTATGGCACTTTGTGAAAGTGTTGAGAACTAGATCTCAGTTGTTTTTCACGCCACCACTGTCCATCCAGCACTATGGACCTCACTGCCTACATCTGGCTCTAATTAGTCCACGGTTGTGTTCAGCCAAAAGACCTCTGCCGGGAACACTCAGAATGAGGTTCTGAGTTATTGCAACATAGGAGTGTTTCACTGCTTTCAAGGTTCTTAGGAAGAATTCCGGAATCTTCTGCCGGCAGGCCTCCGGCTGTTCTGGGTGAACATCTCCTTGTAAATCCCCCATGGATTCTTGTACATCCGTGAAATTTGGCCAGGTTATGCAGTTTGCATTGCTGCACAATTTCACCTGCCTAGCTCTGCCACGGTTGCAAACATTCAGTCCTGGCAGCCAGATAGGCTAGACCACGGAAGACATTGCAAGCGGACTGGGTATATCTGCTTCCGGTTCTTCTCACTTGAGTGCTACTGGTTCGTGCTTTGACGGCTACACTCTACTCAACCGGAGCAGTAAGTTGAACCTCAACTTATGGCAGTTTGTGAAAGTGAGGAGAACTAGAGATCAGTTGTTTCGCAGGCCATCACTGTCCATCCAGTACTATGGACGGCACTGCCTACATCTGGCTCAAATTAGTCCACGGTGTATTCAGCAGAATGACCTCTGCCGGGAACACTCAGAATGAGGTTCTGAGTTATTGCAACATAGGAGCGTTTCACTGCTTTCAAGGCTTCTTAGGTAGAATTCCGTAATATTGCTGCCGGCAGGACTCCGGCTGTTCCGGGTGAACATCTCCTTGTAAATCCCCCGTGGTTTCTTGTACACCTGTGAAATTTGGACAGCTTATGCAGTTTGCATTGCTGCACAATTGCGCCTACCTAGCTCTGCCGTGGTTGCAAATATTCAGGCGTGGCAGTCAGAGAGGCTGGTCCCCGTAGGACACTGCCAGCAGACTGGGTATATCTGCTTCCCGTTCTTCTCACCTGAGTGCTACTGATTCCAGCTTTGACGGCTACACTCTACTCAACCGGAGCAGTAAGTTGAACCTCAACTTATGGCACTTTGTGAAAGTGTTGAGAACTAGAGCTCAATTGTTTGGCATGCCATCATTGTCCATCCAGCATTGTGGACGGCAGTGCTTACATCTGGCTCTAATTAGTCCACGGTTGTGTTCAGCCGAATGACCTCTGCCGGGAACACTCAAAATGAGGTTCTGAACAATTGCAACATAATAGCATTTCACTGCTTTCAAGGCTTCTTAGGAAGGATTCTTGAATCTTGCTGCCGGCAGGCCTCCGGATGTTCGGGGTGAACATCTCCTTGTAAATCCCCCGTGGATTCTTGTACACCCGTGAAATTTGGCCAGGTTATGCAGTTTGCATTGCTGCACAATTGCGCCTGCCTAGGTACGCCTAGGTTCCAAACATTCAGTCATGGCAACTAGATTCCCTGGTCCCCGTAGGACAATGCCAGCGGACTTGCTATATCTGCTTCACGTTCTTCTCACCTGAGTGCTACTGATTACAGCTTTGACATATACACTCTACTCAACTGGAGCAGTAAGTTGAACCTCAATTATGGCACTGTGTGAAAGTGTTGAGAACTAGAGCTCAGTTGTTTGGCACGCCACCAAATTCCATTGAGCACTGTGGATGGCACTGCATACATCTGGCTCTAATTAGTCCACGGTTGTGTTCAGCCCAATGACCTCTGCCGGGAACACTCAGAATGAGGTTCTTAACAATTGCAAAATAGGAGCGTTTCACTGCTTTCAAGGCTTCTTAGGAAGGATTCTGGAATCTTGCTAACGGCAGGCCTCCGTCTGTTCCTGGTGAACATCTTGTAAATCCCCCGTGGTTTCAAGTACATCCGTGAAATTTGGCCAGGTTATGCAGTTTGCATTGCTGCACAATTGCGCCTGCCTAGCTCTCCCGCGGTTGCAAACATTCAGGCATGCCAGCCAGAGAGGCTGGTCCCCGAAGGACACTGCCAGCAGACTGTGTCAATCTGCTTCCCCTTCTTCTCACCTGAGTGCTACTGACTCCAGCTTTGATGGCTACACTCTACTCAACCATAACAGTACGTTGAACCTCAACTTATGCCACTTTGTGAAAGTGTTGAGAACTAGAGGTCAGTGGTTTGGCACGCACCCACTGTCCATCCAACACTATGGACGACACTGCCTACATCTGGCTCTAATTTGTCCACGGTTGTGTTCAGCCGAATGACCTCTGCCAGGAACACTCAGAATGAGGTTCTGAGTTATTGCAACATAGAAGCGTATCACTGCTTTCAAGGCTTCTTAGGAAGGATTCCGGAATCTTGCTGCCAGCAGCCAGATAGGCTGGTCCCTGTAGGACACTGCCAGCGGACTGGGTATATCTGCTTCCCGTTCTTCTCCCCTGAGTGCTACTGATTCCAACTTTGACGGCTACACTCTACTCAACCGGAGCAGTAAGTTGAATCTCAACTTATGGCACTTTGTGAAAGTGTTGAGAACTAGAGCTCAGTTGTTTGGCATGCCACCACTCTCCATCCAGCACTATGGACGGCACTGCCTACACCTGGTTCTAATTAGTCCACGGTTGTGTTCAGCCGAATGACCTCTGCCCGGAACACTCAGAATGAGGTTCTGAGTTATTCCATCATAGGAGCGTTTCACTGCTTTCAAGGCTTCACAGGAAGAATTCCGTAATCTTGCTGCCGGCAGGCCTCTGGCTCTTCCGGGTGAACATCTCCTTGTAAATCCCCGTTGGTTTCTTGTACACCCGTGAAATTCAGCCAGGTTATGCAATTTGCATTGCTGCATAATGGCGCCTGCCTAGCTCTGCCACTGTTGCAAACATTCAGGCGTGGAAGCCAGATAGGCTGGTCCGCGTAGGACACTGCCAGCGGACTGGGTATATCTGCTTCCCGTTCTTCTCACCTGAATGCTACTGATTCCAGCATTGACGGCTAAACTCTACTCAACCGGAGCAGTAAGTTGAACCTCAACTTATCTCACTTTGTTAAAGTGTTGAGAACTAGAGCTCAGTTGGTTGGTATGCCACCACTGTCCATCCATCACTATGGACGGCACTGCCTACATCTGGCTCTAATTAGTCCACGGTTGTGTTCAGCCGAATGACTTCTGCCGGGGAAACTCAGAATGAGGTTCTGAGTTATTGCAACATAGGAGCGTGTCACTGCTTTCAAGGCTTCTTAGGAAGAATTCCGGAAACTTACTGCCGGCAGGCCTCCGGCTGTTCCGGGTGAACATGTCCTTGTAAATCCCCCGTGGTTTCTTGTACACCCATGAAATTTGGCCAGGATATGCAGTTTGCATTTCTGCACAATTGCGCCTGCCTTGCTCTGCCGCGGTTACAAACATTCAGGCGTGGCAGCCATACAGACAAGTCCCCGTAGGACACTGCCAGCGGACACATTATATCTGTTTCCCGTTCTTCTAACCTGAGTGCTACTGATTCCATCTTTGACGGCTACACTCTACTCCACTGGAGCAGTAAGTTGAACCTCAAATTATGGCACTTTGTGAAAATGTTGAGACCTAGAGCTCAGTTGTTTGGCACGCCATGACTGTCCATCCAGCACAATGGACGGTATTGCCTACTCATAGCTCTAATTAGTCCACGGTTGTGTTCAGCCTAATGACCTCTGCCGGGAACACTCAGACTGAGGTTCTGAGTTGTTGAAACATAGGAGCTTTTCACTGCTTTCAAGCCATCTTAGGAAGAATTCCGGAATGTTGCTGCATGCAGGCCTCCGGCTGTTCCGGGAGAACATCTCCTTGTAAATTCCCCGTGGTTTCTTGTACACCCGTGAAATTTGGCCAGGTTATTCAGTTTTCATTGCTGCCCAATTGCGCCTGCCTAGCTCTGCTTCGCTGGCAAACATTCAGGCGTGGCAGCCAGATAGGCTGGTCCCCGTATTACACTGCCAGCGGACTGTTTATATCTGCTTCCCATTCTTCTCACCTGAGTGTTACTGATACCAGGTTGAAGGCTCCACTCTACTCAACCGGAGCAGTAAGTTGAAGCTCAACTTATGGCACTTTATGAAAGTGTTGAGAACTAGAGCTCAGTTGTTTGGCAGGCCATCACTGTCCATCCAGCACTATGGACGGCACTGCCTACATCTGGCTCAAATTAGTCCACGGTGTGTTCAGCAGAATGACCTCTGCCGGGAACACTCAGAATGAGGTTCTGAGTTATTGCAACATAGGAGCGTTTCACTGCTTTCAAGGCTTCTTAGGAAGAATTCCGTAATGTTGCTGCCGGCAGGCCTCCGGCTGTTCCTGGTGAACATCTCCTTGTAAATTCCCCGTGGTTTCTTGTACACCCGTGCAATTTGGCCAGGTTATTCAGTTTTCATTGCTGCACAATTGCGCCTGCCTAGCTCTGCCTCCCTGGCAAACATTCAGGCGTGGCAGCCAGATAGGCTGGTCCCCGTATTACACTGCCAGCGGACTGTTTATATCTGCTTCCCATTCTTCTCACCTGAGTGCTACTGATTCCAGGTTGACGGCTACACTCTACTCAACTGGAGCAGTAAGTTGAAGCTCAACTTATGGCACTTTATGAAAGTGCTGAGAACTAGAGCTCAGTTGTTTGGCAGGCCATCACTGTCCATCCAGCACTATGGACGGCACTGCCTACATCTGGCTCAAATTAGTCCACGGTGTGTTCAGCAGAATGACCTCTGTCGGGAACACTCAGAATGAGGTTCTGAGTTATTGCAACATAGGAGCGTTTCACTGCTTTCAAGGCTTCTTAGGAAGAATTCCGTAATGTTGCTGCCGGCAGGCCTCCGGCAGTTCCGGGTGAACATCTCCTTGTAAATCCCCCGTGGTTTCTTGTACACCCGTGAAATTTGGCCAGGTTATGCAGTTTCCATTGCGGCACAATTGCGCCTGCCTAGCTCTTCCTCGGGTGCAAACATTCAGGCGTGTCAGCCAGATAGGCTGGTCCCCGTAGGACACTGCCAGTGCCCTGGGTATATGTGCTTCCCGTTCTTCTCACCTGAGTGCTACTGATTCCAGCTTTGACGGCTACACTCTACTCAACCGCAGCAGTAAGTTGAACCTCAACTTATGGCACTTTGTGAAGGTGTTGGGAACTAGAGTTCAGTTGTTTGGCACGCCACCACTGTCCATCCAGCACTATGGACGGTATTGCCTACATCTGGCTCTAATTAGTCCACGTTTGTGTTCAGCCGAATGAACTCTGCTGGGAACACTCAGAATGAGGTTCTGAGTTATTGCTACATAGGAGCGTTTCACTGCTTTCAAGTCTTCTTAGGAAGAATTCTGGAATCTTGCTGCCAGCAGGCCTCCGGCTGTTCCGGGTGAACATCTCCTTGTAAATCCCCTTGGTTTTTTGTACACCCGTGAAATTTAGCCAGGTAATGCAGTTTGCATTGCTGCACAATTGCGCCGGCCTAGCTCTGCCGCGGTTGCAAACATTCAGGTGTGGCAGCCAGATAGCCTGGTCCCCGTAGGACACTGCCAGCGATCTGGGTATATCTGCTTCCCGTTCTTCCCACCTGACTGCTACTGATTCCAGCTTTGACGGCTACACTCTACTCATCCCGAGCAGTAAGTTGAACCTCAACTCATGGCACTTTGTGAAAGTGTTGAGAACTAGAGCTCAGTTGTTTGGCACCCCACCACTGTCCATCCAGCATTATGGACGGCACTGCCTACTCTTAGCTCTAATTAGTCCACGGTTGTGTTCAGCCAAATGACCTCTGCCAGGAACACTCAGAATGAGTTTCTGAGTTGTTGCAACATAGAAGATTTTCACTGTTTTCAAGGCATCTTAGGAAGAATTCCGGAATGTTCCTGCATGCAGGCCCCCGGCAGTTCCGGGAGAACATCTCCTTGTAAATCCCCCGTGGTTTTTTGTACACCCGTGAAATTTGGCCAGGTTATACAGTTTGCATTGCTGCACAATTGCGCCTGCGTAGCTCTGCCTCGCTGCAAACATTCAGGCCTGGCAGCCAGATAGGCGGGTCCCCGTCGGACACTGGCAGCGGACTGGGTATATCTGCTTCCCGTTCTTCTCACCTGAGTGATACTGATTCCAGCTTTGACGGCTACACTCTACTCAACCGGAGCAGTAAGATGAACCTCAACTTATGGCACTTTGTGAAAACGTTGAGACCTAGAGCTTAGTTGTTTGGCACGCCACCACTGTCAAACAAGCACTATGGACGGCACTGCCTATATCTGGCTCAAATTAGTCCACGGTGTGTTCAGCCAAATGACCTCTGCCGGGAACATTCAGAATGAGGTTCTGAGTTATTGCAACATAGGAGCGTTTCACTGCTTTCAAGACTTCTTAGGTAGAATTCCGTAATGTTGCTGCTGGCAGGCCTCCGGCTGTTCCGGGTGAACATCTCCTTTTAAATCCCCCTGGTTTCTTGTACACCCGTGAAATTTGGCCAGGTTATGCAGTTCGCATTGCTGCACATTTGCGCCTGCCTAGCTCTGCTGCGGATGCAAAAATTCAGGCATGGCAGCCAGATAGGCTGGTCCCCGTATGACACTGCCAGCGGAATGGGTTTTTCTGCTTCCAGTTCTTCTCACCTAGTGCTACTGATTCCAGCTTTGATGGATACACTCTACTCAACCGGAGCAGTAAGTTGAACCTCAACTTATGGCACTTTGTGAAAGTGTTGAGAACTAGAGCTCAGTTGTTTGGCACGCTACCACAGTCCATCCAGCACTATGGACGGCATTGCATACATCTGGCTCTAATTAGTCCAGGGTTGTGTTCAGCCGAATCACCTCTGCCGGGAACACTCAGAATGAGGTTCTGAGTGGTTGCAACATAGGAGCGTTCCACTGCTTTCAAGGCTTCTTAGGAAGAATTCCGGAACGTTGCTGCCTTCAGGCCTCCGGCTGTTACGGGTGAACATCTCTTTGTAAATCCCCCGTGGTTTCTTGTACACCCGTGAAATTTTGCCAGGTTATGCAGTTTGCATTGCTGCACAAATGCACCTGCCTAGCTCTGTCGCGGTTGCAAACATTCAGGCTTGGCAGCCAGATAGGCTGGTCCCCGTAGGACATTGCCAGCGGACTGGGTATATCTGCTTCCCTTTCTTCTCACCTGAGTGCTACTGATTCTAGATTTGATGGCTACACTCTACTCAACAGGAGCAGTAAGTTGAACCTCAACTTATGGCACTTTGTGAAAGTGTTGAGAACTAGAGCTCAGTTGTTTGTCATGCCACCACTGTCCATCCAGCGCTAAGGACTGCACTGCATACACCTGGCTCTAATTAGTCCACGGTTGTGTTCAGCCGAATGACCTCTGCCGGGAACACTCAGAATGAGGTTCTGAGTTATTGTAACATAGGAGGGTTTCATTGCTTTCATAGCTTCTTAGGAAGAATTCCGGAATCTTGCTGGCAGCAGGCCTCCAGCTGTTCCGGGTGAACATCTCCTTGTAAATCCTCCGTGGTTCCTTGTACAACCATGCAATTTTGCCAGGTTATGCAGTTTGCATTGCTGCACAATTGCATCTGACTGGCTCTGCCGCAGTTGCAAACATTCAGGCGTGGCAGCCAGATAGGCTGGTCTCCATAGGACACTGCCAGCGGACTGGGTACATCTGCTTCCCGTTCTTCTCACCTGAGTGCTACTGATTCCAGCTTTGACGGCTACACTCTACTCACCCGGAGCAGTAAGTTGAACCTCAACTTATGGCACTTTGTGAAAGTGTTGAGAACTAGAGCTCAGTTGTTTGGCACGCCAGCACTGTCCATCCAGCACTATTGACAGCACTGCCTACATCTGGCTCTATTTAGTCCACGGTTGTGTTCAGCCGAATGACCTCTGCCGGGAACACTAAGAATGAGGTTCTGAGTTATTGCAACATAGGAGCCTTTCACTGCTTTCAAGGCTACTTAGGAAAAATTTTGGAATGTTGCTGCCTACAGGACTCCGGCTGCCCCGGGTGAACATGTCCTTGTAAATCCCCTGTGGTTTCTTGTACACTCGTGAAATTTGGCCAGGTTATGCAGTTTACATTGCTAAACAATTGCGCATGCCTACCTCTGCCATGGTTGCAAACATTCAGGCGTGGCAGCCAGATGGGCTGGTCCCCGTAGGACACTGCCAGCAGACTGGGTATATGTGCTTCCAGTTCTTCTCACCTGAGTGCTACTGATTCCAGCTTTGACTGCTACACTTTACTCAACCGGAGCTGTAAGTTGAAACTCAACTTATGGCAATTTGTGAAAGTGTCGAGAACTAGAGCTCAGTTCTTTGGCATGCCACCACTGTCCATCCATCACTATGGACCGCACTGCCTACATCTGGCTCTAATTAGTCCACGGTTGTGTTCAGCCGAATGACCTCTGCCGGGAACACTCAGAAGGAGGTTCTGAGTTATTGCAACATAGGAGCGTTTCACTGCTTTCAAGGCTTCTTAGAAGAATTCATCAATCTTGCTTCCCGCAGGCCTCCTAATGTTCTGGGTGAACATCTCCTTGTAAATCCCCCGTGGTTTCTTGTACATCCGTGAAATTTGGCCAGGTGATGCAGTTTGCATTGGTGCACAATTGCGCCTCCCTAGCTCTGCCGTGGTTGCAAACATTCAGGCGTGGTAGTCAGATAGGCTGGTCCACGTAGGACACTGCCAGCGGACTGGGTATATCTTCTTCCCGTTTTTCTCATCTGTGTACTACTGATTCCAGCTTTGACAACTACACTCTACTCAACAGGAGCAGTAAGTTGAACCTCAACTTATGGCACTTTGTGGAAGTGTTGAGAACTAGAGCTCAGTTGTTTGGCACGCCACCACTGTCCAGCACTATGGACGGCACTGCCTACACTTGGCTCTATTTAGTCCACGGTTGTGTTCAGCCGAATGACCTCTGCCGGGAACACTCAGAATGAGGTTCTGAGTTGTTGCAACATAGGAGCGTTTCACTCCTCTCAAGGCTTCTTAGTAAGAATTCCGCAATGTTGGTTCTGGCAGGCCTCCAGGTGTTCCGGGTGAACATCTCCTTGTAAATCCCCGTGGTTTCTTGTACACCCGTGAAATTTGGCCAGGTTATGCAGTTTGCATTGCTGCACAATTGGGCCTCCAAGCTCTGCCGCGGTTGCAAATATTAAGGCGTGGCAGCCAGATAGGCTGGTCCCCGTAGGACACTGCCAGAGGACAGGGTATATCTGCTTCCCGTTCTTCTCACCTGAGTGCTACTGATTCCAGCTTTGACGGCTACATTCTACTCAAACGGAGCAGTAAGTTGAACCTCAACTTATGGCACTTTGTGAAAGTGTTCAGAACTAGAGCTCAGTTGTTTGGCAGGCCACCGCTGTCTACCCAGCACTATGGACGGCACTGCCTACATCTGTCTCTAATTAGTCCACGGTTGTGTTCAGCCCAATGACCTCTGCCGGGAACACTCAGAATGAGGTTCTGACTTATTCCAACATAGGAGCGTTTCACTGCTTTCAAGGCTACTTAGGAAGAATTTCGGAATGTTGCTGTTCCGGGTGAACATCTCCTTGTAAATCCCCCGTGGTTTCTTGTACGCCCGTGAATTTTGGCCAGTTTATGCAGTTTGTATTGCTGCACAATTGCGCCTGCCTAGATCTGCCGAGGTTGCAAACATTCAGGCGTGGCAACCAGATAGGATGTTTCCCGTAGGACACTGCCAGCGGACTGGGTATATCTGCTTCCCGTTCTTCTCTCCTGAGGGCTACTGATTCCAGCTTTGACGGCTACACTCTACTCAACCGGCGCAGCAAGTTGAACCTCAACTTATGGCACTTTGTGAAAGTGTTGAGAACTAGATCTCAGTTGTTTGTCACGCCACCACTGTCCATCCAGCACTATGGACGGCACTGCCTACATCTGGCTCTAATTAGTCCACGGTTGTGTTCAGCCGAATGACCTCTGCCGGGAACACTCAGAATGAGGTTCTGAGTTATTGCAACATAGGAGTGTTTCACTGCTTTCAAGGTTCTTAGGAAGAATTCCGGAATCTTCTCCCGGCAGGCCTCCGGCTGCTCTGGGTGAACATCTCCTTGTAAATCCCCCATGGATTCTTGTACATCCGTGAAATTTGGCCAGGTTATGCAGTTTGCATTGCTGCACAATGGCACCTGCCTAGCTCTGCCACGGTTGCAAACATTCAGTCCTGGCAGCCAGATAGGCTAGACCACGGAAGACATTGCAAGCGGACTGGGTATATCTGCTTCCGGTTCTTCTCACTTGAGTGCTACTGGTTCAAGCTTTGACGGCTACACTCTACTCAACCGGAGCAGTAAGTTGAACCTCAACTTATGGCAGTTTGTGAAAGTGAGGAGAACTAGAGCTCAGTTGTTTCGCAGGCCATCACTGTCCATCCAGTACTATGGACGGCACTGCCTACATCTGGCTCAAATTAGTCCACGGTGTGTTCAGCAGAACGACCTCTGCCGGGAACACTCAGAATGAGGTTCTGAGTTATTGCAACATAGGAGCGTTTCACTGCTTTCAAGGCTTCTTAGGAAGGATTCTTGAATCTTGCTGCCGGCAGGCCTCCGGATGTTCCGGGTGAACATCTCCTTGTAAATCCCCCGTGGATTCTTGTACACCCGTGAAATTTGGCCAGGTTATGCAGTTTGCATTGCTGCACAATTGCGCCTGCCTAGGTACGCCTAGGTTCCAAACATTCAGTCATGGCAACCAGATTCCCTGCTCCCCGTAGGACACTGCTAGCGGACTGGGTATATCTGCTTCACGTTCTTCTCACCTGAGTGCTACTGATTACAGCTTTGACATATACACTCTACTCAACTGGAGCAGTAAGTTGAACCTCAATTATGGCACTGTGTGAAAGTGTTGAGAACTAGAGCTCAGTTGTTTGGCACGCCACCACAGTCCATTTAGCACTGTGGATGGCACTGCCTTCATCTGGCTCTAATTAGTCCACGGTTGTGTTCAGCCCAATGACCTCTGCCGGGAACACTCAGAATGAGGTTCTTAACAATTGCAAAATAGGAGCGTTTCACTGCTTTCAAGGCTTCTTAGGAAGGATTCTGGAATCTTGCTAACGGCAGGCCTCCGTCTGTTCCTGGTGAACATCTTGTAAATCCCCCGTGGTTTCAAGTACATCCGTGAAATTTGGCCAGGTTATGCAGTTTGCATTGCTGCACAATAGCGCCTGCCTAGCTCTCCCGCGGTTGCAAACATTCAGGCATGCCAGCCAGAGAGGCTGGTCCCCGTAGGACTCTGCCAGCAGACTGTGTCAATCTGCTTCCCCTTCTTCTCACGTGAGTGCTACTTATTCCAGCTTTGAGGGCTACACTCTAATCAACCAGAGCAGTAAGTTGAACCTCAACTCATGGCACTTTGTGAAAGTGTTGAGAACTAGAGCTCAGTTGTTTGGCACGCCACCACTGTCCATCCAGCACTATGGACGGCACTGCCTACATATGGCTCCAATTAGACCACGGTTGTGTTCAGCCGAATGACCACGGCGGGGAACACTCAGAATGAGGTTCTCAGTTATTGCAACATAGGAGCGTTTCACTGCTTTCAAGACTTCTTAAGAAGAATTCCGTAAAGTTTTTGCCTGCAGGACTCCGGCTGTTCTGTGTGAACATCTCCTTGTAAATCCCCCGTGGTTTGTTGTACACCGTGAAATTTGGCCAGGTTATGCAGTTTGCATTGCTGCACAATGGCGCCTGCCTAGCTCTGCCGCGCTGGCAAACATTCAGGCGTGGCAGCTAGATAGGCTGGTCCCCGTAGGACACTGCCAGCTTTCTGGGTATATCTGCTTCCCGTTCTTCTCACCTGAGTGCTACTGATTCCAGCTTTCACGGCTACACGCTACTCAACCGGAGCAGTAAGTTGAACCTCAACTTATGGCATTTTGTGAAAGTGTTGAGAACTAGAGCTCAGTTGTTTGGCACGCCACCACTGTCCATCCAGCACTATGGACGGCACTGCCTACATCTGGCTCTAATTAGTCCACGGTTGTGTTCATCCCAATGACCTCTGTCGGGAACACTCAGAATGAGGTTCTGAGTTGTTCCAACATAGGAGCATTTCACTGCTTTCAAGGCTTCTTAGGAAGAATTCCTCAATCTTGCTTCCAGCAGTCCTCTGGCTGTTAAGGGTGAACATCTATTTGTAAATCCCCCATGGTTACTTGTACACCCGTGAAATTTGCCAGGTTATGCAGTTTGCATTGCTGCACAATTGCGCCTGCCTAGTTCTGCCGCACTGGCAAAGATTCAGGCGTGGCAGCCAGATAGGCTGGTCCCCGTAGGACACTGCCAACGGACTGGGTATATCTGCTTCCCGTTCTTCTCACCTGAGTGCTACTGATTCCAGCTTTGACGGCTACACTCTACTCAACCGGAACAATAAGTTGAACCTTAACTTATGGCTCTTTGTGAAAGTGTTGAGAACTAGAGCTCAGTTCTTTGGCACGTCACCACTGTCCATCCAGCACTATGGACGGCACTGCCTACATCAGGCTCTAATTAGTCCACGGTTGTGTTCAGCCCAATGACCTCTGTCGGGAACACTCAGAATGAGGTTCTGAGTTATTCCAACATAGGAGCGTTTCACTGCTTTCAAGGCTTCACAGGAAGAATTCCGGAATCTTGCTGCCGGCAGGCCTCTGGCTGTTCCGGGTGAACATCTCCTTGTAAATCCCCGTTGGTTTCTTGTACACTCGTGAAATTCGGCCAGGTTATGCAATTTGCATTGCTGCATAATGACGCCTGCCTAGCTCTGCCCCAGTTGTAAACATTCAGGCGTGGCAGCCAGATAGGCTGCTCCCCGTAGTACACTGACAGCGGACTGGGTATATTTGCTTCCCGTTCTCATCCCCTGAGTGCTTCTGATTCCACCTTTGACAGTTCCGGGTGAACATCTCCTTGTAAATCCCCCGTGGTTCCTTGTACACCCGTGAAATTTGGCCAGGTTATGCAGTTTGCATTGCTGCACAATTGTGCCTGCCTAGCTGTGACGCGGTTGCAAACATTCAGGCGTGGCAGCCAGATAGGCTGGTCCCCGTAGGACACTGCCAGCGGACTGGGTATATCTGCTTCCCGTTCTTCTCACCTGAGTGCTACTGATTCCAGCTTTGACGGCAACAGTCTACTCAACCGCAGCAGTAAGTTGAACCTTAACTTATGGCACTTTGTGAAAGTGTTGAGAACTAGAGCTCAGTTGTTTGGCACGCCACCACTGTCCATCCACCTCTATGGACGGCACTGCCTACATCTGGCTCTAATTAGTCCACGGTTGTGTTCAGCCGAAGGACCTCTGCCGGCAACACTCAGAATGAGTTTCTGAGTTATTGCAACGTAGGAGCGTTTCACTGCTTTCAGGGCTTCTTAGGAAGAATTCCGGAATCTTGCTTCAGGCTGGCTTCCGGTTGCTCCGGGTGAACATCTATTTGTAAATCCTCCGTGGTTTCTTGTACACCCGTGAAATTTGGCCAGGTTATGCAGTTTGCATTGCTGTTCAATCGCGCCTGCCTAGCTCTGGAACACTTGCAAACATTCAAGTGGCAGCTAGATAGGCTGGTCCCCGTAGCACACTCCCAGCGGACTGGATATATCTGCTGCCCGATCTTCTCAACTGAGTGCTACTGAATCCAGCTTTGACGGCTACACTCTACTCAACCGGAGCAGTAAGTTGAACCTCAACCCATGGCACTGTGTGAAAGTGTTGAGAACTAGAGCTCAGTTGTTTGGCACGCCACCACAGTCCATCCAGCACTATGTACGGCAATGCCTACATCTGGCTCTAATTACTCCACGGTTTTGTTCAGACTAATGACCTCTGCCGGGAACACTATGAGGTTCTGAGTTATTGCAACATAGGAGCGTTTCACTGCTTTCAATGCTTCTTAGGAAGAATTCCGGAATATTGCTGCCGGCAGGCCTCCGGCTGTTCCGGGTGAACATCTATTAGTAAATCCCCCGTGGTTTCTTGTACACCCGTGAAATTTGGCCAGGTTATGCAGTTTGCATTCCTGCACAATTCCGCCTGCCTAGCTCTGCCGCGGTTGCAAACATTCAGGCCTGGCAGCAAGGTAGGCTGGTACCCGCAGGACACTGCCAGAGGACTGGGTATATCTGCTTCCCGTTCTTCTCACCTGAGTGCTACTGATTCCAGATTTGACTGCTACACTCTACTCAACCGGAGCAGTAAGTTGAACCTCAACTTATGGCACTTTGTGAAAGTGTTGAGAACTAGAGCTCAGTTGTTTGGCATGCCACCACTGTCCATCCAGCTCTATGGACGGCACTGCTTACATCTGGCTCTAATTAGTCCACGATTGTGTTCAGCCGAAGGACCTCTGCCGGCAACACTCAGAATGAGTTTCTGAGTTATTGCAACATAGGAGCGTTTCACTGCTTTCAAGGCTTCTTAGGAAGGATTCCTCAATCTTGCTTCCGGCAGGCCTCCCGCTGTTACGGGTGAACATCTATTTGTAAATCACCCGTGGTTACTTGTACACCCGTGAAATTTGCCAGGTTATGCAGTTTGCATTGCTGCACAATTGCGCCTGCCTAGCTCTGCCACGGTTGCAAATATTCAGGCGTGGCAGCAAGATTGGCTGGTTCCCGTAGGACACTGCCAGCCGACTGGATATATCTGCTTCCCGTTCTTCTCATCTGAGTGCTACTTATTCCAGCTTTGAGGGCTACACTCTAATCAACCAGAGCAGTAAGTTGAACCTCAACTCATGGCACTTTGTGAAAGTGTTGAGAACTAGAGCTCAGTTGTTTGGCACGCCACCACTGTCCATCCAGCACTATGGACGGCACTGCCTACATATGGCTCCAATTAGACCACGGTTGTGTTCAGCCGAATGACCACGGCGGGGAACACTCAGAATGAGGTTCTCAGTTATTGCAACATAGGAGCGTTTCACTGCTTTCAAGACTTCTTAAGAAGAATTCCCTAATGTTTCTGCCTGCAGGCCTCCGGCTGTTCCGCGTGAACATCTCCTTGTAAATCCCCCGTGGTTTGTTGTACACCGTGAAATTTGGCCAGGTTATGCAGTTTGCATTGCTGCACAATGGCGCCTGCCTAGCTCTGCCGCGCTGGCAAACATTCAGGCGTGGCAGCTAGATAGGCTGGTCCCCGTAGGACACTGCCAGCTTTCTGGGTATATCTGCTTCCCGTTCTTCTCACCTGAGTGCTACTGATTCCAGCTTTCACGGCTACACGCTACTCAACCGGAGCAGTAAGTTGAACCTCAACTTATGGCATTTTGTGAAAGTGTTGAGAACTAGAGCTCAGTTGTTTGGCACGCCACCACTGTCCATCCAGCACTATGGACGGCACTGCCTACATCTGGCTCTAATTAGTCCACGGTTGTGTTCATCCCAATGACCTCTGTCGGGAACACTCAGAATGAGGTTCTGAGTTGTTCCAACATAGGAGCGTTTCACTGCTTTCAAGGCTTCTTAGGAAGAATTCCTCAATCTTGCTTCCAGCAGTCCTCTGGCTGTTAAGGGTGAACATCTATTTGTAAATCCCCCATGGTTACTTGTACACCCGTGAAATTTGCCAGGTTATGCAGTTTGCATTGCTGCACAATTGCGCCTGCCTAGTTCTGCCGCACTGGCAAAGATTCAGGCGTGGCAGCCAGATAGGCTGGTCCCCGTAGGACACTGCCAACGGACTGGGTATATCTGCTTCCCGTTCTTCTCACCTGAGTGCTACTGATTCCAGCTTTGACGGCTACACTCTACTCAACCGGAACAATAAGTTGAACCTTAACTTATGGCTCTTTGTGAAAGTGTTGAGAACTAGAGCTCAGTTCTTTGGCACGTCACCACTGTCCATCCAGCACTATGGACGGCACTGCCTACATCAGGCTCTAATTAGTCCACGGTTGTGTTCAGCCCAATGACCTCTGTCGGGAACACTCAGAATGAGGTTCTGAGTTATTCCAACATAGGAGCGTTTCACTGCTTTCAAGGCTTCACAGGAAGAATTCCGGAATCTTGCTGCCGGCAGGCCTCTGGCTGTTCCGGGTGAACATCTCCTTGTAAATCCCCGTTGGTTTCTTGTACACTCGTGAAATTCGGCCAGGTTATGCAATTTGCATTGCTGCATAATGACGCCTGCCTAGCTCTGCCCCAGTTGTAAACATTCAGGCGTGGCAGCCAGATAGGCTGCTCCCCGTAGTACACTGACAGCGGACTGGGTATATTTGCTTCCCGTTCTCATCCCCTGAGTGCTTCTGATTCCACCTTTGACAGTTCCGGGTGAACATCTCCTTGTAAATCCCCCGTGGTTCCTTGTACACCCGTGAAATTTGGCCAGGTTATGCAGTTTGCATTGCTGCACAATTGTGCCTGCCTAGCTCTGACGCGGTTGCAAACATTCAGGCGTGGCAGCCAGATAGGCTGGTCCCCGTAGGACACTGCCAGCGGACTGGGTATATCTGCTTCCCGTTCTTCTCACCTGAGTGCTACTGATTCCAGCTTTGACGGCAACAGTCTACTCAACCGCAGCAGTAAGTTGAACCTTAACTTATGGCACTTTGTGAAAGTGTTGAGAACTAGAGCTCAGTTGTTTGGCACGCCACCACTGTCCATCCAGCTCTATGGACGGCACTGCCTACATCTGGCTCTAATTAGTCCACGGTTGTGTTCAGCCGAAGGACCTCTGCCGGCAACACTCAGAATGAGTTTCTGAGTTATTGCAACGTAGGAGCGTTTCACTGCTTTCAAGGCTTCTTAGGAAGAATTCCGGAATCTTGCTTCAGGCTGGCTTCCGGTTGCTCCGGGTGAACATCTATTTGTAAATCCTCCGTGGTTTCTTGTACACCCGTGAAATTTGGCCAGGTTATGCAGTTTGCATTGCTGTTCAATCGCGCCTGCCTAGCTCTGGAACACTTGCAAACATTCAAGTGGCAGCTAGATAGGCTGGTCCCCGTAGCACACTCCCAGCGGACTGGATATATCTGCTGCCCGATCTTCTCATCTGAGTGCTACTGAATCCAGCTTTGACGGCTACACTCTACTCAACCGGAGCAGTAAGTTGAACCTCAACCCATGGCACTGTGTGAAAGTGTTGAGAACTAGAGCTCAGTTGTTTGGCACGCCACCACAGTCCATCCAGCACTATGTACGGCAATGCCTACATCTGGCTCTAATTACTCCACGGTTTTGTTCAGACTAATGACCTCTGCCGGGAACACTATGAGGTTCTGAGTTATTGCAACATAGGAGCGTTTCACTGCTTTCAATGCTTCTTAGGAAGAATTCCGGAATATTGCTGCCGGCAGGCCTCCGGCTGTTCCGGGTGAACATCTATTAGTAAATCCCCCGTGGTTTCTTGTACACCCGTAAAATTTGGCCAGGTTATGCAGTTTGCATTCCTGCACAATTCCGCCTGCCTAGCTCTGCCGCGGTTGCAAACATTCAGGCCTGGCAGCAAGATAGGCTGGTACCCGCAGGACACTGCCAGAGGACTGGGTATATCTGCTTCCCGTTCTTCTCACCTGAGTGCTACTGATTCCAGATTTGACTGCTACACTCTACTCAACCGGAGCAGTAAGTTGAACCTCAACTTATGGCACTTTGTGAAAGTGTTGAGAACTAGAGCTCAGTTGTTTGGCATGCCACCACTGTCCATCCAGCTCTATGGACGACACTGCCTACATCTGGCTCTAATTAGTCCACGATTGTGTTCAGCCGAAGGACCTCTGCCGGCAACACTCAGAATGAGTTTCTGAGTTATTGCAACGTAGGAGCGTTTCACTGCTTTCAAGGCTTCTTAGGAAGGATTCCTCAATCTTGCTTCCGGCAGGCCTCCCGCTGTTACGGGTGAACATCTATTTGTAAATCACCCGTGGTTACTTGTACACCCGTGAAATTTGCCAGGTTATGCAGTTTGCATTGCTGCACAATTGCGCCTGCCTAGCTCTGTCACGGTTGCAAATATTCAGGCGTGGCAGCAAGATTGGCTGGTTCCCGTAGGACACTGACAGCCGACTGGGTATATCTGCTTCCCGTTCTTCTCATCTGAGTGCTACTTATTCCAGCTTTGAGGGCTACACTCTAATCAACCAGAGCAGTAAGTTGAACCTCAACTCATGGCACTTTGTGAAAGTGTTGAGAACTAGAGCTCAGTTGTTTGGCACGCCACCACTCTCCATCCAGCACTATGGACGGCACTGCCTACATATGGCTCCAATTAGACCACGGTTGTGTTCAGCCGAATGACCACGGCGGGGAACACTCAGAATGAGGTTCTCAGTTATTGCAACATAGGAGCGTTTCACTGCTTTCAAGACTTCTTAAGAAGAATTCCGTAATGTTTCTGCCTGCAGGCCTCTGGCTGTTCCGCGTGAACATCTCCTTGTAAATCCCCCGTGGTTTGTTGTACACCGTGAAATTTGGCCAGGTTATGCAGTTTGCATTGCTGCACAATGGCGCCTGCCTAGCTCTGCCGCGCTGGCAAACATTCAGGCGTGGCAGCTAGATAGGCTGGTCCCCGTAGGACACTGCCAGCTTTCTGGGTATATCTGCTTCCCGTTCTTCTCACCTGAGTGCTACTGATTCCAGCTTTCACGGCTACACGCTACTCAACCGGAGCAGTAAGTTGAACCTCAACTTATGGCATTTTGTGAAAGTGTTGAGAACTAGAGCTCAGTTGTTTGGCACGCCACCACTGTCCATCCAGCACTATGGACGGCACTGCCTACATCTGGCTCTAATTAGTCCACGGTTGTGTTCATCCCAATGACCTCTGTCGGGAACACTCAGAATGAGGTTCTGAGTTGTTCCAACATAGGAGCGTTTCACTGCTTTCAAGGCTTCTTAGGAAGAATTCCTCAATCTTGCTTCCAGCAGTCCTCTGGCTGTTAAGGGTGAACATCTATTTGTAAATCCCCCATGGTTACTTGTACACCCGTGAAATTTGCCAGGTTATGCAGTTTGCATTGCTGCACAATTGCGCCTGCCTAGTTCGGCCGCACTGGCAAAGATTCAGGCGTGGCAGCCAGATAGGCTGGTCCCCGTAGGACACTGCCAACGGACTGGGTATATCTGCTTCCCGTTCTTCTCACCTGAGTGCTACTGATTCCAGCTTTGACGGCTACACTCTACTCAACCGGAACAATAAGTTGAACCTTAACTTATGGCTCTTTGTGAAAGTGTTGAGAACTAGAGCTCAGTTCTTTGGCACGTCACCACTGTCCATCCAGCACTATGGACGGCACTGCCTACATCAGGCTCTAATTAGTCCACGGTTGTGTTCAGCCCAATGACCTCTGTCGGGAACACTCAGAATGAGGTTCTGAGTTATTCCAACATAGGAGCGTTTCACTGCTTTCAAGGCTTCACAGGAAGAATTCCGGAATCTTGCTGCCGGCAGGCCTCTGGCTGTTCCGGGTGAACATCTCCTTGTAAATCCCCGTTGGTTTCTTGTACACTCGTGATATTCGGCCAGGTTATGCAATTTGCATTGCTGCATAATGACGCCTGCCTAGCTCTGCCCCAGTTGTAAACATTCAGGCGTGGCAGCCAGATAGGCTGCTCCCCGTAGTACACTGACAGCGGACTGGGTATATTTGCTTCCCGTTCTCATCCCCTGAGTGCTTCTGATTCCACCTTTGACAGTTCCGGGTGAACATCTCCTTGTAAATCCCCCGTGGTTCCTTGTACACCCGTGAAATTTGGCCAGGTTATGCAGTTTGCATTGCTGCACAATTGTGCCTGCCTAGCTCTGACGCGGTTGCAAACATTCAGGCGTGGCAGCCAGATAGGCTGGTCCCCGTAGGACACTGCCAGCGGACTGGGTATATCTGCTTCCCGTTCTTCTCACCTGAGTGCTACTGATTCCAGCTTTGACGGCAACAGTCTACTCAACCGCAGCAGTAAGTTGAACCTTAACTTATGGCACTTTGTGAAAGTGTTGAGAACTAGAGCTCAGTTGTTTGGCACGCCACCACTGTCCATCCAGCTCTATGGACGGCACTGCCTACATCTGGCTCTAATTAGTCCACGGTTGTGTTCAGCCGAAGGACCTCTGCCGGCAACACTCAGAATGAGTTTCTGAGTTATTGCAACGTAGGAGCGTTTCACTGCTTTCAAGGCTTCTTAGGAAGAATTCCTCAATCTTGCTTCCGGCAGGCCTCCGGCTGTTCCGGGTGAACATCTACTTGTATATCCCCCGTGGTTCCTTGTACACCCGTGAAATTTGGCCAGGTTATGCAGTTTGAATTGCTCTTCAATGGCGCCTGCCTAGCTCTGCCACGGTTGCAAACATTCAGGCGTGGCAGCAAGATTGGCTGGTTCCCGTAGGACACTGCCAGCCGACTGGGTATATCTGATTCTCGTTCTTCTCATCTGAGTGCTACTGATTCCAGCTTTGACGGCTACACTCTACTCAACCAGAGCAGTAAGTTGAACCTCAACTCATGGCACTTTGTGAAAGTGTTGAGAACTAGAGCTCAGTTGTTTGGCACGCCACCACTGTCCATCCAGCACTATGGACAGCACAGCCTACATATGGCTCTAATTAGACCACGGTTGTGTTCAGCCGAATGACCACGGTGGGGAACACTCAGAATGAGGTTCTGAGTTATTGCAACATAGGAGCGTTTCACTGCTTTCAAGGCTTCTTAGGAAGAATTCCGGAATGTTTCTGCCCGCAGGACTCCAGCTGTTCTGTGTGAACATCTCCTTGTAAATTCCCCGTGGTTTGTTGTACACCCGTGAAATTTGGCCAGGTTATGCAGTTTGCATTGCTGCACAATGGCGCCTGCCTAGCTCTGCCACGGTTGCAAACATTCAGGCGTGGCAGCTAGATACGCTGGTCCCCGTAGGACACTGCCAGCGTTCTGGTTATATCTGCTTCCCGTTCTTCTCACCTGAGTGCTACTGATTCCAGCTTTCACGGCTACACGCTACTCAACCGGAGCAGTAAGTTGAACCCCAACTTATGGCACTTTGTGAAAGTGTTGAGATCTTCTCCCAATCGGTGGGCTTTCTATTGATCTTGCCAGCTATGTCATTTGCCCTGCAGAAGCTCTGCAATCTTATGCAATCCCATTTGTCCAACCTTTCTTTGATTTGTTGTGCTTCCGGGTCTCTATTCAGAAAATTTCGACCTGAGCCAAGGAGACCGATTGGGAGAAGATCTTTACTAGCCATACAACGGACCAACGTCTCATATCTAAAATATACTTGGAACTCAAAAAATTAAACCACCCAACAACAAATCCTCAAAGAATCAACTGCCCAATAAATATGTGGGCGAAAGACTTAAAGAGAAGCTTCTCTGAAGAAGAAACAAGGATGGCCAATAGACACATGAAGAAATGTTCAACATCCCTAGCCATAAAAGAAATGCAAATCAAAACAACATTGAGATATCACCTCACTCCAGTTAGAACAGCAAAAATCAAGAACTCTAACAACAACAGATGCTGGAGGGGATGTGGACAGAAAGGAACCTTACTTCATTGTTGGTGGGAATGTAAACTTGTTCAACCACTTTGGAAAGCAGTATGGAGGTTCCTCAGAAGACTTCACATAGATCTCCCCTATGATCCAGCAATCCCACTTTTGGGCATTTACCCAAATGTTTACAAACAAGACCACACTAAAGCTACCAGCACAACTATGTTTATTGCAGCATTATTTACCATAGCTAAGATATGGAACCAACCCAGATGCCCCTCAGTAGATGAATGGATCAAGAAAATGTGGTATATATACACAATGGAATTCTATGCCTCCATCAGAAAGAATGACATTTCCCCATTTGTTAGGAAATGGAAAGGTTTGGAAAAAATTATATTAAGTGAAGTAAGCCAGGCCCAAAGAAGCATAGGTCCCATGGTTTCCCTTATTTGCAATATCTAGTATAGGTATGAGTCAAGCGGAAAAGGTCAGATAATGTGATGTTAGGACAATGAACCCTTAAATATGTATTTTAATGTTTTCGTTTCTTTCATGCATTTGTTTCTAACGCATTTATAAGATTATTTCTTTGTTGCTTTGTATGTCCCTCCCCCACAGTGTAACGCCCTCTTTCACTATATTTGATGTCAGTATAATATGTGGAGGAGATGGGGACAAACAAGTCGTTTAAGGATTCAGGTGGACCTGTTGCAACAATGAGAAGTACAAAATGTCATGTCAAAACCAGCTTTACAATGTCGGTGTGTGGGGGGGAGGGGGGTATTATTGGGTGGGGGAGGGGGGTAAAATTGGGTGGGGCGAGGGGGGAGGCGGGGAAGGGAAGTGAAGGGTAAACAAAGGAGGAGGCTGCAATGCTTGGTAAGAAATGTATGCATTACCCTGCCCATGTAATTGTAGCCCCCATGTACAGTATGTTCTCAAATAAAATAAAATACAATTAAAAAAAAAAAAAAAAAAGAAAGTGTTGAGAACTAGAGCTCAGTTGTTTGGCACGCCACCACTGTCCATCCAGCACTATGGACTGCAGTGTCTACATCTGGCTCTAATTAGTCCACGGTTGCGTTCAGCCGAATGACCTCTGCCGGGAACACTCAGAATGAGGTTCTGAGTTATTGCAACATAGGAGCGTTTCACAGCTTTCAAGGCTTCTTTGGAAAAATTCCTTAACGTTGCTGCCGGCAGGCCTCCGGCTGTTCCGGGTGAACATCTCCTTGTAAATCCCCCGTGGTTTCTTGTACACCCGTGAAATTTGGCCAGGTTATGCAGTTCGCATTACTGCACAACTGCGCCTGCCTAGCTCGGCTGCGGATGCAAAAATTCAGGCGTGGCAGCCAGATAGGCTGGTCCCCGTAGGACACTGCCAGCGCACTGGGTTTTTCTGCTTCCCGTCCTTCTCACCTAGTTCTTCTGATTCCAGCTTTGATGGCTACACTCTACTCAACCGGAGCAGTAAGTTGAACCTCAACTCATGGCAATTTGTGAAAGTGTTGAGAACTAGAGCCCAGTTGTTTGGCAGGCCATCACTGTCCATCCAGCATTATGGACGGCACTGCCTACATCTGGCTCTAATCAGTCCACGGTGTGTTCAGCAGAATGATCTCTGCCGGGAACACTCAGAATGAGGTTCTGACTAATTGCAACATAGGAGCGTTTCACTGCTTTCAAGGCTTCTTAGGAAGAATTTCGGAATCTTGCTGCCAGCAGGCCTCCGAACGTTCCGGGTGAACATCTCCTTGTAAATCCCCCGTGGTTTCTTGTAAACCCGGGAAATTTGGCCAGGTTATGCAGTTTGCATTGCTGCACAATTGTGACTGCCTAGCTCTGCCGCGGTTGCAAACATTCAGGTGTGGCCGCAAGATATGCTAGTCCCCGTAGGACACTGCCAGCGGACTGGGTATATCTGCTTCCCGTTCTTCTCACCTGAGTGCTACTGATTCCAGCTTTGAGGGCTACACTCTACTCCACTGGAGCAGTAAGTTGAACCTCAAATTATGGCACTTTGTGAAAATGTTGAGAACTAGAGCTCAGTTGTTTGGCACGCCATGACTGTCCATCCAGCACAATGGACGGTATTGCCTACTCATAGCTCTAATTAGTAAACGGTTGTGTTCAGCCAAATGACCTCTGCCGGGAACACTCAGACTGAGGTTCTGAGTTGTTGAAACATAGGAGCTTTTCACTGCTTTCAAGGCATCTTAGGAAGAATTCCGGAATGTTGCTGCATGCAGGCCTCCGGCTGTTCTGGGAGAACATCTCCTTGTAAATTCCCCGTGGTTTTTTGTACACCCGTGAAATTTGGCCAGGTTATACAGTTTGCATTGCTGCACAATTGCGCCTGCCTAGCTCTGCCTCGCTGTTAAACATTCAGGCTTGGCAGCCAGATAGGCTGGTCCCTGTCGGACACTGAGAGCGGACTGGGTATACCTGCTTCCCGTTGTTCTCACCTGAGTGCTAGTGATTCCAGCTTTGACGGCTACACTCTGATCAACCGGAGCAGTAAGTTGAACCTCAACTTATGGCACTTTGTGAAAGTGTTGAGACCTAGAGCTCAGTTGTTTGGCACGCCACCACTGTCCACCCAGCACTATGGACGGCACTCCCTACATCTGGCTCTAATTAGTCCACGGTTGTGTTCAGCCGAATGTCCTCTGCCGGGAACACTATGTGGTTCTGAGTTATTGCTACATAGGAGTGTTTCAATGCTTCCAAGGCTACTTAGGAAGAATTTCGGAATTATGCTGCCGGCAGGCCTCCGGCTGTTCCGGGTGAACATCTCCTTGTAAATCCCGCGTGGTTTCTTGTACACCCGAGAAATTTGGCCAGGTTATGCAGTTTGCATTGCTGTTCTATGGCCCCTGCCTCGCTCTGCCGCGGTTGCAAACATTCAGGCGTGGCAGCTACATAGGTTGGTCCCCGTAGGACACTGCCAGCAGACTGAGTATATCTGCTTCCCGTTCTCATCTGAGTGCTACTGATTCCAGCTTTGACGGCTACACTCTCCTCAACCGGAGCAATAAGTTGAACCTCAACTCATGGCACTTTGTGAAAGTGTTGAGAACTAGAGATTAGTTGTTTGGCATGCCACCACAGTCCATGCAGCACTATGGACGGCACTGCCTACATCTGGCTCTCATTAGTCCACGGTTGTGTTCAGCAAGTGACCTCTGCCGGGAACACTAAGAATGAGGTTCTGAGTTATTGCAACAAAGGAGCGTTTCACTGCTTTCAAGGCTTCTTAGGAAGAATTCCGGAATCTTGCTTCAGGCTGGCTTCCGGCGCAATGGGTATATCTGCTTCCCGTTTTTCTCACCTAAGTGCTAGTGATTCCAGCTTTGTCGGCTACACTCTACTCAACCGGCGCAGTAAGTTGAACCTCAACTTATGGCAGTTTGTGACAATGTTGAGAACTAGAGCTCAGTTGTTTGCCATGCCACCACTGTCCATCCAGCACTATGGACGGCATTGCCTACATCTGGCTCTAATTAGTCCACGGTTGTGTTCAGCCGAATGACCTCTGCCGGGAACACTCAGAATGAGGTTCTGAGTTTTTGCAACATAGGAGCTTTTCACTGCTTTCAAGGCTTCTTAGGAAGAATTCCGGAATCTTGCTGCCGGCAGGCCTCAGGGTGTTCCGGGTGAACATCTCCGTGTAAATCCCCCGTGGTTTCTTGTACACCCGTGAAATTTGGCCAGGTTATGCAGTTTGCATTGCTGCACAACTGCGCCTGCCTAGCTCTGCCGCTGTTGCAAACATTCAGGCGTGGCAGCCAGATAAAATGGTCCCTGTAGGACACTCCCACCGGACTGGGTATATCTGCTTCCCGTTCTTCTCACCTGAGTGCTACTGATTCCAGGTTTGACGGCTACACTCTACTCAACCGGAACAGTAAGTTGAACCTCAACTTATGGCACTTTGTGAAAGTGTTGAGAACTAGAGCTCAGTTATTTGGCACGTCACCACTGTCCATCCAGCCCTATAGACGGCACTGCCTACATCTGGCTCTAATTAGTCCATGGTTGTTTTCAGCCGAATGACCTCTGCCGGGACCACTCAGAATGAGGTTCTGAGTTATTGCAACATAGGAGCGTTTCACTGCTTTGAAGGCTTCTTAGGAAGAATACCGTAATTTTCTGCCGGCAGGCCTCCGTCTGTTATGGGTGAACATCTCCTTGTAAATCCCCCGTGGTTTCTTGTACACCTGTGAAATTTGGCCAGGTTATGCAGTTCACATTGCTGCACAATTGCGCCTGCCTAGCTCTGCTGCGGATGCAAAAATTCAGGCGTGGCAGCCAGATAGGCTGGTACCGGTAGGACACTGCCAGCGGAATGGGTTTATCTGCTTCCCGTTCTCATCCCCTGAGTGCTTCTGATTCCACCTTTGACAGTTCCGGGTGAACATCTCCTTGTAAATCCCCCGTGGTTTCTTGTACACCCGTGAAATTTGGCCAGGTTATGCAGTTTACATTGCTGCACAATTGCGCCTGCCTAGCTCCGCCGTGTTTGCAAACATTCAGGCGTATCAGCCAGATAGGCTGGTCCCCTTAGGACACTGCCAGCGGACTGGTCCCGTTCACCTCATCTGAGTGCTACTGATTCGAGCTTTGACAGATACACTCTACTCACCCAGAGCAGTATGTTGAACCTCAACTTATGGCAATTTGTGAAAGTGTTGAGAACTAGAGCTCAGTTGTTTGGCACCCCACCTCGGTCCATCCAGCACTATGGACGGCACTGCCTACATATGGCTCTAATTAGTCCACGGTTGTGTTCAGCCGAAAGACCTCTGCCGGGAACACTCACAATGAGGTTCTGAGTTTTTGCAACATAAGAGCGTTTCACTGCTTTCAAGGCTTCTTAGGAAGAATTCCGGAATGTTGCTGCCAGCAGGCCTTCGGCTGTTCCGGGTGAACATCTCCTTGTAAATCCTCCGTGGTTTCTTGTACCCCCGCGAAATTTGGCCAGGTTATGCAGTTTGAATTGCTGTACAATTGCGCCTGCCTACGTCTGCCGCGGTTGCAAACATTCAGGCGTGGCAGCCATATAGGCTGGTTCCCGTACGACACTGCCAGCAGACTGGGTATATGTGCTTCCCGTTCTTCTCACTTGAGGGCTACTGATTCCAGCGTTGACGGCTACACTCCACTCAAGCGGAGCAGTAAGTTCAACCTCAACTCATGGCACTTTGTGAAAGTGTTGAGAACTAGAGCTCAGTTGTTTGGCACCCCACCACTGTCCATCCAGCACTATGGACGACACTGCCTACATCTGGCTGTAATTAGTCCACGATTGTGTTCAGCCGAATGACCTCTGCAGGGAACACTCAGAATGAGGTTCTGAATTGTTGCAACATAGGAGTGTTTCACTGCTTTCAAGGCTTCACGGGATGAATTCCAGAATATTGCTGCCGGCAGGCCTCCGACAGTTCAGGGTGAATATCTCCCTGTAAATCCCCCTTGGTTTTTTGTACACCCGTGAAATTTGGCCAGGTTGTGCAGTTTGCATTGCTGCACAATTGCGCCTGCGTAGATCTGCCGCGCTGGCAAACATTCAGGCGTGGCAGCCAGATAGGCTGGTCCCCGTAGGACACTGCCAGCGGACTGGGTATATCTGCTTCCCGTTCTTCTCACCTGAGTGCTACTGATTCCAGCTTTGACGGCTACACTGTACTCAACCGGAGCAGTAAGTTGAACCTCAACTTATGGCACTTTGTCAAAGTGTTGAGAACTAGAACTCAGTTGTTTGGCACGACAACACAGTCCATCCTGCACTATGGAAGGAACTGCCTACATCTGGCTCTAATTATCCACGGTTGTGTTCAGCCGAATGACCTCTGCCGGGAACACTCAGAATGAGGTTCTGACATATTGCAACATAGGAGCGTTTCACTGCTTTCAAGGCTTCACAGGAAGAATTCCGGAATCTTGCTGCCGGCAGGCCTCCGGCTGTTCCGGGTAAACATCTCCTTGTAAATCCCCCGTGGTTTCTGGTACACCCGTGAAATTTGGCCAAGTTATGCAGTTTGCATTGCTGCACAATTGCAGCTGCCTAGCTCTGCCGCACTGGCAAACATTCAGGCATAGCCGCCAGATAGCCTGGTCTCCGTAGGACACTGCATGCGCAATAGGTATATCTGCTTCCCGTTTTTCTCACCTGAGTGCTACTGATTCCAGCTTTGTCGGCTACACTCTACTCAACCGGCGCAGTAAGTTGAACCTCAACTTATGGCAGTTTGTGACAATGTTGAGAACTAGAGCTCAGTTGTTTGGCATGCCACCACTGTCCATCCAGCACTATGGACGGCATTGCCTACATCTGGCTCTAATTAGTCCACGGTTGTGTTCAGCCGAATGACCTCTGCCGGGAACACTCAGAATGAGGTTCTGAGATATTGCAACATAGGAGCGTTTCACTGCTTTCAAGGCTTCTTAAGAAGAACTACGGAATCTTGCTGCCCCCAGGCCTCCGGCTGTTCCGGGTGAATATCTCCTTGTAAATCCCCCGTGGTTTCTTGTACACCCGTGAAATTTGGCCAGGTTATGCAGTTTGCATTGCTGCACAATTGTGCCTGCCTAGCTCTGCCGCGCTGGAAAACATTCAGGCGTGGCAGCCAGATAGGCTGGTCACCGTAGGACACTGCCAGCAGACTGGGTATATCTGCTTCCCGTTCTACTCCCCAGAGGGCTTCTAATTCCAGCTTTGACGGCTACACTCTACTCAACCGGACCAGTAAGGTGAACCTCAACTTATGGCACTTTATGAAAGTGTTGAGAACTAAAGCTCAGTTGTTTGGCACGCCACCACAGTCCATCCAGCACTATGGACGGCACTACCTACACCTGGCTCTAATTAGTCAACGGTTCTGTTCAGCCGAATGACCTCTGCCGGGAACAGTCAGAATGAGGTTCTGAGTTATTGCAACATAGGAACGTTCCACTGTTTTCAAGGCTTCTTAGGAAGAATTCCTCAATCTTGCTTCCAGCAGTGCTCCGGATCTTCCGGGTGAACATCTACTTGTAAATCCCGGGTGGTTTCTTGTACACCCGTGAAATTTGGCCAGGTTATGCAGTTTGCTTTTCTGCACAATTGCACCTGCCTAGATCTGCCGAGCTGGCAAACGTTCAGGGGTGGCAGCCAGATAGGCTGGTCCCCGTAGGACACTACCAGCGGACTGTGTATATCTGCTTCCCGTTTTCTCACCTTAGTGCTACTGATTCCAGCTTTGACGGCTACACTTTACTCAACCGGAGCAGTAAGTTGAACCTCAACTTATGGCACTTTGTGAAAGTGTTGAGAACTAGAGCTCAGTTATTTGGCACGTCACCACAGTCCATCCAGCCCTATAGACGGCACTGCCTACATCTGGCTCTAATTAGTCCATGGTTGTTTTCAGCCGAATGACCTCTGCCGTGAACACTAAGAGATTCTGGGTTATTGCAACATAGGAGCGTTTCACTGCTTTCAAGGCTTCGTAGGAAGAATTCCGGAATATTGCTGCCTGCAGGCCTCCGGCTGTTCCGGGTGAACATCTCCTTGTAAATCCCCCGTGGTTTCTTGTACACCCGTGAAATTTGGTCAGGTTATTCAGTTTGCATTGCTGCACAATTGCGCCTGCCTAGCTCTGTCGCTGTTGTAAACATTCAGGCGTGGCAGCAAGATAGGATGGTACCCGCAGGACACTGCCAGCGGACTGGGTATATCTGCTTCCCGTTCTCATCCCCTGAGTGCTTCTGATTCCACCTTTGACAGTTCCGGGTGAACATCTCCTTGTAAATCCCCCGTGGTTTCTTGTACACCCGTGAAATTTGGCCAGGTTATGCAGTTTACATTTCTGCACAATTGCGCCTGCCTAGCTCTGCCGCGTTTGCAAACATTCAGGCGTGGCAGCCAGATAGGTTGGTCCCCTTAGGACACTGCCAGCGGACTGGTCCCATTCATCTCATCTGAGTGCTACTGATTCCAGCTTTGACAGATATATTCTACTCAACCGGAGCAGTAAGTTGAACCTCAACTTATGGCAATTTGTGAAAGTGTTGAGAACTAGAGCTCAGTTGTTTGGCACGCCACCACTGTCCATCCAGCACTATGGACGGCACTGCCTACATATGGCTCTAATTAGTCCACGGTTGTGTTCAGACGAAAGAACTCTGCCGGGAACACTCAGAATGAGGTTCTGAGGTTTTGCAACATAAGAGCGTTTCACTGCTTTCAAGGCTTCTTAGGAAGAATTCCGGAATGTTGCTGCCAGCAGGCCTTCGGCTGTTCCGGGTGAACATCTCCTTGTAAATCCTCCGTGGTTTCTTATACCCCCGCAAAATTTGGCCAGGTTATGCAGTTTGAATTGCTGTACAATTGCGCCTGCCTACCTCTGCCGCGGTTGCAAACATTCAGGCGTGGCAGCCATATAGGCTGGTTCCCGTACGACACTGCCAGCGGACTGGGTATATGTGCTTCCCGTTCTTCTCACTTGAGGGCTACTGATTCCAGCTTTGACGGCTACACTCCACTCAAGCGGAGCAGTAAGGACAACATCAACACATGGCACTTTGTGAAAGTGTTGAGAACTAGAGCTCAGTTGTTTGGCACCCCACCACTGTCCATCAAGCACTATGGACGGCACTGCCTACATCTGCCTGTAATTAGTCCACGATTGTGTTCAGCCGAATGACCTCTGCCGGGAACACTCAGAATGAGGTTCTGAGTTGTTGCAACATAGGAGTGTTTCACTGTTTTCAAGGCTTCACGGGATGAATTCCAGAATTTTGCTGCCGGCAGGCCTCCGGCTGTTCATGGTGAACATCTCTTTGTAAATTCCCCTGTGTTTCTTGTAAAACCGTGAAATTTGGCCAGGTTATGCAGTTTGCATTGCTGCACAATTGCGCCTGCCTAGCTTTGCCGCGGTTGCAAATTCTGGCGTGACAGCCAGATAGGCATGTCCCCGTAGGACACTGCCAGGGGAATGGGTATATGTGCTTCCCGTTCTTCTAAACTGAGTGCTACTGATTCCATCTTTGAGGGCTACACTCTACTCAACCGTAGCAGTAAGATGAACCTCAACTTATGGCACTTTGTGAAAGTGTTGAGAAATAGAGCTCAGTTGTTTGGCACGTCAGCATTGTTCATCCAGCACTATGGACTGCACTGCCTACATCTGGCTCTAATTAGTCCTCGGTTGTGTTCAGCCGAATGACCTCTGCCGGGAACACTCAGAATGAGGTTCTGAGTTATTGCAACATAGGAGCGTTTCACTGCTTTCAAGGCTTCCCAGGAAGAATTCCTCAATCTTGCTCCCGGCAGGCCTCTGGCTGTTCCGGGTGAACATCTCCTTGTAAATCCCCCGTGGTTTCTTGTACACCCGTGAAATTTGGCCAGGTTATGCAGTTTACATTGCTGCACAATTGCCCCTGCCTAGCTCTGCCGCGATTGCAAACATTCATGCGTGGCAGCCAGATAGGCTGGTCCCCGTAGGACACTGCCACCAGACTGGGTATATCTGCTTCCCGTTCTTCTCACCTGAGTGCTACTGATTCCAGCTTTGACGGCTACACTCTACTCAATCGGAACAGTAAGTTGAACCTCAACTTATGGCACTTTGTGAAAGTGTTGAGAACTAGAGCTCAGTTGTTTGGCACGCCAGCGCTGTCCATCCTGCACTATGGACGGCACTGCCTATATCTGGCTCTAATTAGTCCACGGTTGTGTTCAGCCGAATGACCTCTGCAGGGAACACTCAGAATGAGCTTCTGAGTTATTGAAACATAGGAGCGTTTCACTTCTTTCAAGGCTTCTTAGGAAGAATTCCGGAATCTTGCTTCCTGCAGGCCTCCGGCTGTTCGGGGTGAACATCTCCTTGTAAATCCCCCGTGGTTTCTTGTACACCCGTGAAATTTGGCCAGGTTATGCCGTTTGCATTGCTTCACAATTGCGCCTGTCTAGCTCTGCCGCCGTTGCAAACATTCAGGGGTGGCAGCCAGATAGGCTGGTCCCCATAGGACACTGCCAGCGGACTGTGTATATCTGCTTCCCGTTTTCTCACCTTAGTGCTACTGATTCCAGCTTTGACGGCTACACTCTACTCAACCGGAGCAGTAAGTTGAACCTAAACTTATGGCACTTTGTGAAAGTGTTGAGAACTAGAGCTCAGTTGTTTGGCACGCCACCACTGTCCATCCAGCACTATGGACGGCACTGCCTACATCTGGTTCTAATTAGTCCACGGTTGTGTTCAGCTGAATGGCCTCTGCCGGGAACACTCAGAATGAGGTTCTGAGTTATTGGAACATAGGAGCGTTTCACTGCTGTCAAGGCTTCTTAGGAAGAATTCCGGAATCTTGTGGCCTGCAGGCCTCCGGCAGTTCTGGGTGAGCATCTCCTTGTAAATCCCCCTTGGTTTTTTTGTACACCCGGGAAATTTGGCCAGGTTATGCAGTTTGCATTGCTGCACAATTGCGCCTGCCTAGCTCTGCCGCAGTTGCAAACATTCAGGCGTGGCAGCCAGATAGGCTGGTCCCAGTAGGACACTGCCAACGGCCTGGGTATATGTGCTTCCCGTTCTTCTCACATGAGTGGTAGTGATTCCAGCTTTGACGGCTACACTCTACTCAACCGGAGCAGTAAGTTGAACCTCAATTTATGGCACTTTGTGAAAGTGTTGAGAACTAGAGCTCAATTGTTTGGCACGTCACCACTGTCGATCCAGCACTATGGAGGGCATTGCCTACATCTGGCTCTAATTAGTTCACGGTTGTGTTCAGCCGAATGACCTCTGCAGGGAACACTCAGAATGAGCTTCTGAGTTATTGAAACATAGGAGCGTTTCATTGCTTTCAAGGCTTTTTAGGAAGAATTCCGGAATCTTGCTGCCGGCAGGCCTCCGGCTGTTCCGGGTGATCATGTCCTTGTAAATCCCCCGTGGTTTCTTGTAAAACCGTGAAATTTAGCCGCGTAATGCAGTTTGCATTGCTGCACAATTTTGCCTGCCTAGCTCTGCCGCGGTTGGAAACCTTCCGGCGTGGCAGCCAGATAGGCTGGTCCCCGTTGGACACTGCCAGCGGACTGGGTGTATCTGCTTCCCGTTCTTCTCATCTGAGTGATACTGATTCCAGCTTTGACGGCTACACTCTACTCAACCGGAGAAGTAAGTTGAACCTCAACTCATGGTACTTTGTGAAAGTGTTGAGAACTACAGCTCAGTGGTTTGTCACGCCACAACTGTCCATCCAGCACTATGGACGGCAGTGCCTACATTTGGATCTAATTAGTTCAAGGTTGTGTTCAGCCGAATGACCTCTGCCGCGAACAATCAGAATGAGGTTCTGAGTTATTGCAACATAGGAGTGTTTCACTGCTTCCAAGGCTTCTTAGGAAGAATTCCTCAATCTTGCTCCCGGCAGGCCTCCGGCTGTTCCGGGTGAATATCTATTTGTAAATCCCCCGTGGTTTCTTGTACACCCGTGAAATTTGGCCAGGTTATGCAGTTTGCATTGCTGCACAATTGCTCCTGCATAGCTCTGCCGCACTGGCAAACATTCAGGCGTAGCAGCTAGATACGCTGGTCCCCGTAGGACACTGCCAGCGGACTGAGTATATCTGCTTCCCGTTCTTCTCACCTGAGTGCTACTGATTCCAGCTTTGACGGCTACACTCTACTCAACCGGAGCAGTAAGTTGAACCTCAACTTATGGCACTTTCGAAAGTGTTGAAAACTAGAGCTCATTTGTTTGGCACGTCACCACAGTCCATCCAGAATTATGGACGGCACTGCCTGCATCTGGCTCTAATTAGTCCACGGTTGTGTTCAGTCGAATGACCTCTGCCGAGACCACTCAGACAGAAGTTCTGACTTACTGAAACATAGGAGCGTTTCACTGCTTTCAAGGCTTCTTAGGAAGAATTCCCGAATCTTACTGCCAGAGACCTCCGGCAGTTCCGGGTGAACATCTCCTTGTAAATACCCCGTGGTTTCTTGTTCACCCGTAAAATTTGGCCAGGTAATGCAGTTTGCATTGCTGCACAATTGCGCCTTCTAGCTCTGCCGCGGATGCAAATATTCAGGCGTGGCATCCAGATAGGCTGGTCTCCGTAGGACACTGGCATTGGACTGGGTATATCTGCTTCCCGTCCTTCCCAGCTGAGAGCTACTGATTCCAGCTTTGAGGGCTACAATCTACTCAACCGGAGCACTAAATTGAACCTCAACTGATGGCACTTTGTGAAAGTGTTGAGAGCAAGAGCTCAGTTGTTTGGCACGCCACCACTGTCCATCCAGCACTATGGACGGCACTGCCAACATCTGGCTCTAATTAGTCCACTGTTGTGTTCAGCCGAATGACCTCTGCCGGGAACACTCAGAATGAGGTTCTGAGTTATTGCAACATAGGAGCGTTTCACTGCTTTCAAGGCTTCTTAGGAAGAATTCCGGAATCTTGTTGCCGGTAGGCCTCCGGCTGTTCCGGGTGAACATCTCCTTGTAAATCCCTCGTGGTTTCTTGTACACCCGTGAAATTTGGCCAGGTCATGCAGATTGCATTGCTGCACTATTGTTCTAGCGTAGCTCTGCCACGGTTGCAAACATTCAGGCGTGGCAGCCAGAGAGGCTGGTCTCCGTAGGACACTGCGTGCGGACTGGATATATCTGCTTCCCTTACTTTACACCTGAGTGCTACTGATTCAAGCTTTGAAGGCTAAACTCTACTCAACAGGAGCAGTAAGTTGAACCTCAACTTTGGCACTTTGTGAAAGTGTTGAGAACTAGAGCTCAGTTGTTTGGCATGCCACCACAGTCCATCCATCACTATGGACGGCACTTTCTACATCTGGCTCTAATTAGTCCACGGTTGTGTTCAGCAGAATGACCTCTGCCAGGAACACTCAGAATGAGGTTCTGAGATATTGCAACATAGGAGCGTTTCACTGCTTTCAAGGCTTCTTAGGATGAATTCCGGAATCTTGCTGCCGGCAAGCTTCCGGCTATTCCGGGTGAACATCTCCTTGTAAATCCCCCGTGGTTTCTTGTACACCCGTGAAATTTGGCCAGGTTATGCAGTTTGCTTTGCTGCACAATTGCCCCTGCCTAGCTCTGCCGCGCTTGCAAATATTCAGGTGTGGCAGCCAAGTAGACTGGTCTCCGTAGGACACTGCCAGCGGATTGTGTATATCTGCTTTCCGTTCTTCTCACCTGAGTGCTACTGATTTCAGCTTTGACGGCTACACTCTACTCAACCGGCGCAGTAAGTAGAACCTCAACTTAGGGCACTTTGTGAAAGTGTTGAGAACTAGAGCTCAGTTGTTTGGCACGCCACCACTGTCCATTCAGCACTGTGGACGGCACTGCCTACATCTGGCTCTAATGAGTCCTCGGTTGTGTTCAGCAGAATGACCTCAGCCGGGAACACTCAGAATGAGGTTCTGAGTTATTGCAACATAGGAGCGTTTCACTACTTTCAAGGCTTGTTAGGAAGAATTCTGGAATCTTGCTGTCGGCAGGCCTTCCGGTGTTCTGGGTGAACATCTCCTTGTAAATACCCCATAGTTTCTTGTACACCCGTGAAATTTGGCCAGGTTATGCAGTTTGCATTGCTGCACAATTGCGCCTGCCTAGCTCTGCCTCGTTTGCAAATATTCAGGCGTGGCAGCCAAATAGGCTGGTCCCCGTAGGACACTGCCAGCGGACTGGGTATATCTGCTTCCCGTTCTTCTCTCCTGAGGGCTACTGATTCCTGCTTTGACGGCTACACTTTACTCTACCGGAGCAGTATGTTGAACTTCAACTGATGGCAATTTGTGAAAGTGTTGAGAACTAGAGCTCAGTTATTTGGCACGCCACCACAGTCCATCCAGCAGTATGGACGGCACTGCCTACATCTGGCTCTAATTAGTCCACGGTTGTGTTCAGCCGAATGACCTCTGCTGGGAACCCTCAGAATGAGGTTCTGAGTTATTACAACATAGGAGCGTTTCACTGCTTTCAAGGCTTCTTAGGAAGAATTCTGGAAAGTTGCTGCCGGCAGGCGTCGGGCTGTTCCGGGTGAACATCTCCTTGTAAATCCCTCGTGGTTTCTTGTACACCCGTGAAATTTGGCCAGGTCCTGCAGTTTGCATTGCTGCACTTCTGTGCTAGCGTAGCTCTGCCCCGGTTGCAAATATTCAGTCGTGGCAGCCAGATAGGCTAGACCACGGAAGACACTGCCAGCGGACTGGGTATATCTGCTTCCCGTTCTTCACACCTGAGTGCTACTGATTCCAGCTTTGACAGCTACACTCTACTCAACAGGAGCAGTAAGTTGAACCTCAACTTTGGCACTTTGTGAAACTGTTGAGAACTAGAGGTCAGTTGTTTGGCACGCCACCACTGTCCATTCAGCACTATGGATGGTACTGCCTACATCTGGCACTAATTAGTCCACGGTTGTGTTCAGCCGAATGACCTCTGCCGGGAACACTCAGAATGAGGTTCTGAGTTATTGCAACATAGGAGCATTTCACTGCTTTCAAGGATTCTTAGGAAGAATTCCGGAATCTTGCTGCCCACAGGCCTCCGGCTGTTCCGGGTGAACATCTCCTTGTAAATCCCCCGTGGTTTCTTGTACACTCGTGAAATTTGGCCGGTTTATGCAGTTTGCATTGCTGCACATTTGTGCCTGCCTAGAACTGCCACGGTTGCAAACATTCAGTCGTGGCAGCCAGATAGGCTAGACACTGCCAGCGGTCTGGGTATATCTGCTTCCGGTCCTTCTCACCTGAGTGCTTCTGATTCCAGCTGCCACGGCTACACTCTACTCAACAGGAGCAGTAAGTTGAACCACAACTTATGGCACTTTGTGAAAGTGTTGAGAACTAGAGCTCAGTTGTTTGGCATGCCACCACTGTCCATCCAGCACTATAGGGGGCACTGCCTACATCTGGCTCTAATTAGTGCACGGTTTTATTCAGCTGAATGACCTGTGGGGGGAACACTCAGAATGAGGTGTTGAGTTATTGCAACATAGGAGCGTTTCACTGCTTTCAAGGCTTCTTAGGAAGAATTCCTCAATCTTGCTGCTGGCTGGCCTCCGGGTTTTCCGGATTCACATCTCCTTGTAAATCCCGCGTGGTTTCTTGTACACCGGTGGAATTTAGCCAGGTTATGCAATTTGCATTGCTGCACTATTGCGCCTGCCTAGCTCTGCCGCGGTTGCAAACATTCAGGCGTGGCAGCCAGATAGGCTGGTCCCCGTAGGACACTGCCAGCGGACTGGGTATATCTGCTTCCGGTCCTTCTCACCTGAGTGCGACTGATTCCAGCTTTGACGGCTACACTCTACTCAACCGGAGCAGTAACTTGAACCTCAACTTATGGCGCTTTGTGAAAGTGTTGAGAACTAGAGCTCAGTTGTTTGGCACGCCACCACTCTCGATCGAGCACTATGGACGGCACTGCATACATCTGGCTCTAATTAGTCCACGATTGTGTTCAGCCGAATGACCTCTGCCGGGAACACTCAGAATCAGGTTCTGAGTTATTGCAACATAGGAGTGTTTCACTGCTTTCAAGGCTTCACGGGATGAATTTCAGAATTTTGCTGCCGGCAGGCCTCTGGCTGTTCAGGGTGAACATCTCCTTGTAAATCCCCCGTGGTTTTTTGTACACCTGTGAAATTTGGCCAGGTTATGCAGTTTGCATTGCTGCACAATTGCGCCTGCGTAGATCTGCCGCGCTGGCAAACATTCAGGCGTGGAAGCCAGATAGGCTGGTCCCCGTAGGACACTGCCAGCGGACTGGGTATATCTGCTTCCCGTTCTTCTCACCTGAGTACTACTGATTCCAGCTTTGACGGCCACACTGTACTCAACCGGAGCAGTAATTTGAACCTCAACTTATGGCACTTTGTCAAAGTGTTGAGAACTAGAACTCAGTTGTTTGGCATGCCAACACAGTCCATCCTGCACTATGGAAGGAACTGCCTACATCTGGCTCTAATTATCCACGGTTGTGTTCAGCCGAATGACCTCTGCCACGAACAATCAGAATGAGGTTCTGAGTTGTTGCAACATAGGAGCGTTTTACTGCTTTCAAGCCTTCTTAGGAAGAATTCCAAAATCTTGCTGCCGGCAGGCCTCCGGCTGTTCCGGGTAAACATCTCCTTGTAAATCCCCCGTGGTTTCTTGTACACCCGTGAAATTTGGCCAAGTTATGCAGTTTGCATTGCTGCACAATTGTGGCTGCCTAGCTCTGCCGCGCTGGCAAACATTCAGGCATAGCCGCCAGATAGGCTGGTCTCAGTAAGACACTGCATGCGCAATGGGTATATCTGCTTCCCGTTTTTCTCACCTGAGTGCTACTGATTCCAGCTTTGTCGGCTACACTCTACTCAACCGGCGCAGTAAGTTGAACCTCAACTTATGGCAGTTTGTGACAATGTTGAGAACTAGAGCTCAGTTGTTTGCCATGCCACCACAGTCCATCCAGCACTATGGACGGCACTACCTACACCTGGCTCTAATTAGTCCACGGTTGTGTTCAGCCGAATGACCTCTGCCGGGAACAGTTCGAATGAGGTTCTGAGTTATTGCAACATAGGAGCGTTTCACTGTTTTCAAGGCTTCTCAGGAAGAATTCCTCAATCTTGTTTCCAGCAGTGCTCCGGCTCTTCAGGGTGAACATCTCCTTGTAAATCCCGGGTGGTTTCTTGTACACCCGTGAAATTTGGCCAGGTTATGCAGTTTGCTTTTCTCCACAATTGCACCTGCCTAGATCTGCCGAGCTGGCAAACGTTCAGGGGTGGCAGCCAGATAGGCTGGTCCCCATAGGACACTGCCAGCGGACTGTGTATATCTGCTTCCCGTTTTCTCACCTTAGTGCTACTGATTCCAGCTTTGACGGCTACACTCTACTCAACCAGAGCAGTAAGTTGAACCTCAACTTATGGCACTTTGTGAAAGTGTTGAGAACTAGAGCTCAGTTGTTTGGCACGCCACCACTGTCCATCCAGCACTATGGACGGCACTGCCTACATCTGGTTCTAATTAGTCCACGGTTGTGTTCAGCTGAATGGCCTCTGCCGGGAACACTCAGAATGAGGTTCTGAGTTATTGCAACATAGGAGCGTTTCACTGCTGTCAAGGCTTCTTAGGAAGAATTCCGGAATCTTGTGGCCGGCAGGCCTCCGGCAGTTCTGGGTGAGCATCTCCTTGTAAATCCCCCTTGGTTTTTTTGTTCACCCGGGAAATTTGGCCAGGTTATGCAGTTTCCATTGCTGCACAATTGCGCCTGCCTAGCTCTGCCGCAGTTGCAAACATTCAGGCGTGGCAGCCAGATAGGCTGGTCCCAGTAGGACACTGCCAACGGCCTGGGTATATGTGCTTCCCGTTCTTCTCACATGAGTGGTAGTGATTCCAGCTTTGACGGCTACACTCTACTCAACCGGAGCAGTAAGTTGAACCTCAATTTATGGCACTTTGTGAAAGTGTTGAGAACTAGAGCTCAATTTTTTGGCACGTCACCACTGTCGATCCAGCACTATGGAGGGCATTGCCTACATCTGGCTCTAATTAGTTCACGGTTGTGTTCAGCCGAATGACCTCTGCAGGGAACACTCAGAATGAGCTTCTGAGTTATTGAAACATAGGAGCGTTTCATTGCTTTCAAGGCTTTTTAGGAAGAATTCCGGAATCTTGCTGCCGGCAGGCCTCCGGCTGTTCCGGGTGATCATGTCCTTGTAAATCACCCGTGGTTTCTTGTAAAACCGTGAAATTTAGCCGCGTAATGCAGTTTGCATTGCTGCACAATTGTGCCTGCCTAGCTCTGCCGCGGTTGGAAACCTTCCGGCGTGGCAGCCAGATAGGCTGGTCCCCGTTGGACACTGCCAGCGGACTGGGTATATCTGCTTCCCGTTCTTCTCATCTGAGTGATACTGATTCCAGCTTTGACGGCTACACTCTACTCAACCGGAGAAGTAAGTTGAACCTCAACTCATGGTACTTTGTGAAAGTGTTGAGAACTACAGCTCAGTTGTTTGTCACGCCACAACTGTCCATCCAGCATTATGGACGGCAGTGCCTACATCTGGATCTAATTAGTTCAAGGTTGTGTTCAGCCGAATGACCTCTGCCACGAACAATCAGAATGAGGTTCTGAGTTATTGCAACATAGGAGTGTTTCACTGCTTTCAAGGCTTCTTAGGAAGAATTCCTCAATCTTGCTCCCGGCAGGCCTCCGGCTGTTCCGGGTGAATATCTATTTGTAAATCCCCCGTGGTTTCTTGTACACCCGTGAAATTTGGCCAGGTTATGCAGTTTGCATTGCTGCACAATTGCTCCTGCATAGCTCTGCCGCGCTGGCAAACATTCAGGCGTAGCAGCTAGATACGCTGGTCCCCGTAGGACACTGCCAGCGGACTGAGTATATCTGCTTCCCGTTCTTCTCACCTGAGTGCTACTGATTCCAGCTTTGACGGCTACACTCTACTCAACCGGAGCAGTAAGTTGAACCTCAACTTATGGCACTTTCGAAAGTGTTGAAAACTAGAGCTCATTTGTTTGGCACGTCACCACAGTCCATCCAGAATTATGGACGGCACTGCCTACATCTGGCTCTAATTAGTCCACGGTTGTGTTCAGTCGAATGACCTCTGCCGGGAACCCTCAGAATGAGGTTCTGAGTTATAGCAACATAGGAGCGTTTCACTGCTTTCAATGCTTCTTAGGAAGAATTCTGGAATATTGCTGCCGGCAGGCCTCCGCCTGTTCCCAATGAACATCTCCTTGTAAATCCCCCTTGGTTTCTTGTACACCCGTGAAATTTGGCCTGGTTATGCAGTTTGCATTGCTGCACAATTGCGCCTGCCTAGCTCTGCCGAGCTGGCAAACATTCAGGCATGGCAGCCAGATAGGCTGGTTCCCGTAGGACACTGCCAGCGGACTGGGTATATCTGCTTCCCGTTCTTCTCACCTGAGTGCTACTGATTCCAGCTTGGACGGCTACACTCTACTCAACGGGAGTAGTAAGTTGAACCTCAACTTATTGCACTTTGTGAAAGTGTTGAGAACTAGAGCTCAGTTTTTTGGCACGTCACCACTGTCCATCCAGCACTATGGACGGCACTGCCTACATCTGGCTCTAATTAATCCACCGTTGTGTTCAGCCGAATGACCTCTGCCGGCAACACTCAGAATGAGTTTCTGAGTTATTGCAACATAGGAGCGTTTCTCCGCTTTCAAGGCTTCTTAGAAGAATTCTGGAATCTTGCTGCCGGCAGGCCTCCGTCTGTTCCGGGTGAACATCTCCTTGTAAATCCCCCGTGGTTTCTTGTACACCCGTGAAATTTGGCCAGGTTATGCAGTTTGCATTGCTGCACAATTGCGCCTGCCTAGCTCTGCCGCGGTTGCAAACATTCAGGCGTGGTAGCCAGATAGGCTGGTCCCAGTAGGACACTGCAAGCAGACTGGGTATATCTGCTTCCCGTTCTTCTCACCTGAGTGCTAGTGATTCCAGCCTTAACTGCTACACTCTACTCAACCGGAGTAGTAAGTTGAACCTCAACTCATGGCACTTTGTGAAAGTGTTGAGAACTAGAGCTCAGTTGTTTGGCACCCCACCACTGTCCATCCAGCACTATGGACGGCACTTCCTACATCTGGCTCTAATTAGTCCACGGTTGTGTTCAGCCCAATGACCTCTGCCGGGAACACTATGAGGTTCTGAGTTATTGCAACATAGGAGTGTTTCACTGCTTTCAAGGCTTCTTACAAAGAATTTTGGAATGTTGCTCTTCCGGGAGAACATCTCCTTGTAAATTCCCCGTGGTTTCTTGTACACCCGTCAAATTTGGCCAGGTTATGCAGTTTGCATTGCTGCACAATTGTGCCTGCCTAGCTCTGCCAAGGTTGCAAACATTCAGGCGTGGCAGCCAGATAGGCTGGTCCCCGTAGGACACTGCCAGCGGACTGGGTATATCTGCATCCCGTTCTTCTCACCTGAGTGCTACTGATTCCAGCTTTGACGGCTACACTCTACTCAAACGGAGCAGTAAGTTGAACCTCAACTTATGGCACTTTGTGAAAGTGTTGAGAACTAGATCTCAGTTGTTTGTGATGCCAACACTGTCCACCCAGCACTATGGACGACACTGCCTACATCTGGGTCTAATTACTCCAGGGTTGTGTTCAGACTAATGACCTCTTCGGGGAAAACTCAAAATGAGAATCTGAGTTATTGCAACATAGGAGCGTTTCACTGCTTTCAAGGCTTCTTAGGAAGTATTCCTCAATCTTGCTTCCCGCACGGCTCAGGCTGTTCCGGGTGAACATCTCCTTGTAAATCCCCCGTGGTTTCTTGTACACCCGTGAAATTTAGCCAGGTTATGCAGGTTGCACTGCTGCACAATTGCGCCTGCCTAGTTCTGCCGCGGTTGCAAACATTCAGGCGTGGCAGCCAGATAGGCTGGTCCCCGTAGGACACTGCTAGTGAACTGGGTATAATTGCTTCCCGTTCTTCTCACCTGAGTGCTACTGATTCCAGCTTTGACGGCTACACCCTACTCAACCGGAGCAGTAAGTTGAACCTCAACTTATGGCAATTTGTGAAAGTGTTGAGAACTAGAGCTCAGTTGTTTGGCTGGCCATCACAGTCCATCCAGCATTATGGATGGCACTGCCTACATCTGGCTCTAATTAGTCCACGGTTGTGGTCAGCCGAATGAGCTCTGCCGGGTACACTATGAGGTTTCTTTGTTATTGCAACATAGGAGTGTTTCACTGCTTCCAAGGCTACTTAGGAAGAATTTGGGAATTATGCTGCAGGCAGGCCTCCGGCTGTTCCGAGTGAACATCTCCTTGTAAATCTCGCGTGGTTTCTTGTACACCCGTGAAATTTGGCCAGGTTATGCAGTTTGCATTGCTGTTCTATGGCCCCTGCCTAGCTCTGCCGCGGTTGCAATCATTCAGGCGTGGCAGCTTCATAGGTTGGAACCCGTAGGACACTGCCAGCAGACTGAGTATATCTGCTTCCCGTTCTCATCTGAGTGCTACTGATTCCAGCTTTGACGGCTACACTCTCCTCAACCGGAGCAATAAGTTGAACCTCAACTCATGGCACTTTGTGAAAGTGTTGAGAACTAGAGATTAGTTGTTTGGCATGCCACCACAGTCCATGCAGCACTATGGACGGCACTGCCTACATCTGGCTCTAATTAGTCCACGGTTGTGTTCAGCAAGTGACCTCTGCCGGGAACACTAAGAATGAGGCTCTGAGTTATTGCAACAAAGGAGCGTTTCACTGCTTTCAAGGCTTCTTAGGAAGAATTCCGGAATCTTGCTTCAGGCTGGCTTCCGGCGCAATGGGTATATCTGCTTCCCGTTTTTCTCACCTGAGTGCTAGTGATTCCAGCTTTGTCGGCTACACTCTACTCAACCGGCGCAGTAAGTTGAACCTCAACTTATGGCAGTTTGTGACAATGTTGAGAACTAGAGCTCAGTTGTTTGCCATGCCACCACTGTCCATCCAGCACTATGGACGGCATTGCCTACATCTGGCTCTAATTAGTCCACGGTTGTGTTCAGCCGAATGACCTCTGCCGGGAACACTCAGAATGAGGTTCTGAGTTTTTGCAACATAGGAGCTTTTCACTGCTTTCAAGGCTTCTTAGGAAGAATTCCGGAATCTTGCTGCCGGCAGGACTCAGGGTGTTCCGGGTGAACATCTCCGTGTAAATCCCCCGTGGTTTCTTGTACACCCGTGAAATTTGGCCAGGTTATGCAGTTTGCATTGCTGCACAACTGCGCCTGCCTAGCTCTGCCGCGGTTGCAAACATTCAGGCGTGGCAGCCAGATAAAATGGTCCCCGTAGGACACTGCCACCGGACTGGGTATATCTGCTTCCCGTTCTTCTCACCTGAGTGCTACTGATTCCAGGTTTGACGGCTACACTCTACTCAACCGGAGCAGTAAGTTGAACCTCAACTTATGGCACTTTGTGAAAGTGTTGAGAACTAGAGCTCAGTTATTTGGCACGTCACCACTGTCCATCCAGCCCTATAGACGGCACTGCCTACATCTGGCTCTAATTAGTCCATGGTTGTTTTCAGCCGAATGACCTCTGCCGTGAACACTATGAGATTCTGGGTTATTGCAACATAGGAGCGTTTCACTGCTTTCAAGGCTTCTTAGGAAGAATTCCGTAATTTTGCTGCCGGCAGGCCTCCGTCTGTTACGGGTGAACATCTCCTTGTAAATCCCCCGTGGTTTCTTGTACACCTGTGAAATTTGGCCAGGTTATGCATTTCACATTGCTGCACAATTGCGCCTGCCTAACTCTGCTGCGGATGCAAAAATTCAGGCGTGGCAGCCAGATAGGCTGGTACCCGTCGGACACTGCCAGCGGAATGGGTTTATCTGCTTCCCGTTCTCATCCCCTGAGTGCTTCTGATTCCACCTTTGAGAGTTCCGGGTGAACATCTCCTTGTAAATCCCCCGTGGTTTCTTGTACACCCGTGAAATTTGGCCAGGTTATGCAGTTTACATTTCTGCACAATTGCGCCTGCCTAGCTCTGCCTCGTTTGCAAACATTCAGGCGTGGCAGCCAGATAGGTTGGTCCCCTTAGGACACTGCCAGCGGACTGGTCCCGTTCATCTCATCTGAGTGCTACTGATTCCAGCTTTGACAGATACATTCTACTCAACCGGAGCAGTAAGTTGAACCTCAACTTATGGCAATTTGTGAAAGTGTTGAGAACTAGAGCTCAGTTGTATGGCACCCCACCACTGACCATCCAGCACTATGGACGGCACTGCCTACATATGGCTCTAATTAGTCCACGGTTGTGTTCAGCCGAAAGACCTCTGCCGGGAACACTCAGAATGAGGTTCTGAGTTTTTGCAACATAAGAGCGTTTCACTGCTTTCAAGGCTTCTTAGGAAGAATTCCGGAATGTTGCTGCCAGCAGGCCTTCGGCTGTTCCGGGTGAACATCTCCTTGTAAATCCTCCGTGGTTTCTTGTACCCCCGCGAAATTTGGCCAGGTTATGCAGTTTGAATTGCTGTACAATTGCGCCTGCCTACCTCTGCCGCGGTTGCAAACATTCAGGCGTGGCAGCCATATAGGCTGGTTCCCGTACGACACTGCCAGCGGACTGGGTATATGTGCTTCCCGTTCTTCTCACTTGAGGGCTACTGATTCCAGCTTTGACGGCTACACTCCACTCAAGCGGAGCAGTAAGAACAACCTCAACTCATGGCACTTTGTGAAAGTGTTGAGAACTAGAGCTCAGTTGTTTGGCACCCCAGCACTGTCCATCCACCACTATGGACGGCACTGCCTACATCTGCCTGTAATTAGTCCACGATTGTGTTCAGCCGAATGACCTCTGCCGGGAACACTCAGAATTAGTTTCTGAGTTGTTGCAACATTGGAGTGTTTCACTGCTTTCAAGGCTTCACGGGATGAATTCCAGAATTTTGCTGCCGGCAGGCCTCCGGCTCTTCAGGGTGAACATCTCCTTGTAAATCCCCCGTGGTTTTTTGTACACCCGTGAAATTTGGCCAGGTTATGCAGTTTGCATTGCTGCACAATTGCGCCTGCGTAGATCTGCCGCGCTGGCCAACATTCAGGCGTGGCAGCCAGATATGCTGGTCCCCGTAGGACACTGCCAGCGGACTGGGTATATCTGCTTCCCGTTCTTCTCACCTGAGTGCTACTGATTCCAGCTTTGACGGCTACACTGTACTCAACCGGAGCAGTAAGTTGAACCTCAACTTATGGCACTTTGTCAAAGTCTTGAGAACTAGAACTCAGTTGTTTGGCACGACAACACAGTCCATCCTGCACTATGGAAGGAACTGCCTACATCTGGCTCTAATTATCCACGGTTGTGTTCAGCCGAATGACCTCTGCCGGGAACACTCAGAATGAGGTTCTGAGTTATTGCAACATAGGAGCGTTTCACTGCTTTCAAGGCTTCTTAGGAAGAATTCCGCAATGTTGGTGCCAGCAGGCCTCCGGCTGTTCCTGGTGAACATCTCTTTGTAAGTTCCCCTGTGTTTTCTTGTAAACCCGTGAAATTTGGCCAGGTTATGCAGTTTGCATTGCAGCACAATTGCGCCTGCCTAGCTTTGCCGCGGTTGCAATCATTCAGGCGTGACAGCCAGATAGGCAGGTCCCCGTACGACACTGCCAGCGGACTGGGTATATGTGCTTCCCGTTCTTCTAAACTGAGTGCTACTGATTCCATCTTTGAGGGCTACACTCTACTCAACCGGAGCAGTAAGATGAACCTCAACTTATGGCACTTTGTGAAAGTGTTGAGAAATAGAGCTCAGTTGTTTGGCACGTCAGCACTGTTCATCCAGCACTATGGACTGCACTGCCTACATCTGGCTCTAATTAGTCCTCGGTTGTGTTCAGCCGAATGACCTCTGCCGGGAACACTCAGAATGAGGTTCTGAGTTATTGCAACATAGGAGCGTTTCACTGCTTTCAAGGCTTCCCAGGAAGAATTCCTCAATCTTGCTTCCGGCAGGCCGCCGGCTGTTCCGGGTGAACATCTCCTTGTAAATCCCCCGTGGTTTCTTTTACACCCGTGAAATTTGTCCAGGTTATGCAGTTTACATTGCTGCACAATTGCCCCTGCCTAGCTCTGCCGCGATTGCAAACATTCATGCGTGGCAGCCAGATAGGCTGATCCCCGTAGGACACTGCCACCAGACTGGGTATATCTGCTTCCCGTTCTTCTCACCTGAGTGCTACTGATTCCAGCTTTGACGGCTACACTCTACTCAATCGGAACAGTAAGTTGAACCTCAACTTATGGCACTTTGTGAAAGTGTTGAGAACTAGAGCTCAGTTGTTTGGCACGCCAGCGCTGTCCATCCTGCACTATGGACGGCACTGCCTACATCTGGCTCTAATTAGTCCACGGTTGTGTTCAGCCGAATGACCTCTGCAGGGAACACTCAGAATGAGCTTCTGAGTTATTGAAACATAGGAGCGTTTCACTTCTTTCAAGGCTTCTTAGGAAGAATTCTGGAATCTTGCTTCCAGCAGGCCTCCCGCTATTCGGGGTGAAAATCTCCTTGTAAATCCCCCATGGTTTCTTGTACACCTGTGAAATTTGGCCAGGTTATGCAGTTTGCATTGCTCCACAATTGGGTCTCCTAGCTCTGCCACGGTTGCAAACATTCAGGCGTGGCCGCCAGATATGCTGGTCCCCGTAGGACACTGCCAGCGGACTGGGTATATCTGCTTCCCTTTCTTCTCACCTGAGTGCTACTGATTCCAGGTTTGACGGCTACACTCTACTCAACCAGAGCAGTAAGTTGAACTTCAATTCATGGCACTTTGTGAAAGTGTTGAGAAGTAGAGCCCAGTTGTATGGCACGCCACCACTGTCCATCCAGCCCTATGGACGACACTGCCTACATCTGGCTCTAATTAGTCCACGATTGTGTTCAGCCTAATGACCTCTGCCGGGAACACTAAGAATGAGTTTCTGAGTTATTGCAACATAGGAGCGTTTCACTGCTTTCAAGGCTTCTTAGGAAGAATTCCGGAATCTTGTTGCCGGTAGGCCTCCGGCTGTTCCGGGTGAACATATTGTAAATCTCCCGTGCTTTCTTGTACACCCGTGAAATTTGGCCAGTTTATGCAGTTTGCATTGCTGCACACTTGCGCCTCCTTAGCTCTGCCACGGTAGCAAACATTCAGGCGTGGCAGCCAGACAAGCTGGTTTCCGAAGGACACTGCCAGCGGACTGGCTATATGGGCTTCCCATTCTTCTCACATGAGTGATACTGATTCCAGCTTTGACGGATACACTCTACTCAACCGGAGCAATAAGGTGAACCTGAACTTATGGCACTTTGTGAAAGTGTTGAAAACTAGAGCTCAGTTGCTTGGCACGCCACCACTGTCCATCCAGCACTATGGACAGCACTGCCTACATCTGGCTCTAATTAGTCCACGGTTGTGTTCAGCCGAATGACCTCTGCCGGGAACACTCAGAATGAGGTTCTGAGTTGTTGCAACATAGGTGCTTTTCAATGCTTTCAAGGCTTCTTAGGAAGAATTCCGGAATATTGCTGCCGGCAGTCCTCCGGCTATTCTGGGTGAAGATCTCCTTGTAAATCCCCCGTGGTTTCTTGTACACCCGTGAAATATGGCCAGGTTATGCACTTTGCCTTGCTGCACAATTGCGCCTGACTAGCTCTGTCGCGGTTGCAAATATTCAGGTGTGGCCGCCAGGTAGGCTGGTCCCCGTAGGACACTGCCAGCGGACTGAGTATATGTGCTTCCCGTTCTTCTCACCTGAGTGCTACTGATTTCAGCTTTGACGGCTACACTCTACTCAACCGGCGTAGTAAGTAGAACCTCAACTTATGGCACTTTGTGAAAGTGTTGAGAACTAGAGCTCAGTTGTTTGGCACGCCACCAGTGTCCATCCAGCACTGTGTATGGCACTGCCTACATCTGGCTCTAAATAGTCCACGGTTTTTTTTAGCCGAATGACCTCTGCCGGGAACACTCAGAATGAGGTTCAGACTTATTGCAACATAGGAGCGTTTCACTACTTTCAAGGCTTATTAGGAAGAATTCTGGAATCTTGCTGTCGGCAGGCCTTCCGGCGTTCTGGGTGAACATCTCCTTGTAAATCCCCTGTGGTTCCTTGTACACCCGTGAAATTTTGCCAGGTTATGCAGTTTGCATTGCTGCACAATTGCGCCTGCCTAGCTCTTCCTCGGTTGCAAATATTCAGGCGTGGCTGCCAAATAGGCTGGTCCCCGTAGGACACTGCCAGCGGACTGGGTATATCTGCTTCCCGTTCTTCTGATTTGAGTGCTACTGATTCCAGCTTTGACGGCTACACTCTACTCAAAAGGAGCAGTAAGTTGAACCTCAACTTTTGGCACTTTGTGAAAGTGTTGAGAACTAGAGCTCAGTTGTTTGGCATGCCACCACAGTCCATCCATCACTATGGACGGCACTGTCTACATCTGGCTCTAATTAGTCCACGGTTTTGTTCAGCAGAATGACCTCTGCCAGGAACACTCAGAATGAGGTTCTGAGATATTGCAACATAGGAGCGTTTCACTGCTTTCAAGGCTTCTTAGGATGAATTCCGGAATCTTGCTGCCGGCAAGCTTCCGGCTATTCCGGGTGAACATCTCCTTGTAAATCCCCCGTGGTTTCTTGTACACCCGTGAAATTTGGCCAGGTTATGCAGTTTGCATTGCTGCACAATTGCCCTTGCCTAGCTCTGCCGCGCTTGCAAATATTCAGGTGTGGCAGCCAAGTAGGCTGGTCTCCGTAGGACACTGCCAGCGGATTGTGTATATCTGCTTTCCGTTCTTCTCACCTGAGTGCTACTGATTTCAGCTTTGACGGCTACACTCTACTCAACCGGCGCAGTAAGTATAACCTCAACTTAGGGCACTTTGTGAAAGTGTTGAGAACTAGAGCTCAGTTGTTTGGCACGCCACCACTGTCCATTCAGCACTATGGACGGCATAGCCTACATCTGGCTCTAATGAGTCCTCGGTTGTGTTCAGCAGAATGACCTCAGCCGGGAACACTCAGAATGAGGTTCTGAGTTATTGCAACATAGGAGCGTTTCACTACTTTCAAGGCTTGTTAGGAAGAATTCTGGAATCTTGCTGTCGGCAGGCCTTCCGGTGTTCTGGGTGAACATCTCCTTGTAAATACCCCGTAGTTTCTTGTACACCCGTGAAATTTGGCCAGGTTATGCAGTTTGCATTGCTGCACAATTGCGCCTGCCTAGCTCTGCCTCGTTTGCAAATATTCAGGCGTGGCAGCCAAATAGGCTGGTCCCCGTAGGACACTGCCAGCGGACTGGGTATATCTGCTTCCGTTCTTCTCTCCTGAGGGCTACTGATTCCAGCTTTGACGGCTACACTTTACTCTACCGGAGCAGTATGTTGAACTTCAACTGATGGCAATTTGTGAAAGTGTTGAGAACTAGAGCTCAGTTGTTTGGCACGCCACTACAGTCCATCCAGCAGTATGGACGGCACTGCCTACATCTGGCTCTAATTAGTCCACGGTTGTGTTCAGCCGAATGACCTCTGCTGGGAACACTCAGAATGAGGTTCTGAGTTATTGCAACATAGGAGCGTTTCACTGCTTTCAAGGCTTCTTAGGAAGAATTCCGGAAAGTTGCTGCCGGCAGGCGTCGGGCTGTTCCGGGTGAACATCTCCTTGTAAATCCCTCGTGGTTTCTTGTACACCCGTGAAATTTGGCCAGGTCCTGCAGTTTGCATTGCTGCACTTCTGTGCTAGCGTAGCTCTGCCGCGGTTGCAAATATTCAGTCGTGGCAGCCAGATAGGCTAGACCACGGAAGACACTGCCAGCGGACTGGGTATATCTGCTTCCCGTTCTTCACACCTGAGTGCTACTGATTCCAGCTTTGACAGCTACACTCTACTCAACAGGAGCAGTAAGTTGAACCTCAACTTTGGCACTTTGTGAAACTGTTGAGAACTAGAGCTCAGTTGTTTGGCACGCCACCACTGTCCATCCAGCACTATGGACGGCACTGCCTACATCTTGCTCTAATTAGTCCACGGTTGTGTTCAGCCGAATGACCTCTGCCGGGAACACTCAGAATGAGGTTCTGAGTTATTGCAACATAGGAGCATTTCACTACTTTCAATGTTTCTTAGTAAGAATTCCTCAATCTTGCTTCCAGCAGGGCTCCGGCTGTTCCGGGTGAACATCTGCTTGTAAATCCCGGGTGGTTTCTTGTTCACCCGTGAAATTTGGCCAGGTTATGCAGTTTGCATTGCTGCACAATTGCGCCTGCATAGCTCTGCCGCGGTTGCAAACATTCAGGGGTGGCATCCAGATAGGCTGGTCCCCGTAGGACACTGCCAGCGGACTGTGTTTATCTCCTTCCGTTTCTTCTCACCTGAGTGGTACTGATTCCAGCTCTGACGGCTACACTCTACTCAACCGGAGCAGTAATTTGAACCTCAAATTATGGCACTTTGTGAAAGTGTTGAGAACTAGAGCTCAGTTGTTTGGCATGCCACCACAGTCCATCCAGCATTATGTACGGCACTGCCTACATCTGGCTCTAATTAGTCCACGGTTCGGTTCAGCCGAATGACCTCTGCAGGGAACACTCAGAATGAGGTTGTGAGTTATTGCAGCAGACGAGCGTTTCACTGCTTTCAAGGCTTCTTAGAAAGGATTCCGAAATCTTGCTGCCGGCAGGCCTCCGACTGTTCCGGGTGAACATCTCCTTGTAAATCCCCCGTGGTTTCTTGTACACCCGTGAAATTTGACCAGGTTATGCAGTTTGCATTGTTGCACAATTGTGCCTGCCTAGCTCTGCCGCGCTGGCAAACATTCAGGCGTGGCAGCCAGATAAGCTGGTCCCCGAAGGACACTGCCAGCGGACTGGGTATATCTGCTTCCCATTCTTCTTACCTGAGTGCTAGTGATTGCAGGTTTGTCGGCTACACACTCCTCAACCGGACCAGTAAGTTGTACCTCAACTTATGGCACTTTGGGAAAGTGTTGAGAACTAGAGCTCAGTTGTTTGGCACGCCACCACAGTCCACCCAGCACTATGGACGGCACTGCCTACATCTGGCTCTAATTAGTCCACGGTTGTGGTCAGCCGAATGACCTCTGCCTGGAACACTAAGTATAAGGTTCTGAGTTATTGCAACATAGGAGCCTTTGACTGCTTTCAAGGCTTTTTACATAGAGTTCCTCAATCTTGCTTCCGGCAGGCCTCCGGCTGTTCCGGGTGAACATCTCCTTGTAAATCCCCCGTGGTTTCTTGTACACCCGTGAAATTTGGCCAGGTTATGCAGTTTGCATTGCTGCACAATTGCGCCTACCTAGCTGTGTCGCGGTTGCAAACATTCAGGCGTGGAAGCCAGATAACTGGTCCCCGTAGGACACTGCCAGCGGACTGGGTATATCTGCTTCCGTTCTTCTCACCTGAGTGCTACTGATTCCAGGTTTGACGGCTACACAATACTCAACCGGAGCAGTAAAATGAACCTCAACTTATGGCATTTTGTGGAAGTATTGAGAACTGGAGCTCAGTTGTTTGGCACGCCACAACTGTCCATCCAGCACTATGGACGGCATTGCCTACATCTGGCTCTAATTAGTCCACGGTTGTGTTCAGTCGAATGACCTCTGCCGGGAACCCTCAGAATGAGGTTCTGAGTTATAGCAACATAGGAGCGTTTCACTGCTTTCAATGCTTCTTAGGAAGAATTCTGGAATGTTGCTACCGGCAGGCCTCCGGCTGTTCCCGATGAACATCTCCTTGTAAATCCCCCTTGGTTTCTTGTACACCCGTGAAATTTGGCCAGGTTATGCAGTTTGCATTGCTGCACAATTGCGCCTGCCTAGCTCTGCTGCGCTGGCAAACATTCAGGCGTGGCAGCCAGATAGGCTGGTCCCCGTAGGACACTGCCAGCGGACTGGGTATATCTGCTTCCCGTTCTTCTCACCTGGGTGCTACTGATTCCAGCTTGGACGGCTACACTCTACTCCACGGGAGCAGTAAGTTGAACCTCAACTTATTGCACTTTGTGAAAGTGTTGAGATCTAGAGCTCAGTTTTTTGGCACGTCACCACTGTCCATCCAGCATTATGGATGGCACTGCCTACATCTGGCTCTAATTAGTCCACGGTTATGTTCAGCCGAATGACCTCTACCGGGAACACTCAGAATGAGGTTCTGAGTTACTGCAACATAGGAGCGTTTCACTGCTTTCAAGGCTTCCCAGGAAGAATTCCTCAATCTTGCTGCCGGCAGGCCTCCGACTGATCCGGGTGAACATCTATTTGTAAATCCCCCGTGGTTTCTTCTACACCCGTGAAATTTGGCCAGGTTATGCAGTTTACATTGCTTCACAATTGCGCCTGCCAAGCTCTCCCGTGGTTGCAAACATTCAGGCGTGGCAGCCAGATAGGCTGGTCCCCGTAGGACACTGCCACCGGACTGGGTATATCTGCTTCCCGTTCTTCTCACCTGAGTGGTACTGATTCCAGCTTTGACGGCTACACCCTACTCAATAGGAACAGTAAGTTGAACCTCAACTCATGGCACTTTGTGAAAGTGTTGAGAACTAGAGCTCAGTTGCTTGGCACGCCACCACTGTCCATCCAGCACTATGGACGGCATTGCCTACATCTGGCTCTAATTAGTCCACGGTTGTGTTCAGCCGAATGACCTCTGCCGGGAACACTCAGAATGAGGTTCTGAGTTGTTGCAACATAGGTGCGTTTCAATGCTTTCAAGACTTCTTAGGAAGAATTGCGGAATCTTTCTTCCCGCAGGCCTCCGGCTGTTCCGGGTGAACATCTCCTTGTAAATCCCCCATGGTTTCTTTTACACCCGGGAAATTTGGCCAGGTTATGCAGTATGCATTGCTGCACAATTGCGCCTGCCTAGCTCTTCCGCGGTTGCAAACATTCAGGCGTGGCAGCCATATAGTCTGGTCCCCGTAGGACACTGCCAGCGGGCTGGGTATATCTGCTTCCCGTTCTTCTCACCTGAGTGCTACTGATTCCAGCTTTGACGGCTACACTCTACTCAACGGGAGTAGTAAGTTTAACCTCACCTTATGGCAATTTGTGAAAGTGTTGAGAACTAGAGCTCAGTTGTTTGGCTCGCCACCACTGTCCATCCAGCACTATGGAAGGCACTGCCTACATCTGGCTCTAATTAGCCAAGGTTGTGTTCAGCCGAATGACCTCTGCCGGTAACGCTCAGAATGAGGTTCTGAGTTATTGCAACATAAGAGCGTTTCACTGTTTCAAGGCTTCTTAGGAAGAATTCCGGAATGTTGCTGCCGGCAGTATTCCGGCTCTTCCGGGGAACATCCTCTTGTAAATCCCCGGTGGTTTCTTGTAAACCCGTGAAATTTCAGCAGGTTATGTAGTTTGCATTGCTGCACAATTGCGCCTGCCTAGCTCTGCTGCGGTTGCAAACATTCAGGCGTGGCAGCCAGATAGGCTGGTCCCCGTAGGACACTGCCAGCGGACTGGGTATATCTGCTTCCCGTTCTTCTCACCTGAGTGCTACTGATTCCAGCTTTGACGGCTACACTCTACCCAATCGGAGCAGTAAGTTGAACCTCAACTTATGGTACTTTGTGAAAGTGTGGAGAACTAGAGCTCAATTGTTTGGCATGCTACCACACTCCATCCAGCACTATGGACGGCACTGCCTTCATCTGGCTCTAATTAGTCCACGGTGGTGTTCAGCCGAATGACCTCTGCCGGAAACACTCAGAACGAGGTTTTGAGATATTGCAACATAGGAGCGTTTCACTGCTTTCAAGACTTCTTAGGAAAGATTCCGGAATATTGCTGCCGGTAAGCCTCCTGCTATTCACGGTGAACACCTACTTGTAAATCCCCCATGGTTTCTTGTACACCAGTGAAATTTGGCCAGGTTATGCAGTTTGCCTTGCTGCACAATTGCGCCTGACTAGCTCTGTCCCGGTTGCAAATATTCAGGTGTGGCAGCCAGGTAGGCTGGTCCCCGTAGGACACTGCCAGCGGACTGAGTATATCTTCTTCCCGTTCTTCTCACCTGAGTGCTACTGATTCCAGCTTTGACGGCTACACTCTACTCTACAGGAGCAGGATGTTGAACTTCCACTTATGGCAATTTGTGAAAGTGTTGAGAACTAGAGCTCAGTTGTTTGGCACCCCACTACAGTCCATCCAGCACTATGGACGGCACTGCCTACATCTGGCTCTAATTAGTCCACGGCTGTGTTCAGCCGAATGACCTCTGCCTGGAACACTCAGAATGAGGTTCTGAGTTATTGCAACATAGGAGTGTTCCACTGCTTTCAAGGCTTCTTAGGAAGGATTCCGGAATCTTGCTGCCAGCAGGCCTCCGGCTGTTCCGGGTGAACATCTCCTTGTAAATCCCCCGTGGTTTCTTGTACACCCGTGAAATTTGGCCAGGTTATGCAGTTTGCATTGCTGCACAATTGCCCCTGCCTAGCTCTGCCGCGGTTGCAAATATTCAGGTGTGGCAGCCAGGTAGGCTGGTCTCCGTAGGACACTGCCAGCGGATTGTGTATATCTGCTTTCCGTTCTTCTCACCTGACTGCTACTGATTTCAGCTTTGACTGCTACACTCTACTCAACCGGCGCAGTAAGTAGAACCTCAACTTATGGCACTTTGTGAAAGTGTTGAGAACTAGAGCTCAGTTGTTTGGCACGCCACCACTGTCCATTCAGCACTGTGGACGGCACTGACTACATCTGGCTCTAATGAGTCCTCGGTTGTGTTCAGCAGAATGACCTCTGCCGGGAACACTCAGAATGAGGTTCTGAGTTATTGCAACATAGGAGCGTTTCACTACTTTCAAGGCTTGTTAGGAAGAATTCTGGAATCTTGCTGCCGGCAGGCCTTCTGGTGTTCTGGGTGAACATCTCCTTGTAAATACCCCGTAGTTTCTTGTACACCCGTGAAATTTGGCCAGGTTATGCAGTTTGCATTGCTGCACAATTGGGCCTGCCTAGCTCTGCCTCGTTTGCAAATATTCAGGCGTGGCAGCCAAATAGGCTGGTCCCCGTAGGACACTGCCAGCGGACTGGTTATATCTGCTTCCCGTTCTTCTCACCTGAGTGCTACTGATGCCAGCTTTGACGGCTAAACTTTACTCTACCGGAGCAGTATGTTGAACTTCAACTGATGGCAATTTGTGAAAGTGTTGAGAACTAGAGCTCAGTTGTTTGGCACGCCACCACAGTCCATCCAGCACTATGGACGGCACTGCCTACATCTGGCTCTAATTAGTCCACGGTTGTGTTCAGACGAATGACCTCTGCCGGGAACACTCAGAATGAGGTTCTGAGTTATTGCAACATAGGAGCGTTTCACTGCTTTCAAGGCTTCTTAGGAAGAATTCCGGAAAGTTGCTGCCGGCAGGCGTCGGGCTGTTCCGGGTGAACATCTCCTTGTAAATCCCTCGTGGTTTCATGTACACCCGTGAAATTTGGCCAGGTCCTGCAGTTTGCATTGCTGCACTACTGTGCTAGCGTAGCTCTGCCGCGGTTGCAAATATTCAGTCGTGGCAGCCAGATAGGCTAGACCACGGAAGACACTGCCAGCGGACTGGGTATATCTGCTTCCCGTTCTTCACACCTGAGTGCTACTGATTCCAGCTTTGACAGCTACACTCTACTCAACAGGAGCAGTAAGTTGAACCTCAACTTTGGCACTTTGTGAAACTGTTGAGAACTAGAGCTCAGTTGTTTGGCACGCCACCACTGTCCATCCAGCACTATGGACGGTACTGCCTACATCTGGCACTAATTAGTCCACGGTTGTGTTCAGCCGAATGACCTCTGCCGGGAACACTCAGAATGAGGTTCTGAGTTATTGCAACATAGGAGCATTTCACTGCTTTCAAGGATTCTTAGGAAGAATTCCGCAATCTGGCTGCCGACAGGCCTCCGGATATTCCGGGTGAACATCTCCTTGTAAATCCCCCGTGGTTTCTTGTACACCCGTGAAATTTGGCCAGGTTATGCAGTTTGCATTGCTGCACATTTGTGCCTGCCTAGAACTGCCAGGGTTGCAAACATTCAGTCGTGGCAGCCAGATACTCTAGACCACGGAAGACACTGCCAGCGGACTGGGTATATCTGCTTCCGGTTCTTCTCACCTGAGTGCTTCTGATTCCAGCTTTGACGGCTACACTCTACTCAACAGGAGCAGTAAGTTGAATCACAACTTATGGCACTTTGTGAAAGTGTTGAGAACTAGAGCTCAGTTGTTTGGCATGCCACCACTGTCCATCCAGCACTATAGGGGGCACTGCCTACATCTGGCTCTAATTAGTGCACGGTTTTATTCAGCCGAATGACCTGTGGGGGGAACACTCAGAATGAGGTGCTGAGTTATTGCAACATAGGAGCGTTTCACTGCTTTCAAGGCTTCTTAAGAAGAATTCCTCAATCTTGCTGCTGGCTGGCCTCCGGGTGTTCCGGATGAACATCTCCTTGTAAATCCCGCGTGGTTTCTTGTACACCCGTGGAATTTAGCCAGGTTATGCAGTTTGCATTGCTGCACAATTGCGCCTGCCTAGCTCTGCCGCGGTTGCAAACATTCAGGCGTGGCAGCCAGATAGGCTGGTCCCCGTAGGACACTGCCAGCGGACTGGGTATATCTGCTTCCCGTTCTTCTCACCTGAGTGCTACTGATTCCAGCTTTGACGGCTACACTCTACTCAACCTGAGCAGTAAGTTGAACCTCAACTTATGGCACTTTGTGAAAGTGTTGAGAACTAGAGCTCAGTTGTTTGGCACGCAACCACTCTCGATCGAGCACTATGGACGGCACTGCCTACATCTGGCTCTAATTAGTCCACGGGTGTGTTCAGTCGAATGACCTCCCCCGGGAATACTCAGAATGAGGTTCTGTGTTATTGCAACATAGGAGCGTTTGACTGCTTTCAAGGTTTCTTAGGAAGAATTCCAGAATCTTGCTGCCGGCAGGCCTCCGGATATTCCGGGTGAACATCTCCTTGTAAATCCCCCGTGGTTTCTTGTACACCGGTGAAATTTGGCCAGGTTATGCTGTTTGCATTGCTGCACAATTGCGCCTGCCTAGCTCTGCCGTGTTTGCAATCATTCAGGCGTGGCAGCCAGATAGGCTGGTCCCCATAGGACACTGCCAGAGGACTGTGTATATCTTCTTCCCGTTCTTCTCACCTGAGTGCTATTGATTCCAGCTTTGTCTGCTACACTCTTCTCACCCGGAGCTGTACCTTGAACCTCAATTTATGGTACGTTGTGAAAGTGTGGAGAACTAGAGCTCAGTTGTTTGGCACGCCACCACTGTCCTTCCAGCACTGTGGACAGCACTACATACATCTGGCTCTAATTAGTCCACGGTTGTGTTCAGCCAAATGACCTCTGCGGGGAACACTGAGAATGAGGTTCTGAGTTATTGCATAATAGGAGCACTTCACTGCTTCCAAGGCTTCTTAGGAAGAATTCCGGAATGGTTCGGCCGACATGCCTCCGGCTGTTCCGGGAGAACATCCCCTTGTAAATCCCCCGTGGTTTCTTGTACACCCGTGAAATTTGGCCAGGTTATGCAGTTTGCATTCCTGCACAATTTCGCTAGCCTAGATCTGCCGCGTTTGCAATCATTCAGGCGTGGCAGCCAGATAGACTGGTCCCCGTAGGACAATACCAGCGGACTGGGTGTATCTGCTTCCCGTTCTGCTCACCTGAGTGCTATTGATTCCAGCTTTGTCTGCTACATTCTTCTCAACCGGAGCAGTAACTTGAACCTCAACTTATGGTACATTGTGAAAGTGTGGAGAACTAGAGCTCACTTGTTTGGCATGCCACCACAGTCCATCCAGCACTATGGACGGCACTGCCTACATCTGGCTCTAATTAGTCCACAGTTGTGTTCAGCCGAATGACCTCTGCCGGGAACACTCAGAATGAGGTTCTGAGATATTGCAACATAGGAGCGTTTCACTGCTTTCAAGGCTTCTTAGGAAGAATTCCGGAATCTTGCTGCCGGCAAGCCTCCGGCTATGCCGGGTGAGCACCTCCTTGTAAATCCCCCGTTGTTTCTTGTACACCCGTGAAATTTGGCCAGGTCATTCAGTTTGCATTGCTGCACAATTGAGCCTGCCTAGCTCTGCCCCGGTTGCAATTATTCAGGCGTGGCAGCCACATAGGCTGGTAGGACACTGCCAGAGGACTTGGTATATCTGCTTCCCGTACTTCTCACCTGAGTGCTATTGATTCCAGCTTTGTCGGCTACACTCTTCTCAACCGGAGCAGTAACTTGAACCTCAACTTATGGTACGTTGTGAAAGTGTGGAGAACTAGAGCTCAGTTGTTTGGCATGCCACCACAGTCCATCCAGCACTATGGACGGCACTGCCTACATCTGGCTCTAATTAGTCCACAGTTGTGTTCAGCCGAATGACCTCTTCCGCGAACACTCAGAATGTGGTTCTGAGATTTTGTAACATAGGAGCGTTTCACTGCTTTCAAGGCTTCTTAGGAAGAATTCCGGAATGTTGCTGCCGGCAGTAGTCTGGCTGTTCCGGGGAACATCCCCTTGTAAATCCCCAGTGGTTTCTTGTACACCAGGGAAATTTGGCCAGGTTATGCAGTTTGCATTGCTGCACAATTGCGCCTGCCTAGCTCTGCCGCGGTTGCAAACATTCAGGCGTGGCACCCAGATAGGCTGGTCCCCGTAGGGCAATGCCAGCGGACTGGGCTATCTGCTTCCAGTTCTTCTCACCTGAGTGCTCATGATTCCAGCTTTTACGGCTACACTCTACTCAACCGCAGCAAGCGGAGCAGTAAGTGGAACCTCAACTTATGGCACTTTGTGAAAGTGTTGAGAACTAGAGCTCAGTTGTTTGGCACGCCACCACAGTCCATCCAGCACTATGGACGGCACTGCCTAAATATGGCTCTAATTAGTCCACAGTTGTGATCAGCCGAATGAGCTCTGTCGGGAACACTCGGAATGAGGTTCTGAGATATTGCAACATAGGAGCGTTTCACTGCTTTCAAGGCTTCTTAGGAAGAATTCCGGAATGTTGCTGCCGGCAGGCCTCCGGCTGTTCCGGGTGAACATCTCCTTGTAAATCCCCTGTGTTTTCTTGTACACCCGTGAAATTTGACCAGGTTATGCAGTTTGCATTGCTGCACAATTGCGCCTGCCTAGCTCTGCCGCGGTTGCAAATATTCAGGCGTGGCAGCCAGATAGGCCGGTCCCCGTAGGACACTGCCAGCGGACTGGGTATATCTGCTTCCCGTTCTTCTCACCTGAGTGCTACTGATTCCAGCTTTGTCGGCTACACTCTACTCAACTGGAGCCGGAAGTTGAACCTCAACTTATGGCAGTTTGTATAAGTGTTGAGAACTAGAGCTCAGTTGTTTGGCACACCACCACTGTCCATCCAGCACTATGGAAGGCACTGCCTACATCTGGCTCTAATTATTCCACGGTTATGTTCAGTCGAATGACCTCTGCCGGTAACACTCAAAATGAGTTTCTGAGTTATTGCAACATAGGAGTGTTTCACTGTTTCAAGGCTTCTTAGGAAGAATTCCGGAATGTTGCTGCCGGCAGTAGTCCGGCTGTTCCGGGGAACATCCCCTTGTAAATCCCCGGTGGTTTCTTGTACACCCGTGAAATTTGGCCAGGTTATGCAGTTTGCATTGCTGCACAATTGCGCCTGCCTAGCTCTGCCGCGGTTGCAAACATTCATTCGTGGCAGCCAGATAGGCTGGTCCCCGTAGACACTGCCACCTGACTGGGTATATCTGCTTCCCGTTCTCCTCACCTGAGTGCTACTGATTCCAGCTTTGCTGCTACATTCTACTCAACCCGAGCATTAAGGTGAACCTCAACAAAGGACACTTTGTGAAAGTGTTGAGAACTAGAGCTCAGGTGTTTGGCACTCCAACACTGTCCATCCAACACTATGGACGGCACTGCTTACATCTGGCTCTAATTAGTCCACGGATGTGTTCAGCCGAATGGCCTCTGCCAGGAACACTCAGAATGAGATTCTGAGTTATTGCAACATAGGAGAGTTTCAGTGCTTTCAAGGCTTCTTAAGAAGAATTCCGGAATGTTGATGGCAGCAGGCCTCCGGCTGTTTCGAGTGAACATCTCCATGTAAATCCCATTTGGTTTCTTGTATACCCGTGAAATTTTGCCAGGTTATGCAGTTTGCATTGCTGCACAGTTGTGCCTGCCTTGCTCTGCCGCAGTTGCAAACATTCAGGCATGGCAGCTAGATAGGCTGGTCCCTGTTAGACGCTGCCAGCGGACTTTGTCTATCTGCTTCCCGTTCTTCTCACCTGAGTGCTACTGATTCCAGCTTTGACGGCTACACTCTACTCAACCGGAGCAGTAAGTTGAACCTCAAGTAAGGACACTTTGTGAAACTGTTGAGAACTAGAGCTCAGTTGTTTGGCACGTCACCACTGTCCATCCAGCACTATGGACGGCACTGCTTACATCTGGCTCTAATTAGTCTACGGTAGTGTTCAGCCGAATGACCTCTGCCGTGAACACTCAGAATGAGGTTCTGAGTTATTTCAACATAGGATCGTTTCACTGCTTTCAAGGCTTCTTAGGAAAAATTCCGGAATGTTGCTGTTGGCAGCCCTCCAGCTGTTCCAGGTGAACATCTCCTTGTAATCCCCCGTGGTTTCTTGTACACCCGTGAAATTTGGCCAGGTTATGAAGTATGCATTGCTGCACAATTGCGCCTTCCTAGCTCTGCCACGGTTGCAATCATTCAGGCGTGGCAGCCAGATAGGCAAGTCCCCGTAGACACTGCCAGCAGACTGGGTATATCTGCTTCCCCTTCTTCTCACCTGAGTGCTACTATTTCCAGCTTTGACGGCTACACTCTACTCAACCAGAGCAGTAAGTTGAACCTCAACTTATGGCACTTTGTGAAACTGTTGAGAACTAGAGCTCAGTTGTTTGGCAGGCCACCATTGTCCATCCAGCACTATGCACGGCACTGTCTATATCTGGCTCTAATTATTCCACGGTTGTGTTCCGCAGAATGACCTCTGCCGAGAACATTCAGAATGAGTTTCTGAGTTGTTGTCACATAGGAGAGTTTCACTGCTTTCAAGGCTTCTTAGGAAGTATTCCGGAATATTGCTGCAGGCAGGCCTCCGGTTGTTTCGGGTGAACATCTCCATGTAAATCCCCCGTGGTTTCTTGTACACACGTGAAATTTGGCCAGGTTATGCAGTTTGCATTGCTGCACAATTGTTCCTGCCAAGCTCTGACCCGGTTGCAAACATTCAGGCGAGGCAGCCAGATAGGCTGGTACTCCTAGGACACTGCCAGCAGACTGGGTATATGTGCTTCCCGTTCTTCTCACCTGAGTGCTACTGATTCCAGCTTTGAAGGCTACCCTCTACTCAACCGGAGCAGAAAGTTGAACCTCAATTTATGGCTCTTTGTGAAAGTGTTGAGAATTAGAGCTCAGTTGTTTTCCACGCCACCACTGTCCATCCAGCACTATGGACAGCACTGCCTACATCTGGCCCTATTTAGTCCACGGTTATGTTCAGCCGAATGACCTCTGCCGGGAACACTCAGAATGAGGTTCTGAGTTATTTCAACATAGGAGCGTTTAACTGCTTTCAAGGCTTCTCTGGAAAAATTCCAGAATGTTGCTGCCAGCAGGCCTCCGGGTGTTGCGAGTGAACATCTCCATGTAAATCCCATTTAGTTTCTTGAATACCCGTTAAATTTGGCCATGTTATGCAGTTTGCATTGCTGCACAATTGTGCCTGCCTAGCTCTGCCGCGGTTGCAAACATTCAGGCGTGGCAGCCAGATAGGCTGGTCCCGGTAGGACACTGCCAGCCGACAGGTTGTATCTGCTTCCCGTTCTTCTCACCTGAGTGCTACTGATTCCAGCTTTGACCGCTACACTCTACTCAACCAGAGCAGTAAGTTCAACCTCAACTTATGGCACTTTGTGAGTGTTGAAAACTAGAGCTCAGTTTTATGGAACGCCACCACTGTCCATCCAGCACTATGGCGGCACAGCCTACATCTGGCTCTAATTAGGCCACGGTTGTGTTCAGCTGAATGACCTCTGCCGGGAACACTCAGAATGAGGTTATGAGTTATTGCAACATAGGAGCGTTTCACTGCTTTCAAGGCTTCACAGGAAGAATTCCGGAATCTTGTTTCCGGCAGGCCTCTGTCTGTTCCGGGTGAACTTCTGCTAGTAAATCCCCCGTGGTTTCTTGTACACCCGTGAAATTAGGCCAGGTTATGCAGTTTGCATTGCTGCACAATTGCGCCTGCCTATCTCTGCCGCGGTTGCAAACATTCAGACGTGGCAGCCACATAGGCTGGTCCCAGTAGGACACTGCCAGCGGACTGGGTATATCTGCTTCCCGTTCTTCTCACCTGAGTGCTACTGATTCCAGCTTTGACGGCTACACTCTACTCAACGGCAGCAGTAAGTTGAACCTCAACTTATGGCACTTTGTGAAAGTGTTGAGAACTAGAGCTCAGTTCTTTGGCACGCCACCACTGTCCATCCAGCACTATGGACGGCACTGCCTACATCTGACTCTAATTCATCCACAGTTGTGTTCAGCCGAATGCCCTCTGCCAGGAACACTCAGAACGAGCTTCTGAGTTATTGCAACATAGGAGCGTTTCACTGCTTTCAAGGCTTCTTAGGAAGAATTCCGGTAATTGCTACCGGCAGGCGTCCGGCTGTTCTGGGTGAACATCTTCTTGAAAATCCCCCGTGGTTTCTTTATCACCCGTGAAATTTGGCCAGGTCATGCAGTTTGAATTGCTGCACAATTGTGCCTGCCTAGCCCTGCCGCGGTTGCAAACGCTCAGGCGTGGCAGCCAGATAGGCTGGTCCCAGTAGGACACTTCCAGCAGACTGGGTATATCTGCCTCCCGTTCTTCTCACTGAGTGCTACTGATTCCAGATTTCACGGCTACACTCTACTCAACCGGAGCCGTAAGTTGAACCTCAACTCATGGCACTTTGTGAAAGTGTTGAGAACTAGAGCTCAGTTGTTTGGCACGCCACCACTGTCCATCCAGCACTATGGACGGCACTGCCTACATCTGGCTCTAATTAGTCCACGGTTGTGTTCAGCCGAAGGACCTCTGCCGGGAACACTCAGAATGAGGTTCTGAGTTCTTGCAACATAGGAGCGTTTCACTGCTTTGAAGGCTTCACAGGAAAAATTCCGGAATCTTGCTGCCAGCAGGCCTCCGGCTGTTACGGGTGAACATCTCCTTGAAAATCCCCCGTGGTTTCTTGTACACCCGTGAAATTTGGCCAGGTTATGCAGTTTGCATTGCTGCACAATTGCGCCTGCCTAGCTCTGCCGCGGTTGCAAACATTCAGGCGAGGCAGCCAGATCGTCTGGTCTCCCTAGGACACTGCCAGCGGTCTGGGTATTTCTGCTTCCCGTTCCTCTCACCTGAGTGCTACTGATTCCAACTTTGACGGCTACACTCTACTCAACCGGAGCAGTAAGTTGAACCTCAACTTATGGCACATTGTGTAAGTGTTGGGAACTAGAGCTCAGTTGTTTGGCACGCCACCACTGTCCATCCAGCACTATGGACGGCACTGCCTACATCTGGCTCTAATTCGTGCACGGTTGTGTTCAGCCGAATGACCTCTGCCGGGAACACTCAGAATGAGGTTCTGGTTTGCCGGCAGACTCCAGGAATTCCGCAATGTTGGTGCTGGCCGGCCTCCGGCTCTTCTGGGTGAACATCTTGTAAATCCCCCGTGGTTTCTTGAACACCCGTGAAATTTGGCCTGGTTATGCAGTTTGCATTGCTGCCCAATTGCGCCTGCCTAGCTCTTCCGCGGTTGCAAACATTCAGGCGGGGCAGCCAGATAAGCTGTTCCCCGTAGGACACTGCAGGCAGACTGGGTAGATCTGCTTCCGGTTCTTCTCACCTGAGTGCTACTGATTACAGATTTGTCGGCTACACTCTACTCAACCGGAGCAGTAAGTTGAACCTCAACTTATGGCACTTTGTGAAAGTGTTGAGAATTAGAGGTCACTTGTTTGGAACGCCACCACTGTCAATCCAGCACTATGGACGGCACTGCCTACATCTGGCTCTAATTATTCCACGGTTGTGTTCCGCCTAATGACCTCTGCCGGGAACAATCAGAATGAGGTTCTGAGTTGTTGTCACATAGGAGCGTTTCACTGCTTTCAAGGCTTCTTAGGAAGTATTCCGGAATGTTGCTGCAGGCAGGCCTTCGGCTGTTTCGGGTGAACATCTCCATGTAAATCCCCCGTGGTTTCTTGTACACACGTGAAATTTGGCCAGGTTATGCAGTTTGCATTGCTGCACAATTGTTCCTGCCAAGCTCTGACGCGGTTGCAAAAATTCAGGCGTGGCCCCCAGGTAGGCTGGTCTACCTAGGACACTGCCAGCGGACTGGGTATATGTGCTTCCCGTTCTTCTCACCTGAGTGCTACTGATTCCAGCTTTGACGGCTACACTATACTCAACCAGAGCAGTAAGTTGAACCTCAACTTATGGCACTTTGTGAAAGTGTTGAGAAATAGAGCTCAGTTTTTTGGCATGCCACCACTGTCCATCCAGCACTATGGACGGCACTGCTTACATCTAGCTCTAATTAGTCCACGGTTGTGTTCAGCCGAATGACCTCTGCCGGGAACACTCAGAATGAGCTTCTGAGTCATTCCAACACAGTAGCTTTTCACTGCTTTCAAGGCTTCATAGGAAGAATTCCGGAAACTTGCTGCTGGCAGGCCTCCGGCTGTTCCGGGTGAACATCTCCTTGTACATCCCCCTGGTTTCCTGAACACCCATGAAATTTGGCCAGGTTATGCAGTTGAATTGCTGCATAGTTGCGACTGCTTAGCTCTGCCGCGGTTGCAAATATTGAGGAGTGGCAGCCAGATAGGCTGGACACCGTAGGACACTGCCAGCAGACTGGGTATATGTGCTTCCCGTTCTTCTCACCTGAGTGCTGCTGATTCTAGCTTTGACGGCTGCACTCTACTCAACTGATGCAGGAAGTTGAACCTCTACTTATGGCACTCTGTTAAATTTTGGAGAACTAGAGCTCAGTTGTTTGGCACGCCCAGACTGTCCATTAAGCACTATGGACGGCACTGCCTACATCTGGCAATAGTTTGTCCACGGCTGTGTTCATCCGAATGAGTTCTGCTGGGAACACTCACAATAAGGTTCTAAGTTATTGCAACATAGGAGTGTTTCACTGCGTTCAAGGTTTCTTAGGAAGAATTCTGGAATCTTGCTGCCGGCAGGCCTCTAGTTGCTCTGAGTGAACATCTCCTTGTAAATCCCCCGTGGTTTCTTGTACACCCGTGAAATTTGGCTAGGTTATGCAGTTTGCATTGCTGCATAATTGCGCCTGCCTAGCTCTGCCGCGGATGCAAACATTCAGGCATGGCAGCCAGATAGGCTGGTCTCCGTAGGACACTGCCAGCGGACTGGGTATATCTGCTTCCCATTCTTCTCACCTGAGTGCTTCTGATTCCCGGTTTGACGGCTACACTCTACTCTACCGAAGCAGTAAGTTGAACCTCTACTTATATCACTCTGTTAAAGTTTGGAGAACTAGACCTCACTTGTTCGGCACGCGACCACTGTCCATCTAGCACTATGGATGGCACTGCCTACATCTGGCTCTAATTAGTACACGGTTGTGTTCAGCCGAATGACCTCTGCCGGGAACACTAAGAATGAGGTTCTGAGTTATTGCCACATAGGAGCGTTTCACTGCTTTCAAGGCTTCTTAGGAAGAATTCCGGAATCTTGCTGATGGCAGGCCTCGGGCTGTTCCGGGTAAACATGTCCTTGTAAATCTCCAGTGGTTTCTTGTACACCTGTGAAATTTGGCCAGGTTATGCAGTTTGCATTGCTGCATAATTGCGACTGCTTAGCTCTGCCGCGGTTGCAAACATTGAGGAGTGGCAGCCACATAGGCTGGACACCGTAGGACACTGCCAGCGTACTAGGTATATCTGCTTCCCGTTCTTCTCACCCGAGTGCTGCTGATTCTAGCTTGGACGGCTACACTCTACTCAACTGTCGCTGTAAGTTGATCCTCAACTTATGGCATTTTGTGAAAGTGTTGCGAACTAGAGCTCAGTTGTTTGGCACACCACCACTGCCCAGCCAGTACTATGGACGGCACTGCATGTATCTGGCTTTAGTTAGTCCACGGTTGTGTTCAGCCTAATGAGCTCTGACTGGGTATATCTGCTTCCCATTCTTCTCACTTGAGTGCTTCTGATTCCCGCTTTGACGGCTACACTCTACTCAACCGAAACAGTAAGTTGAACCTCTACTTATGGCACTCTGTTAAAGTTTAGAGAACTAGAGCTCAGTTGTTTGGCACGCGACCACTCTCCATCCAGCACTATGGACGGCACTGCCTACATCTGGCTCTAATTAGTCCACGGTTGTGTTCAGCCGAATGACCTCTGTCGGGAACACTCAGAATGACGTGCTGAGTTATTGCCACATAGGAGCGTTACACTGCTTTCAAGGCTTCTCAGGAAAAATTCCGGAATCTTGCTGCCGGCAGGCCTCCGGCTGTTCGGGGTGAACATCTCCTTGTAAATACCGAGTGGTTTCTTGTACACCCGTGAAATTAGGTCAGGTTATTCAGTTTACATTGCTGCAAAATTGCTCCTGCCTAGCTCTGCCGTGGTTGCAAACATTCAGGCGTGGCAACCAGATAGGCTGGTCCCGGTAGGACACTGCCAACGGACTGGGTATATCTGCTTCCCAAATTTCTAACCTGAGTGCTACTGATTCCAGCTTGGACGGCTACACTCTACTCAACCGGAGCAGTAAGTTGAAACTCAACTTATGGCACTTTGTGATAGTGTTGAGAACTAGAGCTCAGTTGTTTGGCACGCCACCACTCTCCTTCCAGCCCTATGGACGGCACTGCCTACATCTGTCTCTAATTAGTCCACGGTTGTGTTCAGCGGAATGACCTCTGCCGGGAACACTCAGAATGCGGTTCTGAGTTATTCCAACATAGGAGCGTTTCACTGCTTTCAAGGCTTCTTAGGAATAATTCCGGAATCTTGCTGCCGGCACGACTCTGGCTGTTCCGATTGAACATCTCTTTGTAAATCAGCCGTGGTTTCTTGTACCCCCGTAAAATTTGGCCAGGTTATGCAGTTTGCATCGCTGCACAATTGTACCTGCCTAGCAATGCCGCGGTTGCAAACATTCAGGCGTGGCAGCCAGATAGGCTGGTCCCCGTAGGACACTGCCAGCGGACTGGGTTTATCGGCTTCCCGTTCTTCTCACCTGAGTGCTACTGATTCCAGCTTTCACAGCTACACTCTATCAACCGGAGCAGTAAGTTGAACCTCAACTTATGGCACTTTGTGAAAGTGTGGAGAACTAGAGCTCAATTGTTTCATAGGGTACCACTCTCCATCCAGCACTATGGACGGCACTGCCTACATCTGGCTCTAATTAGTCCACCGTTGTGGTCAGGCTAATGACCTCTGCCGGGAACACTCAGAATGAGGTTCTGAGTTATTGCAACATAGGAGCGTTTCAGTGCTTTCAAGGCTTCACAGGAAGAATTCCGGTATCTTGCTGCCGGCAGGCCTCCGGCTGTTCCGGGTGAACATGTCCTTGTAAATCCCGGGTGGTTTATTGTACACCCGTGAAATTTGGCTAGGTTATGCAGTTTGCATTGCTGCACAATTGCGCCTGCCTAGCTCTGCCGCTGTTGCAAACATTCAGGCGTGGCAGCCAGATAGGCTGGTCCCCGTAGGACACTGCCAGCGGACTGGGTATATCTGCTTCGCGTTCTTCTCACCTGAGTGCTACTGATTCCAGCTTTAACGGCTACACTCTACTCAACCGAAGCAGTAAGTTGAAGCTCAACTTATGGCACTTTGTGACAGTGTTCAGAACTAGAGCTCAGTTTTTTGGCACCCCACCACTGTCCATTCCGCACTATGGATGGCACTGCGTACATCTGGCTCTAATTAGTCCACGGTTGTGTTCAGCCGAATGACCTCTGCCGGGAACACTCAGAATGAAGTTGTGAGTTATTGCCACATAGGAGCTTTTCACGGCTTTCAAGTCTTCACATGAAGAATTCCGAATCTTGCTGCAGGCAGGACTCCAGCTGTTCCGGGTGAACATCTCCTTGTAAATGACCCGTGCTTTCTTGTACACCTGTTAAATTTGTCCAGGTTATGCAGTTTGCATTGCTGCACAATTGCGCCTGCCTAGCTCTGCCGCGGTTGCAAACATTCAGGCGTGGCAGCCATATAGGCTGGTCCACGTAAGACACTGCCAGCTGACTGGTATATCTGCTTCCCATTCTTCTCACCTGAGTCCTACTGATTCCAGCTTTGACGGGTACACTCTACTCAACCGGAGCAGTAAGTTGAACCTCAAGTTATGGCACTCTGTGAAAGTGTGGAGAACTAGAGCTCAGTTGCTTGGCACGCCAAAACTGTCCATCCAGCACTATGGACTGCAATGCCTCCATCTGGCTCTAATTAGTCCATGGTTGTCTTCAGCCGAATGACCTCTGCCGGGAACACTCAGAATGAGGTTCTGAGTTCTTGCAACATAGGAGCGTTTCACTGCTATCAAGGCTTCTTAGGAAGGATTCCGGAATGTTGCTGCCGGCAGGCCTCTGGCTGTTCCGGCTGAACATCTCCTTGTAAATCCCCCGTGGTTTCTTGTACACCGGTAAAATTTGGCCAGGTTATGCAGTTTGCATTGCTGCACAATTGCGCCTACGAAGCTCTGCCGCGATTGCAAACATTCAGGCGTGGCTGCCAGATAGGCTGGTATCCGTAAGACATTGCCAGCGAACTGGATATATCTGATTCCCATTCTTCTCACCTGAGTGGTACTGATTCCAGCTTAGACGGCTACACTCTAATCAACCGGAGCAGTAAGTTGAACCTCAACTTATGGCACTTTGTGAAAGTTTGGAGAACTAAAGCTCAGTTGTTTTCCAATCGAAAACACTACCTATATCTCGCTCTAATTAGTCCATTGCCTACATCTGGCTCTATTTAGTCCACTGCCTACATCTGGCTCTAATTAGTCCACTGCCTACATCTGGCTCTAATTAGTCCACGGATGAGTTCAGCCGAATGACCTCTGCCGGGAACACTCAGAATGAGGTTCTGAGTTATTGCAACGTAGGAGCGTTTCACTGCTTTCAAGGCTTCTTAGGAAGAATTCCGGAATCTTGCTGCTGTTCCGGGTGAACATCTCCTTGTACATCCCCCGTGGTTTCTTGTACACCCGTGAAATTTGGCCAGGTTATGCAGTTTGCACTGCTGCACAATTGCGCCTGCCTAGCTCTGCCCCGGTTACAAACTTTCAGGCGTGGCAGCCAGATAGACATTTCCCTGTAGGATACTGCCAGCGGACTGGGTATATCTGCTTCCCGTTCTTCTCACCTGAGTGCTAATGATTCCAGCTTTGACAGCTACAATCTATTCAACCGGAGCAGTAAGGTGAAGCTCAACTTAGGCACTTTCTGAAAGTGTTGAGAACTACAGCTCAGTTGTTGGGCATGCGACCACTGTCCATCCAGCACTATGGACGGCACTGCCTACATCTGGCTCTAATTAGTCCACGGTTGTGTTCAGCCGAATGACCTCTGCCGGGAACACTCAGAATGAGGTTCTGAGTTATTCCAACGTAGGAGAGTTTCACTGCTTTCAAGGCTTCTTAGGAAGAATTCGGGAATGTTGCTGCCGGCAGGCCTCCGGCTGTTCCGGGTAAACATGTCCTTGTAAATCCCCCGTGGTTTCTTGTACACAACTGAAATTTGGGGAGGTTATGCAGTTTGCATTGCTACACAATTGCGCCGTCTTCCCCTGACGCAGTTGCAAACATTCAGGCGTGGAAGCCAGATAGGCTGGTCCCAGTAGGACACTGCCAGGGGACTGGGTATATCTGCTTTCCGTTCTTCTCACCTGAGTGCTATTGATTCCATCTTTGATGGCTACACTCTACTAAACCGGCAGTGTCCATCCAGCACTATGTACGGCACTGCCTACATGTGGCTATAATTAGTCCTCGGTTGGGATCAGCCGAATGACCTCTGCCCGGAACACTCAGAATGAGTTTCGGAGTTATTGCAAAATAGGAGACTTTCACTGCTTTCAAGTCTTCTCAGGAAGGATTCCGGAATGTTGCTCCCGGCAGGCCTCCGGCTGTTCCGAGTGAACATCTCCTTGTAAATCACCCATGGTTTCTTTTACACCCATGAAATTTGGACAGGTTATGCAGTTGGCATTGCTGAACAATTGTGCCTGCCTAGCTCTGCCGCGGTTGCAAACAATCACGCGTGGCAGCTAGATAGGCTGGTTCCCGTAGGACACTGCCAGCGAATTGGGTCTATCTGCTTCCTGTTCTTTTCACCTGAGTGCTACTGATTACAGCTTTGATGGCTACACTCTACTCAACCGGAGCAGTAAGTTGAACCTCAACTTATGGCACTTTGTGAAAGTGTTGAGAACTAGAGCTCAGTTGTTTGGCACGCCACCATTGTCCATCCAACACTATGGACGGCGCTGCATACATCTGGCTGTAATTAGTCCACGGTTGTGTTCAGCCGAATGAACTCTGCTGGAACACTCAGAATGAGGTTCTGAGTTATTGCAACATAGGAGCGTTTCACTGCTTTCAAGGCTTCTTATGAAAAATTCCGGAACCTTGCAACCAGCAGGCCTCCGGCTGTTCTGCGTGAACTTCTCAGGAAGGATTCCGGAATCTTGCTGGCGGTAGGTTTCCCGCTGATCTGGGTTAAGATCTCCTTGTAAATCCCGCGTTTTTTCTTGTACACCAGTGTAATTTGGCCAGGTTATGCAGTTTGCATTGCTGCATAATTGCGACTGCTTAGCTCTGCCGTGGTTGCAAACATTGAGGCGTGGCAGCCAGATAGGCTGGACACCGTAGGACACTGCCAGCTGATTGGGTATATCTGCTTCCTGTTCTCACCTGAGTGCTGCTGATTCTAGCTTTGACGGCTACACTCTACTCAACCAGAGCAGTAAGTTGATCCTCAAATTATGGCACTTTGTGAAAGTGTTGAGAACTAGAGCTCACTTGTTTGGCACACCACCACTGTCCATCCAGCACTATGGACGCCACTGCATGCATCTGGCTATAGTTAGTCCACGGTTAGTTCAGCCGAATGAGCTCTGCCGGGAACACTCACAATGAGGTTCTGAGTTATTGCAACAAAGGAGTGTTTCACTGCTTTCAAGGCTTCTTAGGAAGAATTCTAGAATCTTGCTGGCGGCAGGCCTCCGGTTGTTCCGAGTGAACATCTCCTTCTAAATCCCCCGTGGTTTCTTGTACACCCGTGAAATTTGGCTAGATTATGCAGTTTGTATTGCTGCATAATTGCGCCTGCCTAGCTATGCCGCGGTTGCAAACATTCAGGCGTGGCAGCCAGATAGGCTGGTCCCCGTAGGCCAGGGACAGCGGACTGGGTATATCTGCTTCCCATTCTTCTCCCCTGAGTGCTTCTGATTTCCGCTTTGACGGCTACACCACACTCAACCGAAGCAGTAAGTTGAACCACTACTTATGGCACTCTGTTAAAGTTTGGAGAACTAGAGCTCAGTTGTTTGGCACGCGACCACTGTCCATCCAGCACTATGGACAGAACTGCCTACATGTGGCTCTAATTTTTCCAAGTTTATGTTCAGCCTAATGACCTCTTCCGGGAACACTCAGAATGAGGTTCTGAGTTATCACAACATAGGAGCGTTTCACTGCTTTCAAGGCTTCTCAGGAAGGATTCCGGAATGTTGCCGTCGGCAGACCTCCGGCTGTTCCCGGTGAACAGATACTTGTAAATCCCCCGTGGTTTCTTGTACACCCGTGAAATTTGGCCAGGTTGTGCAGTTTGCATTGCTGCACAATTGCGCCTGCCTAGCTCTGCCGCGGTTGCAAACATTCAGGCGTGGCAGCCAGATAGGCTGGTCCCCGAAGGACACTGCCAGCGGACTGGGTATATCTGCTTCCTGTTCTTCTCACTTGAGTGCTACTGATTCCAGCTTTGTCGGCTACACTCAACTCAACCGGAGCCGTAAGTTGAACCTCAACTTATGGCACTTTGTATAAGTGTTGAGAACTAGAGCTCAGTAATTTGGCATGCCACAACAGTAAATCCAGCACTATGGACGGCACTGCCTACATCTGGCTCTAAGTAGTCCATAGTTGTGTTCAGCCGAATGACCTCTGCCGGGAACACTCAGAATGAGATTCTGAGTTATTGCTAAACAGGAGCGTTTCACTGCTTTCAAGGCTTCACAGGAAGAATTCCGGAATCTTGCTGCCGGCAGGCCTCGGGCTGTTCCGGGTGAACATCTCCTTGTAAATCCCCCGTGGTTTCTTGTACACCTGTTTAATTTTGCCAGGTTATGCAGTTTGCATGGCTGCACAATTGTGCCTGCCTAGCTCTGCCACGGTTGGAAACATTCAGGCGTGGCAGCCAGATAGGCTGGATCCTGTAGGACACTGTCAGCGGACTGGGTCTATGTGCTTCCCGTTGTTCTCAACTGAGTGCTACTGATTCCAGCTTTGACGGCTACACTCTTCTCAACCGGAGCAGTAAGTTGAACCTCAACTTATGGCACTTTGTGAAAGTGTTGAGAACTAGAGCTCAGTTGTTTGGCACGCCACAACATTCCATCCAGCACTATGGACAGCAGAGCCTACATCTGGCTGTAATTAGTCCACGGTTGTCTTCAGCCGAATGACCTCTGCCGGGAACACTCAGAATGAAGTTCTGAGTTATTGCAACATAGGAGCGTTTCACTGCTTTCAAGGCTTCTTAGGAAGAACTCCGGAATGTTGCCTCCGGCAGGCCTCCGACTGTTCCGGGTGAACATCTCCATGTAATTCCCTGGGGTTTCTTGTACACCCGTGAAATTTGGCCAGGTTATGCAGTTTGCATTGCAGCACAATTGCGCCTGCCTAGCTTTGCCGCGGTTGCAAACATTCAGGCGTGACAGCCAGATAGGCAGGTCCCCGTACGACACTGCCAGCGGACTGGGTATATGTGCTTCCCGTTCTTCTAAACTGAGTGCTACTGATTCCATCTTTGAGGGCTACACTCTACTCAACCGGAGCAGTAAGATGAACCTCAACTTATGGCACTTTGTGAAAGTGTTGAGAAATAGAGCTCAGTTGTTTGGCACGTCAGCACTGTTCATCCAGCACTATGGACTGCACTGCCTACATCTGGCTCTAATTAGTCCTCGGTTGTGTTCAGCCGAATGACCTCTGCCGGGAACACTCAGAATGAGGTTCTGAGTTATTGCAACATAGGAGCGTTTCACTGCTTTCAAGGCTTCCCAGGAAGAATTCCTCAATCTTGCTTCCGGCAGGCCGCCGGCTGTTCCGGGTGAACATCTCCTTGTAAATCCCCCGTGGTTTCTTTTACACCCGTGAAATTTGTCCAGGTTATGCAGTTTACATTGCTGCACAATTGCCCCTGCCTAGCTCTGCCGCGATTGCAAACATTCATGCGTGGCAGCCAGATAGGCTGATCCCCGTAGGACACTGCCACCAGACTGGGTATATCTGCTTCCCGTTCTTCTCACCTGAGTGCTACTGATTCCAGCTTTGACGGCTACACTCTACTCAATCGGAACAGTAAGTTGAACCTCAACTTATGGCACTTTGTGAAAGTGTTGAGAACTAGAGCTCAGTTGTTTGGCACGCCAGCGCTGTCCATCCTGCACTATGGACGGCACTGCCTACATCTGGCTCTAATTAGTCCACGGTTGTGTTCAGCCGAATGACCTCTGCAGGGAACACTCAGAATGAGCTTCTGAGTTATTGAAACATAGGAGCGTTTCACTTCTTTCAAGGCTTCTTAGGAAGAATTCTGGAATCTTGCTTCCAGCAGGCCTCCCGCTATTCGGGGTGAAAATCTCCTTGTAAATCCCCCATGGTTTCTTGTACACCTGTGAAATTTGGCCAGGTTATGCAGTTTGCATTGCTCCACAATTGGGTCTCCTAGCTCTGCCGCGGTTGCAAACATTCAGGCGTGGCCGCCAGATATGCTGGTCCCCGTAGGACACTGCCAGCGGACTGGGTATATCTGCTTCCCTTTCTTCTCACCTGAGTGCTACTGATTCCAGGTTTGACGGCTACACTCTACTCAACCAGAGCAGTAAGTTGAACTTCAATTCATGGCACTTTGTGAAAGTGTTGAGAAGTAGAGCCCAGTTGTATGGCACGCCACCACTGTCCATCCAGCCCTATGGACGACACTGCCTACATCTGGCTCTAATTAGTCCACGATTGTGTTCAGCCTAATGACCTCTGCCGGGAACACTAAGAATGAGTTTCTGAGTTATTGCAACATAGGAGCGTTTCACTGCTTTCAAGGCTTCTTAGGAAGAATTCCGGAATCTTGTTGCCGGTAGGCCTCCGGCTGTTCCGGGTGAACATATTGTAAATCTCCCGTGCTTTCTTGTACACCCGTGAAATTTGGCCAGTTTATGCAGTTTGCATTGCTGCACACTTGCGCCTCCTTAGCTCTGCCACGGTAGCAAACATTCAGGCGTGGCAGCCAGACAAGCTGGTTTCCGAAGGACACTGCCAGCGGACTGGCTATATGGGCTTCCCATTCTTCTCACATGAGTGATACTGATTCCAGCTTTGACGGATACACTCTACTCAACCGGAGCAATAAGGTGAACCTGAACTTATGGCACTTTGTGAAAGTGTTGAAAACTAGAGCTCAGTTGCTTGGCACGCCACCACTGTCCATCCAGCACTATGGACAGCACTGCCTACATCTGGCTCTAATTAGTCCACGGTTGTGTTCAGCCGAATGACCTCTGCCGGGAACACTCAGAATGAGGTTCTGAGTTGTTGCAACATAGGTGCTTTTCAATGCTTTCAAGGCTTCTTAGGAAGAATTCCGGAATATTGCTGCCGGCAGTCCTCCGGCTATTCTGGGTGAAGATCTCCTTGTAAATCCCCCGTGGTTTCTTGTACACCCGTGAAATATGGCCAGGTTATGCACTTTGCCTTGCTGCACAATTGCGCCTGACTAGCTCTGTCGCGGTTGCAAATATTCAGGTGTGGCCGCCAGGTAGGCTGGTCCCCGTAGGACACTGCCAGCGGACTGAGTATATGTGCTTCCCGTTCTTCTCACCTGAGTGCTACTGATTTCAGCTTTGACGGCTACACTCTACTCAACCGGCGTAGTAAGTAGAACCTCAACTTATGGCACTTTGTGAAAGTGTTGAGAACTAGAGCTCAGTTGTTTGGCACGCCACCAGTGTCCATCCAGCACTGTGTATGGCACTGCCTACATCTGGCTCTAAATAGTCCACGGTTTTTTTTAGCCGAATGACCTCTGCCGGGAACACTCAGAATGAGGTTCAGACTTATTGCAACATAGGAGCGTTTCACTACTTTCAAGGCTTATTAGGAAGAATTCTGGAATCTTGCTGTCGGCAGGCCTTCCGGCGTTCTGGGTGAACATCTCCTTGTAAATCCCCTGTGGTTCCTTGTACACCCGTGAAATTTTGCCAGGTTATGCAGTTTGCATTGCTGCACAATTGCGCCTGCCTAGCTCTTCCTCGGTTGCAAATATTCAGGCGTGGCTGCCAAATAGGCTGGTCCCCGTAGGACACTGCCAGCGGACTGGGTATATCTGCTTCCCGTTCTTCTGATTTGAGTGCTACTGATTCCAGCTTTGACGGCTACACTCTACTCAAAAGGAGCAGTAAGTTGAACCTCAACTTTTGGCACTTTGTGAAAGTGTTGAGAACTAGAGCTCAGTTGTTTGGCATGCCACCACAGTCCATCCATCACTATGGACGGCACTGTCTACATCTGGCTCTAATTAGTCCACGGTTTTGTTCAGCAGAATGACCTCTGCCAGGAACACTCAGAATGAGGTTCTGAGATATTGCAACATAGGAGCGTTTCACTGCTTTCAAGGCTTCTTAGGATGAATTCCGGAATCTTGCTGCCGGCAAGCTTCCGGCTATTCCGGGTGAACATCTCCTTGTAAATCCCCCGTGGTTTCTTGTACACCCGTGAAATTTGGCCAGGTTATGCAGTTTGCATTGCTGCACAATTGCCCTTGCCTAGCTCTGCCGCGCTTGCAAATATTCAGGTGTGGCAGCCAAGTAGGCTGGTCTCCGTAGGACACTGCCAGCGGATTGTGTATATCTGCTTTCCGTTCTTCTCACCTGAGTGCTACTGATTTCAGCTTTGACGGCTACACTCTACTCAACCGGCGCAGTAAGTAGAACCTCAACTTAGGGCACTTTGTGAAAGTGTTGAGAACTAGAGCTCAGTTGTTTGGCACGCCACCACTGTCCATTCAGCACTATGGACGGCACTGCCTACATCTGGCTCTAATGAGTCCTCGGTTGTGTTCAGCAGAATGACCTCAGCCGGGAACACTCAGAATGAGGTTCTGAGTTATTGCAACATAGGAGCGTTTCACTACTTTCAAGGCTTGTTAGGAAGAATTCTGGAATCTTGCTGTCGGCAGGCCTTCCGGTGTTCTGGGTGAACATCTCCTTGTAAATACCCCGTAGTTTCTTGTACACCCGTGAAATTTGGCCAGGTTATGCAGTTTGCATTGCTGCACAATTGCGCCTGCCTAGCTCTGCCTCGTTTGCAAATATTCAGGCGTGGCAGCCAAATAGGCTGGTCCCCGTAGGACACTGCCAGCGGACTGGGTATATCTGCTTCCGTTCTTCTCTCCTGAGGGCTACTGATTCCAGCTTTGACGGCTACACTTTACTCTACCGGAGCAGTATGTTGAACTTCAACTGATGGCAATTTGTGAAAGTGTTGAGAACTAGAGCTCAGTTGTTTGGCACGCCACTACAGTCCATCCAGCAGTATGGACGGCACTGCCTACATCTGGCTCTAATTAGTCCACGGTTGTGTTCAGCCGAATGACCTCTGCTGGGAACACTCAGAATGAGGTTCTGAGTTATTGCAACATAGGAGCGTTTCACTGCTTTCAAGGCTTCTTAGGAAGAATTCCGGAAAGTTGCTGCCGGCAGGCGTCGGGCTGTTCCGGGTGAACATCTCCTTGTAAATCCCTCGTGGTTTCTTGTACACCCGTGAAATTTGGCCAGGTCCTGCAGTTTGCATTGCTGCACTTCTGTGCTAGCGTAGCTCTGCCGCGGTTGCAAATATTCAGTCGTGGCAGCCAGATAGGCTAGACCACGGAAGACACTGCCAGCGGACTGGGTATATCTGCTTCCCGTTCTTCACACCTGAGTGCTACTGATTCCAGCTTTGACAGCTACACTCTACTCAACAGGAGCAGTAAGTTGAACCTCAACTTTGGCACTTTGTGAAACTGTTGAGAACTAGAGCTCAGTTGTTTGGCACGCCACCACTGTCCATCCAGCACTATGGACGGCACTGCCTACATCTTGCTCTAATTAGTCCACGGTTGTGTTCAGCCGAATGACCTCTGCCGGGAACACTCAGAATGAGGTTCTGAGTTATTGCAACATAGGAGCATTTCACTACTTTCAATGTTTCTTAGTAAGAATTCCTCAATCTTGCTTCCAGCAGGGCTCCGGCTGTTCCGGGTGAACATCTGCTTGTAAATCCCGGGTGGTTTCTTGTTCACCCGTGAAATTTGGCCAGGTTATGCAGTTTGCATTGCTGCACAATTGCGCCTGCATAGCTCTGCCGCGGTTGCAAACATTCAGGGGTGGCATCCAGATAGGCTGGTCCCCGTAGGACACTGCCAGCGGACTGTGTTTATCTCCTTCTGTTTCTTCTCACCTGAGTGGTACTGATTCCAGCTCTGACGGCTACACTCTACTCAACCGGAGCAGTAATTTGAACCTCAACTTATGGCACTTTGTGAAAGTGTTGAGAACTAGAGCTCAGTTGTTTGGCATGCCACCACAGTCCATCCAGCATTATGTACGGCACTGCCTACATCTGGCTCTAATTAGTCCACGGTTCGGTTCAGCCGAATGACCTCTGCAGGGAACACTCAGAATGAGGTTGTGAGTTATTGCAGCAGACGAGCGTTTCACTGCTTTCAAGGCTTCTTAGAAAGGATTCCGAAATCTTGCTGCCGGCAGGCCTCCGACTGTTCCGGGTGAACATCTCCTTGTAAATCCCCCGTGGTTTCTTGTACACCCGTGAAATTTGACCAGGTTATGCAGTTTGCATTGTTGCACAATTGTGCCTGCCTAGCTCTGCCGCGCTGGCAAACATTCAGGCGTGGCAGCCAGATAAGCTGGTCCCCGAAGGACACTGCCAGCGGACTGGGTATATCTGCTTCCCATTCTTCTTACCTGAGTGCTAGTGATTGCAGGTTTGTCGGCTACACACTCCTCAACCGGACCAGTAAGTTGTACCTCAACTTATGGCACTTTGGGAAAGTGTTGAGAACTAGAGCTCAGTTGTTTGGCACGCCACCACAGTCCACCCAGCACTATGGACGGCACTGCCTACATCTGGCTCTAATTAGTCCACGGTTGTGGTCAGCCGAATGACCTCTGCCTGGAACACTAAGTATAAGGTTCTGAGTTATTGCAACATAGGAGCCTTTGACTGCTTTCAAGGCTTTTTACATAGAGTTCCTCAATCTTGCTTCCGGCAGGCCTCCGGCTGTTCCGGGTGAACATCTCCTTGTAAATCCCCCGTGGTTTCTTGTACACCCGTGAAATTTGGCCAGGTTATGCAGTTTGCATTGCTGCACAATTGCGCCTACCTAGCTGTGTCGCGGTTGCAAACATTCAGGCGTGGAAGCCAGATAACTGGTCCCCGTAGGACACTGCCAGCGGACTGGGTATATCTGCTTCCGTTCTTCTCACCTGAGTGCTACTGATTCCAGGTTTGACGGCTACACAATACTCAACCGGAGCAGTAAAATGAACCTCAACTTATGGCATTTTGTGGAAGTATTGAGAACTGGAGCTCAGTTGTTTGGCACGCCACAACTGTCCATCCAGCACTATGGACGGCATTGCCTACATCTGGCTCTAATTAGTCCACGGTTGTGTTCAGTCGAATGACCTCTGCCGGGAACCCTCAGAATGAGGTTCTGAGTTATAGCAACATAGGAGCGTTTCACTGCTTTCAATGCTTCTTAGGAAGAATTCTGGAATGTTGCTACCGGCAGGCCTCCGGCTGTTCCCGATGAACATCTCCTTGTAAATCCCCCTTGGTTTCTTGTACACCCGTGAAATTTGGCCAGGTTATGCAGTTTGCATTGCTGCACAATTGCGCCTGCCTAGCTCTGCTGCGCTGGCAAACATTCAGGCGTGGCAGCCAGATAGGCTGGTCCCCGTAGGACACTGCCAGCGGACTGGGTATATCTGCTTCCCGTTCTTCTCACCTGGGTGCTACTGATTCCAGCTTGGACGGCTACACTCTACTCCACGGGAGCAGTAAGTTGAACCTCAACTTATTGCACTTTGTGAAAGTGTTGAGAACTAGAGCTCAGTTTTTTGGCACGTCACCACTGTCCATCCAGCATTATGGATGGCACTGCCTACATCTGGCTCTAATTAGTCCACGGTTATGTTCAGCCGAATGACCTCTGCCGAGAACACTTAGAATGAGTTTCTGAGTTATTGCAACATAGGAGCGTTTCACTCCTTTCAAGGCTTCTTAGGAAGAATTCCTCAATCTTGCTTCCGGCAGGCCTTCGGCTGTTCCAGGTGAACATCTCCTTGTAAATTCCCCCGTGGATTCTTGTACACCAGTGAAATTTGGCAAGGTTATGCAGTTTACACTGCTGCACAATTGCGCCTGCCTAGCTCTGCCGTGGTTGCAAACATTCAGGTGTGGCAGACAGATAGGCTGTTCCCCGGAGGACACTGCAAGCGGACTGTGTATATCTGCTTCCCGTTCTTCTCACCTTAGTGCTACTAATTCCAGCTTTGACGGCTACACTCAACTCAACCGGAGCAGTAAGTTGAACCTCAATTTATGGCACTTTGTGAAAGTGTTGAGAACTAGAGCTCAGTTGTTTGGCACGCCACCACTCTACATCCAGCACTATGGACGGCATTGCCTACATCTGGCTCTAATTAGTCCACGGTTGTGTTCAGCCGAATGACCTCTACCGGGAACACTCAGAATGAGGTTCTGAGTTACTGCAACATAGGAGCGTTTCACTGCTTTCAAGGCTTCCCAGGAAGAATTCCTCAATCTTGCTGCCGGCAGGCCTCCGACTGATCCGGGTGAACATCTATTTGTAAATCCCCCGTGGTTTCTTCTACACCCGTGAAATTTGGCCAGGTTATGCAGTTTACATTGCTTCACAATTGCGCCTGCCAAGCTCTCCCGTGGTTGCAAACATTCAGGCGTGGCAGCCAGATAGGCTGGTCCCCGTAGGACACTGCCACCGGACTGGGTATATCTGCTTCCCGTTCTTCTCACCTGAGTGGTACTGATTCCAGCTTTGACGGCTACACCCTACTCAATAGGAACAGTAAGTTGAACCTCAACTCATGGCACTTTGTGAAAGTGTTGAGAACTAGAGCTCAGTTGCTTGGCACGCCACCACTGTCCATCCAGCACTATGGACGGCATTGCCTACATCTGGCTCTAATTAGTCCACGGTTGTGTTCAGCCGAATGACCTCTGCCGGGAACACTCAGAATGAGGTTCTGAGTTGTTGCAACATAGGTGCGTTTCAATGCTTTCAAGACTTCTTAGGAAGAATTGCGGAATCTTTCTTCCCGCAGGCCTCCGGCTGTTCCGGGTGAACATCTCCTTGTAAATCCCCCATGGTTTCTTTTACACCCGGGAAATTTGGCCAGGTTATGCAGTATGCATTGCTGCACAATTGCGCCTGCCTAGCTCTTCCGCGGTTGCAAACATTCAGGCGTGGCAGCCATATAGTCTGGTCCCCGTAGGACACTGCCAGCGGACTGGGTATATCTGCTTCCCGTTCTTCTCACCTGAGTGCTACTGATTCCAGCTTTGACGGCTACACTCTACTCAACGGGAGTAGTAAGTTTAACCTCACCTTATGGCAATTTGTGAAAGTGTTGAGAACTAGAGCTCAGTTGTTTGGCTCGCCACCACTGTCCATCCAGCACTATGGAAGGCACTGCCTACATCTGGCTCTAATTAGCCAAGGTTGTGTTCAGCCGAATGACCTCTGCCGGTAACGCTCAGAATGAGGTTCTGAGTTATTGCAACATAAGAGCGTTTCACTGTTTCAAGGCTTCTTAGGAAGAATTCCGGAATGTTGCTGCCGGCAGTATTCCGGCTCTTCCGGGGAACATCCTCTTGTAAATCCCCGGTGGTTTCTTGTAAACCCGTGAAATTTCAGCAGGTTATGTAGTTTGCATTGCTGCACAATTGCGCCTGCCTAGCTCTGCTGCGGTTGCAAACATTCAGGCGTGGCAGCCAGATAGGCTGGTCCCCGTAGGACACTGCCAGCGGACTGGGTATATCTGCTTCCCGTTCTTCTCACCTGAGTGCTACTGATTCCAGCTTTGACGGCTACACTCTACTCAACCTGAGCAGTAAGTTGAACCTCAACTTATGGCACTTTGTGAAAGTGTTGAGAACTAGAGCTCAATTGTTTGGCACGCAACCACTCTCGATCGAGCACTATGGACGGCACTGCCTACATCTGGCTCTAATTAGTCCACGGGTGTGTTCAGTCGAATGACCTCCCCCGGGAATACTCAGAATGAGGTTCTGTGTTATTGCAACATAGGAGCGTTTGACTGCTTTCAAGGTTTCTTAGGAAGAATTCCAGAATCTTGCTGCCGGCAGGCCTCCGGATATTCCGGGTGAACATCTCCTTGTAAATCCCCCGTGGTTTCTTGTACACCGGTGAAATTTGGCCAGGTTATGCTGTTTGCATTGCTGCACAATTGCGCCTGCCTAGCTCTGCCGTGTTTGCAATCATTCAGGCGTGGCAGCCAGATAGGCTGGTCCCCATAGGACACTGCCAGAGGACTGTGTGTATCTTCTTCCCGTTCTTCTCACCTGAGTGCTATTGATTCCAGCTTTGTCTGCTACACTCTTCTCACCCGGAGCTGTACCTTGAACCTCAATTTATGGTACGTTGTGAAAGTGTGGAGAACTAGAGCTCAGTTGTTTGGCACGCCACCACTGTCCTTCCAGCACTGTGGACAGCACTACATACATCTGGCTCTAATTAGTCCACGGTTGTGTTCAGCCAAATGACCTCTGCGGGGAACACTGAGAATGAGGTTCTGAGTTATTGCATAATAGGAGCACTTCACTGCTTCCAAGGCTTCTTAGGAAGAATTCCGGAATGGTTCGGCCGACATGCCTCCGGCTGTTCCGGGAGAACATCCCCTTGTAAATCCCCCGTGGTTTCTTGTACACCCGTGAAATTTGGCCAGGTTATGCAGTTTGCATTCCTGCACAATTTCGCTAGCCTAGATCTGCCGCGTTTGCAATCATTCAGGCGTGGCAGCCAGATAGACTGGTCCCCGTAGGACAATACCAGCGGACTGGGTGTATCTGCTTCCCGTTCTGCTCACCTGAGTGCTATTGATTCCAGCTTTGTCTGCTACATTCTTCTCAACCGGAGCAGTAACTTGAACCTCAACTTATGGTACATTGTGAAAGTGTGGAGAACTAGAGCTCACTTGTTTGGCATGCCACCACAGTCCATCCAGCACTATGGACGGCACTGCCTACATCTGGCTCTAATTAGTCCACAGTTGTGTTCAGCCGAATGACCTCTGCCGGGAACACTCAGAATGAGGTTCTGAGATATTGCAACATAGGAGCGTTTCACTGCTTTCAAGGCTTCTTAGGAAGAATTCCGGAATCTTGCTGCCGGCAAGCCTCCGGCTATGCCGGGTGAGCACCTCCTTGTAAATCCCCCGTTGTTTCTTGTACACCCGTGAAATTTGGCCAGGTCATTCAGTTTGCATTGCTGCACAATTGAGCCTGCCTAGCTCTGCCCCGGTTGCAATTATTCAGGCGTGGCAGCCACATAGGCTGGTAGGACACTGCCAGAGGACTTGGTATATCTGCTTCCCGTACTTCTCACCTGAGTGCTATTGATTCCAGCTTTGTCGGCTACACTCTTCTCAACCGGAGCAGTAACTTGAACCTCAACTTATGGTACGTTGTGAAAGTGTGGAGAACTAGAGCTCAGTTGTTTGGCATGCCACCACAGTCCATCCAGCACTATGGACGGCACTGCCTACATCTGGCTCTAATTAGTCCACAGTTGTGTTCAGCCGAATGATCTCTTCCGCGAACACTCAGAATGTGGTTCTGAGATTTTGTAACATAGGAGCGTTTCACTGCTTTCAAGGCTTCTTAGGAAGAATTCCGGAATGTTGCTGCCGGCAGTAGTCTGGCTGTTCCGGGGAACATCCCCTTGTAAATCCCCAGTGGTTTCTTGTACACCAGGGAAATTTGGCCAGGTTATGCAGTTTGCATTGCTGCACAATTGCGCCTGCCTAGCTCTGCCGCGGTTGCAAACATTCAGGCGTGGCACCCAGATAGGCTGGTCCCCGTAGGGCAATGCCAGCGGACTGGGCTATCTGCTTCCAGTTCTTCTCACCTGAGTGCTCATGATTCCAGCTTTTACGGCTACACTCTACTCAACCGCAGCAAGCGGAGCAGTAAGTGGAACCTCAACTTATGGCACTTTGTGAAAGTGTTGAGAACTAGAGCTCAGTTGTTTGGCACGCCACCACAGTCCATCCAGCACTATGGACGGCACTGCCTAAATATGGCTCTAATTAGTCCACAGTTGTGATCAGCCGAATGAGCTCTGTCGGGAACACTCGGAATGAGGTTCTGAGATATTGCAACATAGGAGCGTTTCACTGCTTTCAAGGCTTCTTAGGAAGAATTCCGGAATGTTGCTGCCGGCAGGCCTCCGGCTGTTCCGGGTGAACATCTCCTTGTAAATCCCCTGTGTTTTCTTGTACACCCGTGAAATTTGACCAGGTTATGCAGTTTGCATTGCTGCACAATTGCGCCTGCCTAGCTCTGCCGCGGTTGCAAATATTCAGGCGTGGCAGCCAGATAGGCCGGTCCCCGTAGGACACTGCCAGCGGACTGGGTATATCTGCTTCCCGTTCTTCTCACCTGAGTGCTACTGATTCCAGCTTTGTCGGCTACACTCTACTCAACTGGAGCCGGAAGTTGAACCTCAACTTATGGCAGTTTGTATAAGTGTTGAGAACTAGAGCTCAGTTGTTTGGCACACCACCACTGTCCATCCAGCACTATGGAAGGCACTGCCTACATCTGGCTCTAATTATTCCACGGTTATGTTCAGTCGAATGACCTCTGCCGGTAACACTCAAAATGAGTTTCTGAGTTATTGCAACATAGGAGTGTTTCACTGTTTCAAGGCTTCTTAGGAAGAATTCCGGAATGTTGCTGCCGGCAGTAGTCCGGCTGTTCCGGGGAACATCCCCTTGTAAATCCCCGGTGGTTTCTTGTACACCCGTGAAATTTGGCCAGGTTATGCAGTTTGCATTGCTGCACAATTGCGCCTGCCTAGCTCTGCCGCGGTTGCAAACATTCATTCGTGGCAGCCAGATAGGCTGGTCCCCGTAGACACTGCCACCTGACTGGGTATATCTGCTTCCCGTTCTCCTCACCTGAGTGCTACTGATTCCAGCTTTGCTGCTACATTCTACTCAACCCGAGCATTAAGGTGAACCTCAACAAAGGACACTTTGTGAAAGTGTTGAGAACTAGAGCTCAGGTGTTTGGCACTCCAACACTGTCCATCCAACACTATGGACGGCACTGCTTACATCTGGCTCTAATTAGTCCACGGATGTGTTCAGCCGAATGGCCTCTGCCAGGAACACTCAGAATGAGATTCTGAGTTATTGCAACATAGGAGAGTTTCAGTGCTTTCAAGGCTTCTTAAGAAGAATTCCGGAATGTTGATGGCAGCAGGCCTCCGGCTGTTTCGAGTGAACATCTCCATGTAAATCCCATTTGGTTTCTTGTATACCCGTGAAATTTTGCCAGGTTATGCAGTTTGCATTGCTGCACAGTTGTGCCTGCCTTGCTCTGCCGCAGTTGCAAACATTCAGGCATGGCAGCTAGATAGGCTGGTCCCTGTTAGACACTGCCAGCGGACTTTGTCTATCTGCTTCCCGTTCTTCTCACCTGAGTGCTACTGATTCCAGCTTTGACGGCTACACTCTACTCAACCGGAGCAGTAAGTTGAACCTCAAGTAAGGACACTTTGTGAAACTGTTGAGAACTAGAGCTCAGTTGTTTGGCACGTCACCACTGTCCATCCAGCACTATGGACGGCACTGCTTACATCTGGCTCTAATTAGTCTACGGTAGTGTTCAGCCGAATGACCTCTGCCGTGAACACTCAGAATGAGGTTCTGAGTTATTTCAACATAGGATCGTTTCACTGCTTTCAAGGCTTCTTAGGAAAAATTCCGGAATGTTGCTGTTGGCAGCCCTCCAGCTGTTCCAGGTGAACATCTCCTTGTAATCCCCCGTGGTTTCTTGTACACCCGTGAAATTTGGCCAGGTTATGAAGTATGCATTGCTGCACAATTGCGCCTTCCTAGCTCTGCCACGGTTGCAATCATTCAGGCGTGGCAGCCAGATAGGCAAGTCCCCGTAGACACTGCCAGCAGACTGGGTATATCTGCTTCCCCTTCTTCTCACCTGAGTGCTACTATTTCCAGCTTTGACGGCTACACTCTACTCAACCAGAGCAGTAAGTTGAACCTCAACTTATGGCACTTTGTGAAACTGTTGAGAACTAGAGCTCAGTTGTTTGGCAGGCCACCATTGTCCATCCAGCACTATGCACGGCACTGTCTATATCTGGCTCTAATTATTCCACGGTTGTGTTCCGCAGAATGACCTCTGCCGAGAACATTCAGAATGAGTTTCTGAGTTGTTGTCACATAGGAGAGTTTCACTGCTTTCAAGGCTTCTTAGGAAGTATTCCGGAATATTGCTGCAGGCAGGCCTCCGGTTGTTTCGGGTGAACATCTCCATGTAAATCCCCCGTGGTTTCTTGTACACACGTGAAATTTGGCCAGGTTATGCAGTTTGCATTGCTGCACAATTGTTCCTGCCAAGCTCTGACCCGGTTGCAAACATTCAGGCGAGGCAGCCAGATAGGCTGGTACTCCTAGGACACTGCCAGCAGACTGGGTATATGTGCTTCCCGTTCTTCTCACCTGAGTGCTACTGATTCCAGCTTTGAAGGCTACCCTCTACTCAACCGGAGCAGAAAGTTGAACCTCAATTTATGGCTCTTTGTGAAAGTGTTGAGAATTAGAGCTCAGTTGTTTTCCACGCCACCACTGTCCATCCAGCACTATGGACAGCACTGCCTACATCTGGCCCTATTTAGTCCACGGTTATGTTCAGCCGAATGACCTCTGCCGGGAACACTCAGAATGAGGTTCTGAGTTATTTCAACATAGGAGCGTTTAACTGCTTTCAAGGCTTCTCTGGAAAAATTCCAGAATGTTGCTGCCAGCAGGCCTCCGGGTGTTGCGAGTGAACATCTCCATGTAAATCCCATTTAGTTTCTTGAATACCCGTTAAATTTGGCCATGTTATGCAGTTTGCATTGCTGCACAATTGTGCCTGCCTAGCTCTGCCGCGGTTGCAAACATTCAGGCGTGGCAGCCAGATAGGCTGGTCCCGGTAGGACACTGCCAGCCGACAGGTTGTATCTGCTTCCCGTTCTTCTCACCTGAGTGCTACTGATTCCAGCTTTGACCGCTACACTCTACTCAACCAGAGCAGTAAGTTCAACCTCAACTTATGGCACTTTGTGAGTGTTGAAAACTAGAGCTCAGTTTTATGGAACGCCACCACTGTCCATCCAGCACTATGGCGGCACAGCCTACATCTGGCTCTAATTAGGCCACGGTTGTGTTCAGCTGAATGACCTCTGCCGGGAACACTCAGAATGAAGTTATGAGTTATTGCAACATAGGAGCGTTTCACTGCTTTCAAGGCTTCACAGGAAGAATTCCGGAATCTTGTTTCCGGCAGGCCTCTGTCTGTTCCGGGTGAACTTCTGCTAGTAAATCCCCCGTGGTTTCTTGTACACCCGTGAAATTAGGCCAGGTTATGCAGTTTGCATTGCTGCACAATTGCGCCTGCCTATCTCTGCCGCGGTTGCAAACATTCAGACGTGGCAGCCACATAGGCTGGTCCCAGTAGGACACTGCCAGCGGACTGGGTATATCTGCTTCCCGTTCTTCTCACCTGAGTGCTACTGATTCCAGCTTTGACGGCTACACTCTACTCAACCGGAGCAGTAATTTGAACCTCAACTTATGGCACTTTGTGAAAGTGTTGAGAACTAGAGCTCAGTTCTTTGGCACGCCACCACTGTCCATCCAGCACTATGGACGGCACTGCCTACATCTGACTCTAATTCATCCACAGTTGTGTTCAGCCGAATGCCCTCTGCCAGGAACACTCAGAACGAGCTTCTGAGTTATTGCAACATAGGAGCGTTTCACTGCTTTCAAGGCTTCTTAGGAAGAATTCCGGTAATTGCTACCGGCAGGCGTCCGGCTGTTCTGGGTGAACATCTTCTTGAAAATCCCCCGTGGTTTCTTTATCACCCGTGAAATTTGGCCAGGTCATGCAGTTTGAATTGCTGCACAATTGTGCCTGCCTAGCCCTGCCGCGGTTGCAAACGCTCAGGCGTGGCAGCCAGATAGGCTGGTCCCAGTAGGACACTTCCAGCAGACTGGGTATATCTGCCTCCCGTTCTTCTCACAGAGTGCTACTGATTCCAGATTTCACGGCTACACTCTACTCAACCGGAGCCGTAAGTTGAACCTCAACTCATGGCACTTTGTGAAAGTGTTGAGAACTAGAGCTCAGTTGTTTGGCACGCCACCACTGTCCATCCAGCACTATGGACGGCACTGCCTACATCTGGCTCTAATTAGTCCACGGTTGTGTTCAGCCGAAGGACCTCTGCCGGGAACACTCAGAATGAGGTTCTGAGTTCTTGCAACATAGGAGCGTTTCACTGCTTTGAAGGCTTCACAGGAAGAATTCCGGAATCTTGCTGCCAGCAGGCCTCCGGCTGTTACGGGTGAACATCTCCTTGAAAATCCCCCGTGGTTTCTTGTACACCCGTGAAATTTGGCCAGGTTATGCAGTTTGCATTGCTGCACAATTGCGCCTGCCTAGCTCTGCCGCGGTTGCAAACATTCAGGCGAGGCAGCCAGATCGTCTGGTCTCCCTAGGACACTGCCAGCGGTCTGGGTATTTCTGCTTCCCGTTCCTCTCACCTGAGTGCTACTGATTCCAACTTTGACGGCTACACTCTACTCAACCGGAGCAGTAAGTTGAACCTCAACTTATGGCACATTGTGTAAGTGTTGGGAACTAGAGCTCAGTTGTTTGGCACGCCACCACTGTCCATCCAGCACTATGGACGGCACTGCCTACATCTGGCTCTAATTCGTGCACGGTTGTGTTCAGCCGAATGACCTCTGCCGGGAACACTCAGAATGAGGTTCTGGTTTGCCGGCAGACTCCAGGAATTCCGCAATGTTGGTGCTGGCCGGCCTCCGGCTCTTCTGGGTGAACATCTTGTAAATCCCCCGTGGTTTCTTGAACACCCGTGAAATTTGGCCTGGTTATGCAGTTTGCATTGCTGCCCAATTGCGCCTGCCTAGCTCTTCCGCGGTTGCAAACATTCAGGCGGGGCAGCCAGATAAGCTGTTCCCCGTAGGACACTGCAGGCAGACTGGGTAGATCTGCTTCCGGTTCTTCTCACCTGAGTGCTACTGATTACAGATTTGTCGGCTACACTCTACTCAACCGGAGCAGTAAGTTGAACCTCAACTTATGGCACTTTGTGAAAGTGTTGAGAATTAGAGGTCACTTGTTTGGAACGCCACCACTGTCAATCCAGCACTATGGACGGCACTGCCTACATCTGGCTCTAATTATTCCACGGTTGTGTTCCGCCTAATGACCTCTGCCGGGAACAATCAGAATGAGGTTCTGAGTTGTTGTCACATAGGAGCGTTTCACTGCTTTCAAGGCTTCTTAGGAAGTATTCCGGAATGTTGCTGCAGGCAGGCCTTCGGCTGTTTCGGGTGAACAACTCCATGTAAATCCCCCGTGGTTTCTTGTACACACGTGAAATTTGGCCAGGTTATGCAGTTTGCATTGCTGCACAATTGTTCCTGCCAAGCTCTGACGCGGTTGCAAAAATTCAGGCGTGGCCCCCAGGTAGGCTGGTCTACCTAGGACACTGCCAGCGGACTGGGTATATGTGCTTCCCGTTCTTCTCACCTGAGTGCTACTGATTCCAGCTTTGACGGCTACACTATACTCAACCAGAGCAGTAAGTTGAACCTCAACTTATGGCACTTTGTGAAAGTGTTGAGAAATAGAGCTCAGTTTTTTGGCATGCCACCACTGTCCATCCAGCACTATGGACGGCACTGCTTACATCTAGCTCTAATTAGTCCACGGTTGTGTTCAGCCGAATGACCTCTGCCGGGAACACTCAGAATGAGCTTCTGAGTCATTCCAACACAGTAGCTTTTCACTGCTTTCAAGGCTTCATAGGAAGAATTCCGGAAACTTGCTGCTGGCAGGCCTCCGGCTGTTCCGGGTGAACATCTCCTTGTACATCCCCCTGGTTTCCTGAACACCCATGAAATTTGGCCAGGTTATGCAGTTGAATTGCTGCATAGTTGCGACTGCTTAGCTCTGCCGCGGTTGCAAATATTGAGGAGTGGCAGCCAGATAGGCTGGACACCGTAGGACACTGCCAGCAGACTGGGTATATGTGCTTCCCGTTCTTCTCACCTGAGTGCTGCTGATTCTAGCTTTGACGGCTGCACTCTACTCAACCGATGCAGGAAGTTGAACCTCTACTTATGGCACTCTGTTAAATTTTGGAGAACTAGAGCTCAGTTGTTTGGCACGCCCAGACTGTCCATTAAGCACTATGGACGGCACTGCCTACATCTGGCAATAGTTTGTCCACGGCTGTGTTCATCCGAATGAGTTCTGCTGGGAACACTCACAATAAGGTTCTAAGTTATTGCAACATAGGAGTGTTTCACTGCGTTCAAGGTTTCTTAGGAAGAATTCTGGAATCTTGCTGCCGGCAGGCCTCTAGTTGCTCTGAGTGAACATCTCCTTGTAAATCCCCCGTGGTTTCTTGTACACCCGTGAAATTTGGCTAGGTTATGCAGTTTGCATTGCTGCATAATTGCGCCTGCCTAGCTCTGCCGCGGATGCAAACATTCAGGCATGGCAGCCAGATAGGCTGGTCTCCGTAGGACACTGCCAGCGGACTGGGTATATCTGCTTCCCATTCTTCTCACCTGAGTGCTTCTGATTCCCGGTTTGACGGCTACACTCTACTCTACCGAAGCAGTAAGTTGAACCTCTACTTATATCACTCTGTTAAAGTTTGGAGAACTAGACCTCACTTGTTCGGCACGCGACCACTGTCCATCTAGCACTATGGATGGCACTGCCTACATCTGGCTCTAATTAGTACACGGTTGTGTTCAGCCGAATGACCTCTGCCGGGAACACTAAGAATGAGGTTCTGAGTTATTGCCACATAGGAGCGTTTCACTGCTTTCAAGGCTTCTTAGGAAGAATTCCGGAATCTTGCTGATGGCAGGCCTCGGGCTGTTCCGGGTAAACATGTCCTTGTAAATCTCCAGTGGTTTCTTGTACACCTGTGAAATTTGGCCAGGTTATGCAGTTTGCATTGCTGCATAATTGCGACTGCTTAGCTCTGCCGCGGTTGCAAACATTGAGGCGTGGCAGCCACATAGGCTGGACACCGTAGGACACTGCCAGCGTACTAGGTATATCTGCTTCCCGTTCTTCTCACCCGAGTGCTGCTGATTCTAGCTTGGACGGCTACACTCTACTCAACTGTCGCTGTAAGTTGATCCTCAACTTATGGCATTTTGTGAAAGTGTTGCGAACTAGAGCTCAGTTGTTTGGCACACCACCACTGCCCAGCCAGTACTATGGACGGCACTGCATGTATCTGGCTTTAGTTAGTCCACGGTTGTGTTCAGCCTAATGAGCTCTGACTGGGTATATCTGCTTCCCATTCTTCTCACTTGAGTGCTTCTGATTCCCGCTTTGACGGCTACACTCTACTCAACCGAAACAGTAAGTTGAACCTCTACTTATGGCACTCTGTTAAAGTTTAGAGAACTAGAGCTCAGTTGTTTGGCACGCGACCACTCTCCATCCAGCACTATGGACGGCACTGCCTACATCTGGCTCTAATTAGTCCACGGTTGTGTTCAGCCGAATGACCTCTGTCGGGAACACTCAGAATGACGTGCTGAGTTATTGCCACATAGGAGCGTTACACTGCTTTCAAGGCTTCTCAGGAAAAATTCCGGAATCTTGCTGCCGGCAGGCCTCCGGCTGTTCGGGGTGAACATCTCCTTGTAAATACCGAGTGGTTTCTTGTACACCCGTGAAATTAGGTCAGGTTATTCAGTTTACATTGCTGCAAAATTGCTCCTGCCTAGCTCTGCCGTGGTTGCAAACATTCAGGCGTGGCAACCAGATAGGCTGGTCCCGGTAGGACACTGCCAACGGACTGGGTATATCTGCTTCCCAAATTTCTAACCTGAGTGCTACTGATTCCAGCTTGGACGGCTACACTCTACTCAACCGGAGCAGTAAGTTGAAACTCAACTTATGGCACTTTGTGATAGTGTTGAGAACTAGAGCTCAGTTGTTTGGCACGCCACCACTCTCCTTCCAGCCCTATGGACGGCACTGCCTACATCTGTCTCTAATTAGTCCACGGTTGTGTTCAGCGGAATGACCTCTGCCGGGAACACTCAGAATGCGGTTCTGAGTTATTCCAACATAGGAGCGTTTCACTGCTTTCAAGGCTTCTTAGGAATAATTCCGGAATCTTGCTGCCGGCACAACTCTGGCTGTTCCGATTGAACATCTCTTTGTAAATCAGCAGTGGTTTCTTGTACCCCCGTAAAATTTGGCCAGGTTATGCAGTTTGCATCGCTGCACAATTGTACCTGCCTAGCAATGCCGCGGTTGCAAACATTCAGGCGTGGCAGCCAGATAGGCTGGTCCCCGTAGGACACTGCCAGCGGACTGGGTTTATCGGCTTCCCGTTCTTCTCACCTGAGTGCTACTGATTCCAGCTTTCACAGCTACACTCTATCAACCGGAGCAGTAAGTTGAACCTCAACTTATGGCACTTTGTGAAAGTGTGGAGAACTAGAGCTCAATTGTTTCATAGGGTACCACTCTCCATCCAGCACTATGGACGGCACTGCCTACATCTGGCTCTAATTAGTCCACCGTTGTGGTCAGGCTAATGACCTCTGCCGGGAACACTCAGAATGAGGTTCTGAGTTATTGCAACATAGGAGCGTTTCAGTGCTTTCAAGGCTTCACAGGAAGAATTCCGGTATCTTGCTGCCGGCAGGCCTCCGGCTGTTCCGGGTGAACATGTCCTTGTAAATCCCGGGTGGTTTATTGTACACCCGTGAAATTTGGCTAGGTTATGCAGTTTGCATTGCTGCACAATTGCGCCTGCCTAGCTCTGCCGCTGTTGCAAACATTCAGGCGTGGCAGCCAGATAGGCTGGTCCCCGTAGGACACTGCCAGCGGACTGGGTATATCTGCTTCGCGTTCTTCTCACCTGAGTGCTACTGTTTCCAGCTTTGACGGCTACACTCTACTCAACCGAAGCAGTAAGTTGAAGCTCAACTTATGGCACTTTGTGACAGTGTTCAGAACTAGAGCTCAGTTTTTTGGCACCCCACCACTGTCCATTCCGCACTATGGATGGCACTGCGTACATCTGGCTCTAATTAGTCCACGGTTGTGTTCAGCCGAATGACCTCTGCCGGGAACACTCAGAATGAAGTTGTGAGTTATTGCCACATAGGAGCTTTTCACGGCTTTCAAGTCTTCACATGAAGAATTCCGAATCTTGCTGCAGGCAGGACTCCAGCTGTTCCGGGTGAACATCTCCTTGTAAATGACCCGTGCTTTCTTGTACACCTGTTAAATTTGTCCAGGTTATGCAGTTTGCATTGCTGCACAATTGTGCCTGCCTAGCTCTGCCGCGGTTGCAAACATTCAGGCGTGGCAGCCATATAGGCTGGTCCACGTAAGACACTGCCAGCTGACTGGTATATCTGCTTCCCATTCTTCTCACCTGAGTCCTACTGATTCCAGCTTTGACGGGTACACTCTACTCAACCGGAGCAGTAAGTTGAACCTCAAGTTATGGCACTCTGTGAAAGTGTGGAGAACTAGAGCTCAGTTGCTTGGCACGCCAAAACTGTCCATCCAGCACTATGGACTGCAATGCCTCCATCTGGCTCTAATTAGTCCATGGTTGTCTTCAGCCGAATGACCTCTGCCGGGAACACTCAGAATGAGGTTCTGAGTTCTTGCAACATAGGAGCGTTTCACTGCTATCAAGGCTTCTTAGGAAGGATTCCGGAATGTTGCTGCCGGCAGGCCTCTGGCTGTTCCGGCTGAACATCTCCTTGTAAATCCCCCGTGGTTTCTTGTACACCGGTAAAATTTGGCCAGGTTATGCAGTTTGCATTGCTGCACAATTGCGCCTACGAAGCTCTGCCGCGATTGCAAACATTCAGGCGTGGCTGCCAGATAGGCTGGTATCCGTAAGACATTGCCAGCGAACTGGATATATCTGATTCCCATTCTTCTCACCTGAGTGGTACTGATTCCAGCTTAGACGGCTACACTCTAATCAACCGGAGCAGTAAGTTGAACCTCAACTTATGGCACTTTGTGAAAGTTTGGAGAACTAAAGCTCAGTTGTTTTCCAATCGAAAACACTACCTATATCTCGCTCTAATTAGTCCATTGCCTACATCTGGCTCTATTTAGTCCACTGCCTACATCTGGCTCTAATTAGTCCACTGCCTACATCTGGCTCTAATTAGTCCACGGATGAGTTCAGCCGAATGACCTCTGCCGGGAACACTCAGAATGAGGTTCTGAGTTATTGCAACGTAGGAGCGTTTCACTGCTTTCAAGGCTTCTTAGGAAGAATTCCGGAATCTTGCTGCTGTTCCGGGTGAACATCTCCTTGTACATCCCCCGTGGTTTCTTGTACACCCGTGAAATTTGGCCAGGTTATGCAGTTTGCACTGCTGCACAATTGCGCCTGCCTAGCTCTGCCCCGGTTACAAACTTTCAGGCGTGGCAGCCAGATAGACATTTCCCTGTAGGATACTGCCAGCGGACTGGGTATATCTGCTTCCCGTTCTTCTCACCTGAGTGCTAATGATTCCAGCTTTGACAGCTACAATCTATTCAACCGGAGCAGTAAGGTGAAGCTCAACTTAGGCACTTTCTGAAAGTGTTGAGAACTACAGCTCAGTTGTTGGGCATGCGACCACTGTCCATCCAGCACTATGGACGGCACTGCCTACATCTGGCTCTAATTAGTCCACGGTTGTGTTCAGCCGAATGACCTCTGCCGGGAACACTCAGAATGAGGTTCTGAGTTATTCCAACGTAGGAGAGTTTCACTGCTTTCAAGGCTTCTTAGGAAGAATTCGGGAATGTTGCTGCCGGCAGGCCTCCGGCTGTTCCGGGTAAACATGTCCTTGTAAATCCCCCGTGGTTTCTTGTACACAACTGAAATTTGGGGAGGTTATGCAGTTTGCATTGCTACACAATTGCGCCGTCTTCCCCTGACGCAGTTGCAAACATTCAGGCGTGGAAGCCAGATAGGCTGGTCCCAGTAGGACACTGCCAGGGGACTGGGTATATCTGCTTTCCGTTCTTCTCACCTGAGTGCTATTGATTCCATCTTTGATGGCTACACTCTACTAAACCGGCAGTGTCCATCCAGCACTATGTACGGCACTGCCTACATGTGGCTATAATTAGTCCTCGGTTGGGATCAGCCGAATGACCTCTGCCCGGAACACTCAGAATGAGTTTCGGAGTTATTGCAAAATAGGAGACTTTCACTGCTTTCAAGTCTTCTCAGGAAGGATTCCGGAATGTTGCTCCCGGCAGGCCTCCGGCTGTTCCGAGTGAACATCTCCTTGTAAATCACCCATGGTTTCTTTTACACCCATGAAATTTGGACAGGTTATGCAGTTGGCATTGCTGAACAATTGTGCCTGCCTAGCTCTGCCGCGGTTGCAAACAATCACGCGTGGCAGCTAGATAGGCTGGTTCCCGTAGGACACTGCCAGCGAATTGGGTCTATCTGCTTCCTGTTCTTTTCACCTGAGTGCTACTGATTACAGCTTTGATGGCTACACTCTACTCAACCGGAGCAGTAAGTTGAACCTCAACTTATGGCACTTTGTGAAAGTGTTGAGAACTAGAGCTCAGTTGTTTGGCACGCCACCATTGTCCATCCAACACTATGGACGGCGCTGCATACATCTGGCTGTAATTAGTCCACGGTTGTGTTCAGCCGAATGAACTCTGCTGGAACACTCAGAATGAGGTTCTGAGTTATTGCAACATAGGAGCGTTTCACTGCTTTCAAGGCTTCTTATGAAAAATTCCGGAACCTTGCAACCAGCAGGCCTCCGGCTGTTCTGCGTGAACTTCTCAGGAAGGATTCCGGAATCTTGCTGGCGGTAGGTTTCCCGCTGATCTGGGTTAAGATCTCCTTGTAAATCCCGCGTTTTTTCTTGTACACCAGTGTAATTTGGCCAGGTTATGCAGTTTGCATTGCTGCATAATTGCGACTGCTTAGCTCTGCCGTGGTTGCAAACATTGAGGCGTGGCAGCCAGATAGGCTGGACACCGTAGGACACTGCCAGCTGATTGGGTATATCTGCTTCCTGTTCTCACCTGAGTGCTGCTGATTCTAGCTTTGACGGCTACACTCTACTCAACCAGAGCAGTAAGTTGATCCTCAAATTATGGCACTTTGTGAAAGTGTTGAGAACTAGAGCTCACTTGTTTGGCACACCACCACTGTCCATCCAGCACTATGGACGCCACTGCATGCATCTGGCTATAGTTAGTCCACGGTTAGTTCAGCCGAATGAGCTCTGCCGGGAACACTCACAATGAGGTTCTGAGTTATTGCAACAAAGGAGTGTTTCACTGCTTTCAAGGCTTCTTAGGAAGAATTCTAGAATCTTGCTGGCGGCAGGCCTCCGGTTGTTCCGAGTGAACATCTCCTTCTAAATCCCCCGTGGTTTCTTGTACACCCGTGAAATTTGGCTAGATTATGCAGTTTGTATTGCTGCATAATTGCGCCTGCCTAGCTATGCCGCGGTTGCAAACATTCAGGCGTGGCAGCCAGATAGGCTGGTCCCCGTAGGCCAGGGACAGCGGACTGGGTATATCTGCTTCCCATTCTTCTCCCCTGAGTGCTTCTGATTTCCGCTTTGACGGCTACACCACACTCAACCGAAGCAGTAAGTTGAACCACTACTTATGGCACTCTGTTAAAGTTTGGAGAACTAGAGCTCAGTTGTTTGGCACGCGACCACTGTCCATCCAGCACTATGGACAGAACTGCCTACATGTGGCTCTAATTTTTCCAAGTTTATGTTCAGCCTAATGACCTCTTCCGGGAACACTCAGAATGAGGTTCTGAGTTATCACAACATAGGAGCGTTTCACTGCTTTCAAGGCTTCTCAGGAAGGATTCCGGAATGTTGCCGTCGGCAGACCTCCGGCTGTTCCCGGTGAACAGATACTTGTAAATCCCCCGTGGTTTCTTGTACACCCGTGAAATTTGGCCAGGTTGTGCAGTTTGCATTGCTGCACAATTGCGCCTGCCTAGCTCTGCCGCGGTTGCAAACATTCAGGCGTGGCAGCCAGATAGGCTGGTCCCCGAAGGACACTGCCAGCGGACTGGGTATATCTGCTTCCTGTTCTTCTCACTTGAGTGCTACTGATTCCAGCTTTGTCGGCTACACTCAACTCAACCGGAGCCGTAAGTTGAACCTCAACTTATGGCACTTTGTATAAGTGTTGAGAACTAGAGCTCAGTAATTTGGCATGCCACAACAGTAAATCCAGCACTATGGACGGCACTGCCTACATCTGGCTCTAAGTAGTCCATAGTTGTGTTCAGCCGAATGACCTCTGCCGGGAACACTCAGAATGAGATTCTGAGTTATTGCTAAACAGGAGCGTTTCACTGCTTTCAAGGCTTCACAGGAAGAATTCCGGAATCTTGCTGCCGGCAGGCCTCGGGCTGTTCCGGGTGAACATCTCCTTGTAAATCCCCCGTGGTTTCTTGTACACCTGTTTAATTTTGCCAGGTTATGCAGTTTGCATGGCTGCACAATTGTGCCTGCCTAGCTCTGCCACGGTTGGAAACATTCAGGCGTGGCAGCCAGATAGGCTGGATCCTGTAGGACACTGTCAGCGGACTGGGTCTATGTGCTTCCCGTTGTTCTCAACTGAGTGCTACTGATTCCAGCTTTGACGGCTACACTCTTCTCAACCGGAGCAGTAAGTTGAACCTCAACTTATGGCACTTTGTGAAAGTGTTGAGAACTAGAGCTCAGTTGTTTGGCACGCCACAACATTCCATCCAGCACTATGGACAGCAGAGCCTACATCTGGCTGTAATTAGTCCACGGTTGTCTTCAGCCGAATGACCTCTGCCGGGAACACTCAGAATGAAGTTCTGAGTTATTGCAACATAGGAGCGTTTCACTGCTTTCAAGGCTTCTTAGGAAGAACTCCGGAATGTTGCCTCCGGCAGGCCTCCGACTGTTCCGGGTGAACATCTCCATGTAATTCCCTGGGGTTTCTTGTACACCCGTGAAATTTGGCCAGGTTATGCAGTTTGCATTGCAGCACAATTGCGCCTGCCTAGCTTTGCCGCGGTTGCAAACATTCAGGCGTGACAGCCAGATAGGCAGGTCCCCGTACGACACTGCCAGCGGACTGGGTATATGTGCTTCCCGTTCTTCTAAACTGAGTGCTACTGATTCCATCTTTGAGGGCTACACTCTACTCAACCGGAGCAGTAAGATGAACCTCAACTTATGGCACTTTGTGAAAGTGTTGAGAAATAGAGCTCAGTTGTTTGGCACGTCAGCACTGTTCATCCAGCACTATGGACTGCACTGCCTACATCTGGCTCTAATTAGTCCTCGGTTGTGTTCAGCCGAATGACCTCTGCCGGGAACACTCAGAATGAGGTTCTGAGTTATTGCAACATAGGAGCGTTTCACTGCTTTCAAGGCTTCCCAGGAAGAATTCCTCAATCTTGCTTCCGGCAGGCCGCCGGCTGTTCCGGGTGAACATCTCCTTGTAAATCCCCCGTGGTTTCTTTTACACCCGTGAAATTTGTCCAGGTTATGCAGTTTACATTGCTGCACAATTGCCCCTGCCTAGCTCTGCCGCGATTGCAAACATTCATGCGTGGCAGCCAGATAGGCTGATCCCCGTAGGACACTGCCACCAGACTGGGTATATCTGCTTCCCGTTCTTCTCACCTGAGTGCTACTGATTCCAGCTTTGACGGCTACACTCTACTCAATCGGAACAGTAAGTTGAACCTCAACTTATGGCACTTTGTGAAAGTGTTGAGAACTAGAGCTCAGTTGTTTGGCACGCCAGCGCTGTCCATCCTGCACTATGGACGGCACTGCCTACATCTGGCTCTAATTAGTCCACGGTTGTGTTCAGCCGAATGACCTCTGCAGGGAACACTCAGAATGAGCTTCTGAGTTATTGAAACATAGGAGCGTTTCACTTCTTTCAAGGCTTCTTAGGAAGAATTCTGGAATCTTGCTTCCAGCAGGCCTCCCGCTATTCGGGGTGAAAATCTCCTTGTAAATCCCCCATGGTTTCTTGTACACCTGTGAAATTTGGCCAGGTTATGCAGTTTGCATTGCTCCACAATTGGGTCTCCTAGCTCTGCCGCGGTTGCAAACATTCAGGCGTGGCCGCCAGATATGCTGGTCCCCGTAGGACACTGCCAGCGGACTGGGTATATCTGCTTCCCTTTCTTCTCACCTGAGTGCTACTGATTCCAGGTTTGACGGCTACACTCTACTCAACCAGAGCAGTAAGTTGAACTTCAATTCATGGCACTTTGTGAAAGTGTTGAGAAGTAGAGCCCAGTTGTATGGCACGCCACCACTGTCCATCCAGCCCTATGGACGACACTGCCTACATCTGGCTCTAATTAGTCCACGATTGTGTTCAGCCTAATGACCTCTGCCGGGAACACTAAGAATGAGTTTCTGAGTTATTGCAACATAGGAGCGTTTCACTGCTTTCAAGGCTTCTTAGGAAGAATTCCGGAATCTTGTTGCCGGTAGGCCTCCGGCTGTTCCGGGTGAACATATTGTAAATCTCCCGTGCTTTCTTGTACACCCGTGAAATTTGGCCAGTTTATGCAGTTTGCATTGCTGCACACTTGCGCCTCCTTAGCTCTGCCACGGTAGCAAACATTCAGGCGTGGCAGCCAGACAAGCTGGTTTCCGAAGGACACTGCCAGCGGACTGGCTATATGGGCTTCCCATTCTTCTCACATGAGTGATACTGATTCCAGCTTTGACGGATACACTCTACTCAACCGGAGCAATAAGGTGAACCTGAACTTATGGCACTTTGTGAAAGTGTTGAAAACTAGAGCTCAGTTGCTTGGCACGCCACCACTGTCCATCCAGCACTATGGACAGCACTGCCTACATCTGGCTCTAATTAGTCCACGGTTGTGTTCAGCCGAATGACCTCTGCCGGGAACACTCAGAATGAGGTTCTGAGTTGTTGCAACATAGGTGCTTTTCAATGCTTTCAAGGCTTCTTAGGAAGAATTCCGGAATATTGCTGCCGGCAGTCCTCCGGCTATTCTGGGTGAAGATCTCCTTGTAAATCCCCCGTGGTTTCTTGTACACCCGTGAAATATGGCCAGGTTATGCACTTTGCCTTGCTGCACAATTGCGCCTGACTAGCTCTGTCGCGGTTGCAAATATTCAGGTGTGGCCGCCAGGTAGGCTGGTCCCCGTAGGACACTGCCAGCGGACTGAGTATATGTGCTTCCCGTTCTTCTCACCTGAGTGCTACTGATTTCAGCTTTGACGGCTACACTCTACTCAACCGGCGTAGTAAGTAGAACCTCAACTTATGGCACTTTGTGAAAGTGTTGAGAACTAGAGCTCAGTTGTTTGGCACGCCACCAGTGTCCATCCAGCACTGTGTATGGCACTGCCTACATCTGGCTCTAAATAGTCCACGGTTTTTTTTAGCCGAATGACCTCTGCCGGGAACACTCAGAATGAGGTTCAGACTTATTGCAACATAGGAGCGTTTCACTACTTTCAAGGCTTATTAGGAAGAATTCTGGAATCTTGCTGTCGGCAGGCCTTCCGGCGTTCTGGGTGAACATCTCCTTGTAAATCCCCTGTGGTTCCTTGTACACCCGTGAAATTTTGCCAGGTTATGCAGTTTGCATTGCTGCACAATTGCGCCTGCCTAGCTCTTCCTCGGTTGCAAATATTCAGGCGTGGCTGCCAAATAGGCTGGTCCCCGTAGGACACTGCCAGCGGACTGGGTATATCTGCTTCCCGTTCTTCTGATTTGAGTGCTACTGATTCCAGCTTTGACGGCTACACTCTACTCAAAAGGAGCAGTAAGTTGAACCTCAACTTTTGGCACTTTGTGAAAGTGTTGAGAACTAGAGCTCAGTTGTTTGGCATGCCACCACAGTCCATCCATCACTATGGACGGCACTGTCTACATCTGGCTCTAATTAGTCCACGGTTTTGTTCAGCAGAATGACCTCTGCCAGGAACACTCAGAATGAGGTTCTGAGATATTGCAACATAGGAGCGTTTCACTGCTTTCAAGGCTTCTTAGGATGAATTCCGGAATCTTGCTGCCGGCAAGCTTCCGGCTATTCCGGGTGAACATCTCCTTGTAAATCCCCCGTGGTTTCTTGTACACCCGTGAAATTTGGCCAGGTTATGCAGTTTGCATTGCTGCACAATTGCCCTTGCCTAGCTCTGCCGCGCTTGCAAATATTCAGGTGTGGCAGCCAAGTAGGCTGGTCTCCGTAGGACACTGCCAGCGGATTGTGTATATCTGCTTTCCGTTCTTCTCACCTGAGTGCTACTGATTTCAGCTTTGACGGCTACACTCTACTCAACCGGCGCAGTAAGTAGAACCTCAACTTAGGGCACTTTGTGAAAGTGTTGAGAACTAGAGCTCAGTTGTTTGGCACGCCACCACTGTCCATTCAGCACTATGGACGGCACTGCCTACATCTGGCTCTAATGAGTCCTCGGTTGTGTTCAGCAGAATGACCTCAGCCGGGAACACTCAGAATGAGGTTCTGAGTTATTGCAACATAGGAGCGTTTCACTACTTTCAAGGCTTGTTAGGAAGAATTCTGGAATCTTGCTGTCGGCAGGCCTTCCGGTGTTCTGGGTGAACATCTCCTTGTAAATACCCCGTAGTTTCTTGTACACCCGTGAAATTTGGCCAGGTTATGCAGTTTGCATTGCTGCACAATTGCGCCTGCCTAGCTCTGCCTCGTTTGCAAATATTCAGGCGTGGCAGCCAAATAGGCTGGTCCCCGTAGGACACTGCCAGCGGACTGGGTATATCTGCTTCCGTTCTTCTCTCCTGAGGGCTACTGATTCCAGCTTTGACGGCTACACTTTACTCTACCGGAGCAGTATGTTGAACTTCAACTGATGGCAATTTGTGAAAGTGTTGAGAACTAGAGCTCAGTTGTTTGGCACGCCACTACAGTCCATCCAGCAGTATGGACGGCACTGCCTACATCTGGCTCTAATTAGTCCACGGTTGTGTTCAGCCGAATGACCTCTGCTGGGAACACTCAGAATGAGGTTCTGAGTTATTGCAACATAGGAGCGTTTCACTGCTTTCAAGGCTTCTTAGGAAGAATTCCGGAAAGTTGCTGCCGGCAGGCGTCGGGCTGTTCCGGGTGAACATCTCCTTGTAAATCCCTCGTGGTTTCTTGTACACCCGTGAAATTTGGCCAGGTCCTGCAGTTTGCATTGCTGCACTTCTGTGCTAGCGTAGCTCTGCCGCGGTTGCAAATATTCAGTCGTGGCAGCCAGATAGGCTAGACCACGGAAGACACTGCCAGCGGACTGGGTATATCTGCTTCCCGTTCTTCACACCTGAGTGCTACTGATTCCAGCTTTGACAGCTACACTCTACTCAACAGGAGCAGTAAGTTGAACCTCAACTTTGGCACTTTGTGAAACTGTTGAGAACTAGAGCTCAGTTGTTTGGCACGCCACCACTGTCCATCCAGCACTATGGACGGCACTGCCTACATCTTGCTCTAATTAGTCCACGGTTGTGTTCAGCCGAATGACCTCTGCCGGGAACACTCAGAATGAGGTTCTGAGTTATTGCAACATAGGAGCATTTCACTACTTTCAATGTTTCTTAGTAAGAATTCCTCAATCTTGCTTCCAGCAGGGCTCCGGCTGTTCCGGGTGAACATCTGCTTGTAAATCCCGGGTGGTTTCTTGTTCACCCGTGAAATTTGGCCAGGTTATGCAGTTTGCATTGCTGCACAATTGCGCCTGCATAGCTCTGCCGCGGTTGCAAACATTCAGGGGTGGCATCCAGATAGGCTGGTCCCCGTAGGACACTGCCAGCGGACTGTGTTTATCTCCTTCCGTTTCTTCTCACCTGAGTGGTACTGATTCCAGCTCTGACGGCTACACTCTACTCAACCGGAGCAGTAATTTGAACCTCAACTTATGGCACTTTGTGAAAGTGTTGAGAACTAGAGCTCAGTTGTTTGGCATGCCACCACAGTCCATCCAGCATTATGTACGGCACTGCCTACATCTGGCTCTAATTAGTCCACGGTTCGGTTCAGCCGAATGACCTCTGCAGGGAACACTCAGAATGAGGTTGTGAGTTATTGCAGCAGACGAGCGTTTCACTGCTTTCAAGGCTTCTTAGAAAGGATTCCGAAATCTTGCTGCCGGCAGGCCTCCGACTGTTCCGGGTGAACATCTCCTTGTAAATCCCCCGTGGTTTCTTGTACACCCGTGAAATTTGACCAGGTTATGCAGTTTGCATTGTTGCACAATTGTGCCTGCCTAGCTCTGCCGCGCTGGCAAACATTCAGGCGTGGCAGCCAGATAAGCTGGTCCCCGAAGGACACTGCCAGCGGACTGGGTATATCTGCTTCCCATTCTTCTTACCTGAGTGCTAGTGATTGCAGGTTTGTCGGCTACACACTCCTCAACCGGACCAGTAAGTTGTACCTCAACTTATGGCACTTTGGGAAAGTGTTGAGAACTAGAGCTCAGTTGTTTGGCACGCCACCACAGTCCACCCAGCACTATGGACGGCACTGCCTACATCTGGCTCTAATTAGTCCACGGTTGTGGTCAGCCGAATGACCTCTGCCTGGAACACTAAGTATAAGGTTCTGAGTTATTGCAACATAGGAGCCTTTGACTGCTTTCAAGGCTTTTTACATAGAGTTCCTCAATCTTGCTTCCGGCAGGCCTCCGGCTGTTCCGGGTGAACATCTCCTTGTAAATCCCCCGTGGTTTCTTGTACACCCGTGAAATTTGGCCAGGTTATGCAGTTTGCATTGCTGCACAATTGCGCCTACCTAGCTGTGTCGCGGTTGCAAACATTCAGGCGTGGAAGCCAGATAACTGGTCCCCGTAGGACACTGCCAGCGGACTGGGTATATCTGCTTCCGTTCTTCTCACCTGAGTGCTACTGATTCCAGGTTTGACGGCTACACAATACTCAACCGGAGCAGTAAAATGAACCTCAACTTATGGCATTTTGTGGAAGTATTGAGAACTGGAGCTCAGTTGTTTGGCACGCCACAACTGTCCATCCAGCACTATGGACGGCATTGCCTACATCTGGCTCTAATTAGTCCACGGTTGTGTTCAGTCGAATGACCTCTGCCGGGAACCCTCAGAATGAGGTTCTGAGTTATAGCAACATAGGAGCGTTTCACTGCTTTCAATGCTTCTTAGGAAGAATTCTGGAATGTTGCTACCGGCAGGCCTCCGGCTGTTCCCGATGAACATCTCCTTGTAAATCCCCCTTGGTTTCTTGTACACCCGTGAAATTTGGCCAGGTTATGCAGTTTGCATTGCTGCACAATTGCGCCTGCCTAGCTCTGCTGCGCTGGCAAACATTCAGGCGTGGCAGCCAGATAGGCTGGTCCCCGTAGGACACTGCCAGCGGACTGGGTATATCTGCTTCCCGTTCTTCTCACCTGGGTGCTACTGATTCCAGCTTGGACGGCTACACTCTACTCCACGGGAGCAGTAAGTTGAACCTCAACTTATTGCACTTTGTGAAAGTGTTGAGAACTAGAGCTCAGTTTTTTGGCACGTCACCACTGTCCATCCAGCATTATGGATGGCACTGCCTACATCTGGCTCTAATTAGTCCACGGTTATGTTCAGCCGAATGACCTCTGCCGAGAACACTTAGAATGAGTTTCTGAGTTATTGCAACATAGGAGCGTTTCACTCCTTTCAAGGCTTCTTAGGAAGAATTCCTCAATCTTGCTTCCGGCAGGCCTTCGGCTGTTCCAGGTGAACATCTCCTTGTAAATTCCCCCGTGGATTCTTGTACACCAGTGAAATTTGGCAAGGTTATGCAGTTTACACTGCTGCACAATTGCGCCTGCCTAGCTCTGCCGTGGTTGCAAACATTCAGGTGTGGCAGACAGATAGGCTGTTCCCCGGAGGACACTGCAAGCGGACTGTGTATATCTGCTTCCCGTTCTTCTCACCTTAGTGCTACTAATTCCAGCTTTGACGGCTACACTCAACTCAACCGGAGCAGTAAGTTGAACCTCAATTTATGGCACTTTGTGAAAGTGTTGAGAACTAGAGCTCAGTTGTTTGGCACGCCACCACTCTACATCCAGCACTATGGACGGCATTGCCTACATCTGGCTCTAATTAGTCCACGGTTGTGTTCAGCCGAATGACCTCTACCGGGAACACTCAGAATGAGGTTCTGAGTTACTGCAACATAGGAGCGTTTCACTGCTTTCAAGGCTTCCCAGGAAGAATTCCTCAATCTTGCTGCCGGCAGGCCTCCGACTGATCCGGGTGAACATCTATTTGTAAATCCCCCGTGGTTTCTTCTACACCCGTGAAATTTGGCCAGGTTATGCAGTTTACATTGCTTCACAATTGCGCCTGCCAAGCTCTCCCGTGGTTGCAAACATTCAGGCGTGGCAGCCAGATAGGCTGGTCCCCGTAGGACACTGCCACCGGACTGGGTATATCTGCTTCCCGTTCTTCTCACCTGAGTGGTACTGATTCCAGCTTTGACGGCTACACCCTACTCAATAGGAACAGTAAGTTGAACCTCAACTCATGGCACTTTGTGAAAGTGTTGAGAACTAGAGCTCAGTTGCTTGGCACGCCACCACTGTCCATCCAGCACTATGGACGGCATTGCCTACATCTGGCTCTAATTAGTCCACGGTTGTGTTCAGCCGAATGACCTCTGCCGGGAACACTCAGAATGAGGTTCTGAGTTGTTGCAACATAGGTGCGTTTCAATGCTTTCAAGACTTCTTAGGAAGAATTGCGGAATCTTTCTTCCCGCAGGCCTCCTGCTGTTCCGGGTGAACATCTCCTTGTAAATCCCCCATGGTTTCTTTTACACCCGGGAAATTTGGCCAGGTTATGCAGTATGCATTGCTGCACAATTGCGCCTGCCTAGCTCTTCCGCGGTTGCAAACATTCAGGCGTGGCAGCCATATAGTCTGGTCCCCGTAGGACACTGCCAGCGGGCTGGGTATATCTGCTTCCCGTTCTTCTCACCTGAGTGCTACTGATTCCAGCTTTGACGGCTACACTCTACTCAACGGGAGTAGTAAGTTTAACCTCACCTTATGGCAATTTGTGAAAGTGTTGAGAACTAGAGCTCAGTTGTTTGGCTCGCCACCACTGTCCATCCAGCACTATGGAAGGCACTGCCTACATCTGGCTCTAATTAGCCAAGGTTGTGTTCAGCCGAATGACCTCTGCCGGTAACGCTCAGAATGAGGTTCTGAGTTATTGCAACATAAGAGCGTTTCACTGTTTCAAGGCTTCTTAGGAAGAATTCCGGAATGTTGCTGCCGGCAGTATTCCGGCTCTTCCGGGGAACATCCTCTTGTAAATCCCCGGTGGTTTCTTGTAAACCCGTGAAATTTCAGCAGGTTATGTAGTTTGCATTGCTGCACAATTGCGCCTGCCTAGCTCTGCTGCGGTTGCAAACATTCAGGCGTGGCAGCCAGATAGGCTGGTCCCCGTAGGACACTGCCAGCGGACTGGGTATATCTGCTTCCCGTTCTTCTCACCTGAGTGCTACTGATTCCAGCTTTGACGGCTACACTCTACTCAACCTGAGCAGTAAGTTGAACCTCAACTTATGGCACTTTGTGAAAGTGTTGAGAACTAGAGCTCAATTGTTTGGCACGCAACCACTCTCGATCGAGCACTATGGACGGCACTGCCTACATCTGGCTCTAATTAGTCCACGGGTGTGTTCAGTCGAATGACCTCCCCCGGGAATACTCAGAATGAGGTTCTGTGTTATTGCAACATAGGAGCGTTTGACTGCTTTCAAGGTTTCTTAGGAAGAATTCCAGAATCTTGCTGCCGGCAGGCCTCCGGATATTCCGGGTGAACATCTCCTTGTAAATCCCCCGTGGTTTCTTGTACACCGGTGAAATTTGGCCAGGTAATGCTGTTTGCATTGCTGCACAATTGCGCCTGCCTAGCTCTGCCGTGTTTGCAATCATTCAGGCGTGGCAGCCAGATAGGCTGGTCCCCATAGGACACTGCCAGAGGACTGTGTATATCTTCTTCCCGTTCTTCTCACCTGAGTGCTATTGATTCCAGCTTTGTCTGCTACACTCTTCTCACCCGGAGCTGTACCTTGAACCTCAATTTATGGTACGTTGTGAAAGTGTGGAGAACTAGAGCTCAGTTGTTTGGCACGCCACCACTGTCCTTCCAGCACTGTGGACAGCACTACATACATCTGGCTCTAATTAGTCCACGGTTGTGTTCAGCCAAATGACCTCTGCGGGGAACACTGAGAATGAGGTTCTGAGTTATTGCATAATAGGAGCACTTCACTGCTTCCAAGGCTTCTTAGGAAGAATTCCGGAATGGTTCGGCCGACATGCCTCCGGCTGTTCCGGGAGAACATCCCCTTGTAAATCCCCCGTGGTTTCTTGTACACCCGTGAAATTTGGCCAGGTTATGCAGTTTGCATTCCTGCACAATTTCGCTAGCCTAGATCTGCCGCGTTTGCAATCATTCAGGCGTGGCAGCCAGATAGACTGGTCCCCGTAGGACAATACCAGCGGACTGGGTGTATCTGCTTCCCGTTCTGCTCACCTGAGTGCTATTGATTCCAGCTTTGTCTGCTACATTCTTCTCAACCGGAGCAGTAACTTGAACTTCAACTTATGGTACATTGTGAAAGTGTGGAGAACTAGAGCTCACTTGTTTGGCATGCCACCACAGTCCATCCAGCACTATGGACGGCACTGCCTACATCTGGCTCTAATTAGTCCACAGTTGTGTTCAGCCGAATGACCTCTGCCGGGAACACTCAGAATGAGGTTCTGAGATATTGCAACATAGGAGCGTTTCACTGCTTTCAAGGCTTCTTAGGAAGAATTCCGGAATCTTGCTGCCGGCAAGCCTCCGGCTATGCCGGGTGAGCACCTCCTTGTAAATCCCCCGTTGTTTCTTGTACACCCGTGAAATTTGGCCAGGTCATTCAGTTTGCATTGCTGCACAATTGAGCCTGCCTAGCTCTGCCCCGGTTGCAATTATTCAGGCGTGGCAGCCACATAGGCTGGTAGGACACTGCCAGAGGACTTGGTATATCTGCTTCCCGTACTTCTCACCTGAGTGCTATTGATTCCAGCTTTGTCGGCTACACTCTTCTCAACCGGAGCAGTAACTTGAACCTCAACTTATGGTACGTTGTGAAAGTGTGGAGAACTAGAGCTCAGTTGTTTGGCATGCCACCACAGTCCATCCAGCACTATGGACGGCACTGCCTACATCTGGCTCTAATTAGTCCACAGTTGTGTTCAGCCGAATGATCTCTTCCGCGAACACTCAGAATGTGGTTCTGAGATTTTGTAACATAGGAGCGTTTCACTGCTTTCAAGGCTTCTTAGGAAGAATTCCGGAATGTTGCTGCCGGCAGTAGTCTGGCTGTTCCGGGGAACATCCCCTTGTAAATCCCCAGTGGTTTCTTGTACACCAGGGAAATTTGGCCAGGTTATGCAGTTTGCATTGCTGCACAATTGCGCCTGCCTAGCTCTGCCGCGGTTGCAAACATTCAGGCGTGGCACCCAGATAGGCTGGTCCCCGTAGGGCAATGCCAGCGGACTGGGCTATCTGCTTCCAGTTCTTCTCACCTGAGTGCTCATGATTCCAGCTTTTACGGCTACACTCTACTCAACCGCAGCAAGCGGAGCAGTAAGTGGAACCTCAACTTATGGCACTTTGTGAAAGTGTTGAGAACTAGAGCTCAGTTGTTTGGCACGCCACCACAGTCCATCCAGCACTATGGACGGCACTGCCTAAATATGGCTCTAATTAGTCCACAGTTGTGATCAGCCGAATGAGCTCTGTCGGGAACACTCGGAATGAGGTTCTGAGATATTGCAACATAGGAGCGTTTCACTGCTTTCAAGGCTTCTTAGGAAGAATTCCGGAATGTTGCTGCCGGCAGGCCTCCGGCTGTTCCGGGTGAACATCTCCTTGTAAATCCCCTGTGTTTTCTTGTACACCCGTGAAATTTGACCAGGTTATGCAGTTTGCATTGCTGCACAATTGCGCCTGCCTAGCTCTGCCGCGGTTGCAAATATTCAGGCGTGGCAGCCAGATAGGCCGGTCCCCGTAGGACACTGCCAGCGGACTGGGTATATCTGCTTCCCGTTCTTCTCACCTGAGTGCTACTGATTCCAGCTTTGTCGGCTACACTCTACTCAACTGGAGCCGGAAGTTGAACCTCAACTTATGGCAGTTTGTATAAGTGTTGAGAACTAGAGCTCAGTTGTTTGGCACACCACCACTGTCCATCCAGCACTATGGAAGGCACTGCCTACATCTGGCTCTAATTATTCCACGGTTATGTTCAGTCGAATGACCTCTGCCGGTAACACTCAAAATGAGTTTCTGAGTTATTGCAACATAGGAGTGTTTCACTGTTTCAAGGCTTCTTAGGAAGAATTCCGGAATGTTGCTGCCGGCAGTAGTCCGGCTGTTCCGGGGAACATCCCCTTGTAAATCCCCGGTGGTTTCTTGTACACCCGTGAAATTTGGCCAGGTTATGCAGTTTGCATTGCTGCACAATTGCGCCTGCCTAGCTCTGCCGCGGTTGCAAACATTCATTCGTGGCAGCCAGATAGGCTGGTCCCCGTAGACACTGCCACCTGACTGGGTATATCTGCTTCCCGTTCTCCTCACCTGAGTGCTACTGATTCCAGCTTTGCTGCTACATTCTACTCAACCCGAGCATTAAGGTGAACCTCAACAAAGGACACTTTGTGAAAGTGTTGAGAACTAGAGCTCAGGTGTTTGGCACTCCAACACTGTCCATCCAACACTATGGACGGCACTGCTTACATCTGGCTCTAATTAGTCCACGGATGTGTTCAGCCGAATGGCCTCTGCCAGGAACACTCAGAATGAGATTCTGAGTTATTGCAACATAGGAGAGTTTCAGTGCTTTCAAGGCTTCTTAAGAAGAATTCCGGAATGTTGATGGCAGCAGGCCTCCGGCTGTTTCGAGTGAACATCTCCATGTAAATCCCATTTGGTTTCTTGTATACCCGTGAAATTTTGCCAGGTTATGCAGTTTGCATTGCTGCACAGTTGTGCCTGCCTTGCTCTGCCGCAGTTGCAAACATTCAGGCATGGCAGCTAGATAGGCTGGTCCCTGTTAGACGCTGCCAGCGGACTTTGTCTATCTGCTTCCCGTTCTTCTCACCTGAGTGCTACTGATTCCAGCTTTGACGGCTACACTCTACTCAACCGGAGCAGTAAGTTGAACCTCAAGTAAGGACACTTTGTGAAACTGTTGAGAACTAGAGCTCAGTTGTTTGGCACGTCACCACTGTCCATCCAGCACTATGGACGGCACTGCTTACATCTGGCTCTAATTAGTCTACGGTAGTGTTCAGCCGAATGACCTCTGCCGTGAACACTCAGAATGAGGTTCTGAGTTATTTCAACATAGGATCGTTTCACTGCTTTCAAGGCTTCTTAGGAAAAATTCCGGAATGTTGCTGTTGGCAGCCCTCCAGCTGTTCCAGGTGAACATCTCCTTGTAATCCCCCGTGGTTTCTTGTACACCCGTGAAATTTGGCCAGGTTATGAAGTATGCATTGCTGCACAATTGCGCCTTCCTAGCTCTGCCACGGTTGCAATCATTCAGGCGTGGCAGCCAGATAGGCAAGTCCCCGTAGACACTGCCAGCAGACTGGGTATATCTGCTTCCCCTTCTTCTCACCTGAGTGCTACTATTTCCAGCTTTGACGGCTACACTCTACTCAACCAGAGCAGTAAGTTGAACCTCAACTTATGGCACTTTGTGAAACTGTTGAGAACTAGAGCTCAGTTGTTTGGCAGGCCACCATTGTCCATCCAGCACTATGCACGGCACTGTCTATATCTGGCTCTAATTATTCCACGGTTGTGTTCCGCAGAATGACCTCTGCCGAGAACATTCAGAATGAGTTTCTGAGTTGTTGTCACATAGGAGAGTTTCACTGCTTTCAAGGCTTCTTAGGAAGTATTCCGGAATATTGCTGCAGGCAGGCCTCCGGTTGTTTCGGGTGAACATCTCCATGTAAATCCCCCGTGGTTTCTTGTACACACGTGAAATTTGGCCAGGTTATGCAGTTTGCATTGCTGCACAATTGTTCCTGCCAAGCTCTGACCCGGTTGCAAACATTCAGGCGAGGCAGCCAGATAGGCTGGTACTCCTAGGACACTGCCAGCAGACTGGGTATATGTGCTTCCCGTTCTTCTCACCTGAGTGCTACTGATTCCAGCTTTGAAGGCTACCCTCTACTCAACCGGAGCAGAAAGTTGAACCTCAATTTATGGCTCTTTGTGAAAGTGTTGAGAATTAGAGCTCAGTTGTTTTCCACGCCACCACTGTCCATCCAGCACTATGGACAGCACTGCCTACATCTGGCCCTATTTAGTCCACGGTTATGTTCAGCCGAATGACCTCTGCCGGGAACACTCAGAATGAGGTTCTGAGTTATTTCAACATAGGAGCGTTTAACTGCTTTCAAGGCTTCTCTGGAAAAATTCCAGAATGTTGCTGCCAGCAGGCCTCCGGGTGTTGCGAGTGAACATCTCCATGTAAATCCCATTTAGTTTCTTGAATACCCGTTAAATTTGGCCATGTTATGCAGTTTGCATTGCTGCACAATTGTGCCTGCCTAGCTCTGCCGCGGTTGCAAACATTCAGGCGTGGCAGCCAGATAGGCTGGTCCCGGTAGGACACTGCCAGCCGACAGGTTGTATCTGCTTCCCGTTCTTCTCACCTGACTGCTACTGATTCCAGCTTTGACCGCTACACTCTACTCAACCAGAGCAGTAAGTTCAACCTCAACTTATGGCACTTTGTGAGTGTTGAAAACTAGAGCTCAGTTTTATGGAACGCCACCACTGTCCATCCAGCACTATGGCGGCACAGCCTACATCTGGCTCTAATTAGGCCACGGTTGTGTTCAGCTGAATGACCTCTGCCGGGAACACTCAGAATGAAGTTATGAGTTATTGCAACATAGGAGCGTTTCACTGCTTTCAAGGCTTCACAGGAAGAATTCCGGAATCTTGTTTCCGGCAGGCCTCTGTCTGTTCCGGGTGAACTTCTGCTAGTAAATCCCCCGTGGTTTCTTGTACACCCGTGAAATTAGGCCAGGTTATGCAGTTTGCATTGCTGCACAATTGCGCCTGCCTATCTCTGCCGCGGTTGCAAACATTCAGACGTGGCAGCCACATAGGCTGGTCCCAGTAGGACACTGCCAGCGGACTGGGTATATCTGCTTCCCGTTCTTCTCACCTGAGTGCTACTGATTCCAGCTTTGACGGCTACACTCTACTCAACGGCAGCAGTAAGTTGAACCTCAACTTATGGCACTTTGTGAAAGTGTTGAGAACTAGAGCTCAGTTCTTTGGCACGCCACCACTGTCCATCCAGCACTATGGACGGCACTGCCTACATCTGACTCTAATTCATCCACAGTTGTGTTCAGCCGAATGCCCTCTGCCAGGAACACTCAGAACGAGCTTCTGAGTTATTGCAACATAGGAGCGTTTCACTGCTTTCAAGGCTTCTTAGGAAGAATTCCGGTAATTGCTACCGGCAGGCGTCCGGCTGTTCTGGGTGAACATCTTCTTGAAAATCCCCCGTGGTTTCTTTATCACCCGTGAAATTTGGCCAGGTCATGCAGTTTGAATTGCTGCACAATTGTGCCTGCCTAGCCCTGCCGCGGTTGCAAACGCTCAGGCGTGGCAGCCAGATAGGCTGGTCCCAGTAGGACACTTCCAGCAGACTGGGTATATCTGCCTCCCGTTCTTCTCACTGAGTGCTACTGATTCCAGATTTCACGGCTACACTCTACTCAACCGGAGCCGTAAGTTGAACCTCAACTCATGGCACTTTGTGAAAGTGTTGAGAACTAGAGCTCAGTTGTTTGGCACGCCACCACTGTCCATCCAGCACTATGGACGGCACTGCCTACATCTGGCTCTAATTAGTCCACGGTTGTGTTCAGCCGAAGGACCTCTGCCGGGAACACTCAGAATGAGGTTCTGAGTTCTTGCAACATAGGAGCGTTTCACTGCTTTGAAGGCTTCACAGGAAGAATTCCGGAATCTTGCTGCCAGCAGGCCTCCGGCTGTTACGGGTGAACATCTCCTTGAAAATCCCCCGTGGTTTCTTGTACACCCGTGAAATTTGGCCAGGTTATGCAGTTTGCATTGCTGCACAATTGCGCCTGCCTAGCTCTGCCGCGGTTGCAAACATTCAGGCGAGGCAGCCAGATCGTCTGGTCTCCCTAGGACACTGCCAGCGGTCTGGGTATTTCTGCTTCCCGTTCCTCTCACCTGAGTGCTACTGATTCCAACTTTGACGGCTACACTCTACTCAACCGGAGCAGTAAGTTGAACCTCAACTTATGGCACATTGTGTAAGTGTTGGGAACTAGAGCTCAGTTGTTTGGCACGCCACCACTGTCCATCCAGCACTATGGACGGCACTGCCTACATCTGGCTCTAATTCGTGCACGGTTGTGTTCAGCCGAATGACCTCTGCCGGGAACACTCAGAATGAGGTTCTGGTTTGCCGGCAGACTCCAGGAATTCCGCAATGTTGGTGCTGGCCGGCCTCCGGCTCTTCTGGGTGAACATCTTGTAAATCCCCCGTGGTTTCTTGAACACCCGTGAAATTTGGCCTGGTTATGCAGTTTGCATTGCTGCCCAATTGCGCCTGCCTAGCTCTTCCGCGGTTGCAAACATTCAGGCGGGGCAGCCAGATAAGCTGTTCCCCGTAGGACACTGCAGGCAGACTGGGTAGATCTGCTTCCGGTTCTTCTCACCTGAGTGCTACTGATTACAGATTTGTCGGCTACACTCTACTCAACCGGAGCAGTAAGTTGAACCTCAACTTATGGCACTTTGTGAAAGTGTTGAGAATTAGAGGTCACTTGTTTGGAACGCCACCACTGTCAATCCAGCACTATGGACGGCACTGCCTACATCTGGCTCTAATTATTCCACGGTTGTGTTCCGCCTAATGACCTCTGCCGGGAACAATCAGAATGAGGTTCTGAGTTGTTGTCACATAGGAGCGTTTCACTGCTTTCAAGGCTTCTTAGGAAGTATTCCGGAATGTTGCTGCAGGCAGGCCTTCGGCTGTTTCGGGTGAACATCTCCATGTAAATCCCCCGTGGTTTCTTGTACACACGTGAAATTTGGCCAGGTTATGCAGTTTGCATTGCTGCACAATTGTTCCTGCCAAGCTCTGACGCGGTTGCAAAAATTCAGGCGTGGCCCCCAGGTAGGCTGGTCTACCTAGGACACTGCCAGCGGACTGGGTATATGTGCTTCCCGTTCTTCTCACCTGAGTGCTACTGATTCCAGCTTTGACGGCTACACTATACTCAACCAGAGCAGTAAGTTGAACCTCAACTTATGGCACTTTGTGAAAGTGTTGAGAAATAGAGCTCAGTTTTTTGGCATGCCACCATTGTCCATCCAGCACTATGGACGGCACTGCTTACATCTAGCTCTAATTAGTCCACGGTTGTGTTCAGCCGAATGACCTCTGCCGGGAACACTCAGAATGAGCTTCTGAGTCATTCCAACACAGTAGCTTTTCACTGCTTTCAAGGCTTCATAGGAAGAATTCCGGAAACTTGCTGCTGGCAGGCCTCCGGCTGTTCCGGGTGAACATCTCCTTGTACATCCCCCTGGTTTCCTGAACACCCATGAAATTTGGCCAGGTTATGCAGTTGAATTGCTGCATAGTTGCGACTGCTTAGCTCTGCCGCGGTTGCAAATATTGAGGAGTGGCAGCCAGATAGGCTGGACACCGTAGGACACTGCCAGCAGACTGGGTATATGTGCTTCCCGTTCTTCTCACCTGAGTGCTGCTGATTCTAGCTTTGACGGCTGCACTCTACTCAACCGATGCAGGAAGTTGAACCTCTACTTATGGCACTCTGTTAAATTTTGGAGAACTAGAGCTCAGTTGTTTGGCACGCCCAGACTGTCCATTAAGCACTATGGACGGCACTGCCTACATCTGGCAATAGTTTGTCCACGGCTGTGTTCATCCGAATGAGTTCTGCTGGGAACACTCACAATAAGGTTCTAAGTTATTGCAACATAGGAGTGTTTCACTGCGTTCAAGGTTTCTTAGGAAGAATTCTGGAATCTTGCTGCCGGCAGGCCTCTAGTTGCTCTGAGTGAACATCTCCTTGTAAATCCCCCGTGGTTTCTTGTACACCCGTGAAATTTGGCTAGGTTATGCAGTTTGCATTGCTGCATAATTGCGCCTGCCTAGCTCTGCCGCGGATGCAAACATTCAGGCATGGCAGCCAGATAGGCTGGTCTCCGTAGGACACTGCCAGCGGACTGGGTATATCTGCTTCCCATTCTTCTCACCTGAGTGCTTCTGATTCCCGGTTTGACGGCTACACTCTACTCTACCGAAGCAGTAAGTTGAACCTCTACTTATATCACTCTGTTAAAGTTTGGAGAACTAGACCTCACTTGTTCGGCACGCGACCACTGTCCATCTAGCACTATGGATGGCACTGCCTACATCTGGCTCTAATTAGTACACGGTTGTGTTCAGCCGAATGACCTCTGCCGGGAACACTAAGAATGAGGTTCTGAGTTATTGCCACATAGGAGCGTTTCACTGCTTTCAAGGCTTCTTAGGAAGAATTCCGGAATCTTGCTGATGGCAGGCCTCGGGCTGTTCCGGGTAAACATGTCCTTGTAAATCTCCAGTGGTTTCTTGTACACCTGTGAAATTTGGCCAGGTTATGCAGTTTGCATTGCTGCATAATTGCGACTGCTTAGCTCTGCCGCGGTTGCAAACATTGAGGCGTGGCAGCCACATAGGCTGGACACCGTAGGACACTGCCAGCGTACTAGGTATATCTGCTTCCCGTTCTTCTCACCCGAGTGCTGCTGATTCTAGCTTGGACGGCTACACTCTACTCAACTGTCGCTGTAAGTTGATCCTCAACTTATGGCATTTTGTGAAAGTGTTGCGAACTAGAGCTCAGTTGTTTGGCACACCACCACTGCCCAGCCAGTACTATGGACGGCACTGCATGTATCTGGCTTTAGTTAGTCCACGGTTGTGTTCAGCCTAATGAGCTCTGACTGGGTATATCTGCTTCCCATTCTTCTCACTTGAGTGCTTCTGATTCCCGCTTTGACGGCTACACTCTACTCAACCGAAACAGTAAGTTGAACCTCTACTTATGGCACTCTGTTAAAGTTTAGAGAACTAGAGCTCAGTTGTTTGGCACGCGACCACTCTCCATCCAGCACTATGGACGGCACTGCCTACATCTGGCTCTAATTAGTCCACGGTTGTGTTCAGCCGAATGACCTCTGTCGGGAACACTCAGAATGACGTGCTGAGTTATTGCCACATAGGAGCGTTACACTGCTTTCAAGGCTTCTCAGGAAAAATTCCGGAATCTTGCTGCCGGCAGGCCTCCGGCTGTTCGGGGTGAACATCTCCTTGTAAATACCGAGTGGTTTCTTGTACACCCGTGAAATTAGGTCAGGTTATTCAGTTTACATTGCTGCAAAATTGCTCCTGCCTAGCTCTGCCGTGGTTGCAAACATTCAGGCGTGGCAACCAGATAGGCTGGTCCCGGTAGGACACTGCCAACGGACTGGGTATATCTGCTTCCCAAATTTCTAACCTGAGTGCTACTGATTCCAGCTTGGACGGCTACACTCTACTCAACCGGAGCAGTAAGTTGAAACTCAACTTATGGCACTTTGTGATAGTGTTGAGAACTAGAGCTCAGTTGTTTGGCACGCCACCACTCTCCTTCCAGCCCTATGGACGGCACTGCCTACATCTGTCTCTAATTAGTCCACGGTTGTGTTCAGCGGAATGACCTCTGCCGGGAACACTCAGAATGCGGTTCTGAGTTATTCCAACATAGGAGCGTTTCACTGCTTTCAAGGCTTCTTAGGAATAATTCCGGAATCTTGCTGCCGGCACGACTCTGGCTGTTCCGATTGAACATCTCTTTGTAAATCAGCCGTGGTTTCTTGTACCCCCGTAAAATTTGGCCAGGTTATGCAGTTTGCATCGCTGCACAATTGTACCTGCCTAGCAATGCCGCGGTTGCAAACATTCAGGCGTGGCAGCCAGATAGGCTGGTCCCCGTAGGACACTGCCAGCGGACTGGGTTTATCGGCTTCCCGTTCTTCTCACCTGAGTGCTACTGATTCCAGCTTTCACAGCTACACTCTATCAACCGGAGCAGTAAGTTGAACCTCAACTTATGGCACTTTGTGAAAGTGTGGAGAACTAGAGCTCAATTGTTTCATAGGGTACCACTCTCCATCCAGCACTATGGACGGCACTGCCTACATCTGGCTCTAATTAGTCCACCGTTGTGGTCAGGCTAATGACCTCTGCCGGGAACACTCAGAATGAGGTTCTGAGTTATTGCAACATAGGAGCGTTTCAGTGCTTTCAAGGCTTCACAGGAAGAATTCCGGTATCTTGCTGCCGGCAGGCCTCCGGCTGTTCCGGGTGAACATGTCCTTGTAAATCCCGGGTGGTTTATTGTACACCCGTGAAATTTGGCTAGGTTATGCAGTTTGCATTGCTGCACAATTGCGCCTGCCTAGCTCTGCCGCTGTTGCAAACATTCAGGCGTGGCAGCCAGATAGGCTGGTCCCCGTAGGACACTGCCAGCGGACTGGGTATATCTGCTTCGCGTTCTTCTCACCTGAGTGCTACTGATTCCAGCTTTAACGGCTACACTCTACTCAACCGAAGCAGTAAGTTGAAGCTCAACTTATGGCACTTTGTGACAGTGTTCAGAACTAGAGCTCAGTTTTTTGGCACCCCACCACTGTCCATTCCGCACTATGGATGGCACTGCGTACATCTGGCTCTAATTAGTCCACGGTTGTGTTCAGCCGAATGACCTCTGCCGGGAACACTCAGAATGAAGTTGTGAGTTATTGCCACATAGGAGCTTTTCACGGCTTTCAAGTCTTCACATGAAGAATTCCGAATCTTGCTGCAGGCAGGACTCCAGCTGTTCCGGGTGAACATCTCCTTGTAAATGACCCGTGCTTTCTTGTACACCTGTTAAATTTGTCCAGGTTATGCAGTTTGCATTGCTGCACAATTGTGCCTGCCTAGCTCTGCCGCGGTTGCAAACATTCAGGCGTGGCAGCCATATAGGCTGGTCCACGTAAGACACTGCCAGCTGACTGGTATATCTGCTTCCCATTCTTCTCACCTGAGTCCTACTGATTCCAGCTTTGACGGGTACACTCTACTCAACCGGAGCAGTAAGTTGAACCTCAAGTTATGGCACTCTGTGAAAGTGTGGAGAACTAGAGCTCAGTTGCTTGGCACGCCAAAACTGTCCATCCAGCACTATGGACTGCAATGCCTCCATCTGGCTCTAATTAGTCCATGGTTGTCTTCAGCCGAATGACCTCTGCCGGGAACACTCAGAATGAGGTTCTGAGTTCTTGCAACATAGGAGCGTTTCACTGCTATCAAGGCTTCTTAGGAAGGATTCCGGAATGTTGCTGCCGGCAGGCCTCTGGCTGTTCCGGCTGAACATCTCCTTGTAAATCCCCCGTGGTTTCTTGTACACCGGTAAAATTTGGCCAGGTTATGCAGTTTGCATTGCTGCACAATTGCGCCTACGAAGCTCTGCCGCGATTGCAAACATTCAGGCGTGGCTGCCAGATAGGCTGGTATCCGTAAGACATTGCCAGCGAACTGGATATATCTGATTCCCATTCTTCTCACCTGAGTGGTACTGATTCCAGCTTAGACGGCTACACTCTAATCAACCGGAGCAGTAAGTTGAACCTCAACTTATGGCACTTTGTGAAAGTTTGGAGAACTAAAGCTCAGTTGTTTTCCAATCGAAAACACTACCTATATCTCGCTCTAATTAGTCCATTGCCTACATCTGGCTCTATTTAGTCCACTGCCTACATCTGGCTCTAATTAGTCCACTGCCTACATCTGGCTCTAATTAGTCCACGGATGAGTTCAGCCGAATGACCTCTGCCGGGAACACTCAGAATGAGGTTCTGAGTTATTGCAACGTAGGAGCGTTTCACTGCTTTCAAGGCTTCTTAGGAAGAATTCCGGAATCTTGCTGCTGTTCCGGGTGAACATCTCCTTGTACATCCCCCGTGGTTTCTTGTACACCCGTGAAATTTGGCCAGGTTATGCAGTTTGCACTGCTGCACAATTGCGCCTGCCTAGCTCTGCCCCGGTTACAAACTTTCAGGCGTGGCAGCCAGATAGACATTTCCCTGTAGGATACTGCCAGCGGACTGGGTATATCTGCTTCCCGTTCTTCTCACCTGAGTGCTAATGATTCCAGCTTTGACAGCTACAATCTATTCAACCGGAGCAGTAAGGTGAAGCTCAACTTAGGCACTTTCTGAAAGTGTTGAGAACTACAGCTCAGTTGTTGGGCATGCGACCACTGTCCATCCAGCACTATGGACGGCACTGCCTACATCTGGCTCTAATTAGTCCACGGTTGTGTTCAGCCGAATGACCTCTGCCGGGAACACTCAGAATGAGGTTCTGAGTTATTCCAACGTAGGAGAGTTTCACTGCTTTCAAGGCTTCTTAGGAAGAATTCGGGAATGTTGCTGCCGGCAGGCCTCCGGCTGTTCCGGGTAAACATGTCCTTGTAAATCCCCCGTGGTTTCTTGTACACAACTGAAATTTGGGGAGGTTATGCAGTTTGCATTGCTACACAATTGCGCCGTCTTCCCCTGACGCAGTTGCAAACATTCAGGCGTGGAAGCCAGATAGGCTGGTCCCAGTAGGACACTGCCAGGGGACTGGGTATATCTGCTTTCCGTTCTTCTCACCTGAGTGCTATTGATTCCATCTTTGATGGCTACACTCTACTAAACCGGCAGTGTCCATCCAGCACTATGTACGGCACTGCCTACATGTGGCTATAATTAGTCCTCGGTTGGGATCAGCCGAATGACCTCTGCCCGGAACACTCAGAATGAGTTTCGGAGTTATTGCAAAATAGGAGACTTTCACTGCTTTCAAGTCTTCTCAGGAAGGATTCCGGAATGTTGCTCCCGGCAGGCCTCCGGCTGTTCCGAGTGAACATCTCCTTGTAAATCACCCATGGTTTCTTTTACACCCATGAAATTTGGACAGGTTATGCAGTTGGCATTGCTGAACAATTGTGCCTGCCTAGCTCTGCCGCGGTTGCAAACAATCACGCGTGGCAGCTAGATAGGCTGGTTCCCGTAGGACACTGCCAGCGAATTGGGTCTATCTGCTTCCTGTTCTTTTCACCTGAGTGCTACTGATTACAGCTTTGATGGCTACACTCTACTCAACCGGAGCAGTAAGTTGAACCTCAACTTATGGCACTTTGTGAAAGTGTTGAGAACTAGAGCTCAGTTGTTTGGCACGCCACCATTGTCCATCCAACACTATGGACGGCGCTGCATACATCTGGCTGTAATTAGTCCACGGTTGTGTTCAGCCGAATGAACTCTGCTGGAACACTCAGAATGAGGTTCTGAGTTATTGCAACATAGGAGCGTTTCACTGCTTTCAAGGCTTCTTATGAAAAATTCCGGAACCTTGCAACCAGCAGGCCTCCGGCTGTTCTGCGTGAACTTCTCAGGAAGGATTCCGGAATCTTGCTGGCGGTAGGTTTCCCGCTGATCTGGGTTAAGATCTCCTTGTAAATCCCGCGTTTTTTCTTGTACACCAGTGTAATTTGGCCAGGTTATGCAGTTTGCATTGCTGCATAATTGCGACTGCTTAGCTCTGCCGTGGTTGCAAACATTGAGGCGTGGCAGCCAGATAGGCTGGACACCGTAGGACACTGCCAGCTGATTGGGTATATCTGCTTCCTGTTCTCACCTGAGTGCTGCTGATTCTAGCTTTGACGGCTACACTCTACTCAACCAGAGCAGTAAGTTGATCCTCAAATTATGGCACTTTGTGAAAGTGTTGAGAACTAGAGCTCACTTGTTTGGCACACCACCACTGTCCATCCAGCACTATGGACGCCACTGCATGCATCTGGCTATAGTTAGTCCACGGTTAGTTCAGCCGAATGAGCTCTGCCGGGAACACTCACAATGAGGTTCTGAGTTATTGCAACAAAGGAGTGTTTCACTGCTTTCAAGGCTTCTTAGGAAGAATTCTAGAATCTTGCTGGCGGCAGGCCTCCGGTTGTTCCGAGTGAACATCTCCTTCTAAATCCCCCGTGGTTTCTTGTACACCCGTGAAATTTGGCTAGATTATGCAGTTTGTATTGCTGCATAATTGCGCCTGCCTAGCTATGCCGCGGTTGCAAACATTCAGGCGTGGCAGCCAGATAGGCTGGTCCCCGTAGGCCAGGGACAGCGGACTGGGTATATCTGCTTCCCATTCTTCTCCCCTGAGTGCTTCTGATTTCCGCTTTGACGGCTACACCACACTCAACCGAAGCAGTAAGTTGAACCACTACTTATGGCACTCTGTTAAAGTTTGGAGAACTAGAGCTCAGTTGTTTGGCACGCGACCACTGTCCATCCAGCACTATGGACAGAACTGCCTACATGTGGCTCTAATTTTTCCAAGTTTATGTTCAGCCTAATGACCTCTTCCGGGAACACTCAGAATGAGGTTCTGAGTTATCACAACATAGGAGCGTTTCACTGCTTTCAAGGCTTCTCAGGAAGGATTCCGGAATGTTGCCGTCGGCAGACCTCCGGCTGTTCCCGGTGAACAGATACTTGTAAATCCCCCGTGGTTTCTTGTACACCCGTGAAATTTGGCCAGGTTGTGCAGTTTGCATTGCTGCACAATTGCGCCTGCCTAGCTCTGCCGCGGTTGCAAACATTCAGGCGTGGCAGCCAGATAGGCTGGTCCCCGAAGGACACTGCCAGCGGACTGGGTATATCTGCTTCCTGTTCTTCTCACTTGAGTGCTACTGATTCCAGCTTTGTCGGCTACACTCAACTCAACCGGAGCCGTAAGTTGAACCTCAACTTATGGCACTTTGTATAAGTGTTGAGAACTAGAGCTCAGTAATTTGGCATGCCACAACAGTAAATCCAGCACTATGGACGGCACTGCCTACATCTGGCTCTAAGTAGTCCATAGTTGTGTTCAGCCGAATGACCTCTGCCGGGAACACTCAGAATGAGATTCTGAGTTATTGCTAAACAGGAGCGTTTCACTGCTTTCAAGGCTTCACAGGAAGAATTCCGGAATCTTGCTGCCGGCAGGCCTCGGGCTGTTCCGGGTGAACATCTCCTTGTAAATCCCCCGTGGTTTCTTGTACACCTGTTTAATTTTGCCAGGTTATGCAGTTTGCATGGCTGCACAATTGTGCCTGCCTAGCTCTGCCACGGTTGGAAACATTCAGGCGTGGCAGCCAGATAGGCTGGATCCTGTAGGACACTGTCAGCGGACTGGGTCTATGTGCTTCCCGTTGTTCTCAACTGAGTGCTACTGATTCCAGCTTTGACGGCTACACTCTTCTCAACCGGAGCAGTAAGTTGAACCTCAACTTATGGCACTTTGTGAAAGTGTTGAGAACTAGAGCTCAGTTGTTTGGCACGCCACAACATTCCATCCAGCACTATGGACAGCAGAGCCTACATCTGGCTGTAATTAGTCCACGGTTGTCTTCAGCCGAATGACCTCTGCCGGGAACACTCAGAATGAAGTTCTGAGTTATTGCAACATAGGAGCGTTTCACTGCTTTCAAGGCTTCTTAGGAAGAACTCCGGAATGTTGCCTCCGGCAGGCCTCCGACTGTTCCGGGTGAACATCTCCATGTAATTCCCTGGGGTTTCTTGTACACCCGTGAAATTTGGCCAGGTTATGCAGTTTGCATTGCTGCACAATTGTGACTGCCTTGCTCTGCCGCGGTTGCAAATATTCAGGCGTGGCAGCCAGATAGGCTGGTCCCCGTAGGACACTGCCAGCGGACTGGGTATATCTGCTTCCCGTTCTTCTCACCTGAGTGCTACTGATTCCAGCTTTGACGGCTACACTCTACTCAACCGGAGCAGTAAGTTGAACCTCAACTTATGGCACTTTGTGAAAGTTTGGAGAACTAAAGCTCAGTTGATTTCCAATCGAAAACACTGCCTATATCTGTCTCTAATTAGTCCATTGCCTACATCTGGCTCTAATTAGTCCACTGCCTACATCTGGCTCTAATTAGTCCACTGATGAGTTCAGCGGAATGACACCTGCTGGGAACATTCAGAATGAGGTTCTGAGTTATTGCAAACTAGGAGCGTTTCACTGCTTTCAAGGCTTCTCAGGAAGGATTCTGGAATCTTGCTGTCTGTAGGCCTCCGGCTGTTCTGGGTGAACATCTCCTTGTAAATCCGCGTTGTTTCTTGTACACCCGTGAAATTTGGCCAGGTTATGCAGTTTGCTTTCCTGCACAATTGCGCCTGCCTAGCTCTGCCGCGGTGGCAAACATTCAGACATTCCCGCCAGATAGGCTGCTCCCCATAGGACACTGCCAGCGGACTGGGTGTATCTGCTTCACGTTCTTCTCACCTGTGTGCTACTGATTCCAGCTTTGATGGCTACACTCTACTCAACCGCAGCAGTAAGTTGAACTTCAACTTAGGGCACTTTCTGAAACTGTTGAGAACTAGAGCTCAGATGTTGGGCATGCGACCACTGTCCATCCAGCACTATGGAAGGCACTGCCTACATCTGGCTCTAATTAGTCTACGGTTGTGTTCAGCCGAATGACCTCTGCCGGGAACACTCAGAATGAGGTTCTGTGTTATTGCAACATAGGAGCGTTTCACTGCTTTCAAGGTTTCTTAGGAAGAATTCCGAAATGTTGCTGCCGGCACGCCTCCGGCTGTTCCGGGTGAACATCTCCTTGTAAATCCCCCGTGGTTTCTTGTACACCCGTGAATTTTGGCCACGTTATGCAGTTTGCATTGCTGCACAATTGTGCCTGCCTATCTCTGCCGAGGTTGCAAACATTCAGTCGTGGCAGCCAGAGAGGCTGGACCCAGTAGGACACTACAAGCGGACTTTGTATATCTGCTTCCCATTCTTCTCACCTTCGTGCTCCTGATTCCTGCTTTGACGGCTACACTCTACTCAACGGGAGCAGTAAGTTGAACCTCAACTTATGGCACTTTGTGAAAGTGTTGAGAACTAGAGCTCAGTTGTTTGGCTCGCCACCAATGTCCATCCAGCACTAAGGACAGCAGTGCCTACATCTGGCTCTAATTAGTCCACGGTTGTGTTCAGCCGAATGACCTCTGCCGGGAACACTCAGAATGAGGTTCTGAGTTATTGCAACATAGGAGCGTTTCACTGCTTTCAAGGCTTCTCAGGATGGATTCTGGAAGGTTGCTGCCGGCAGGCCTCCGGCTGTTCCGGGTAAACATGTCCGTGTAAATGCCCCGTGGTTTCTTGTACACGCCTGAAATTTGGGCAGGTTATGCGGTTTGCATTGCTACACAATTGCGCCTGCCTACCCCTGCCACAGTTGCAAATATTTAGGAATGGCAGCCAGATGGGCTGGTCCCTGTAGGACACTGCCAGCGGACTGGGTATATCTGCTTCCCATTCTTCTCACCTGAGTGCTACTGATTCGAGCTTTGACGGCTACACTCTACTCAACCGAAGTAGTAGGTTGAACCTCAACTTATGGCACTTTGTGAAAGTGTTGAGAACTAGATCTCAGGTGTTTTGCACGCCACCACTGTACATCCAGCACTATGGACGGCACTGCATACACCTGGCTCTAATTAGTCCACAGTTGTGTTCAGCCGAATGATCTCTTCTGGGAACACTCAGAATGAGGTTCTGAGTTATTGCAAACTAGGAGCGTTTCACTGCTTTCAAGGCTTCTTAGGAAGAATTCCGGAATTTTGCTGCCAGCAGGTCTCCGGCTGTTCCGGGTGAACATCTCCTTGTAAATCCCTGTGGTTTCTTGTACACCCATGAAATTTGGCCACGTTATGCAGTTTGCATTGCTGCACAATTGCGCCTGCCTAGCTCTGCTGGGGTTGCACACATTCAGGCTTGGCAGCCAGATAGGCTGGTCCCCGTAAGACATTGCCAGCGGACTGGGTATATCTGCTTCCCGTTCTTCTCACCTGAGTGCTACTGATTACAGATTTGTCGGCTACACTCTACTCAACCGGAGCAGTAAGTTGAACCTCAACTTATGGCACTTTGTGAAAGTGTTGAGAATTAGAGGTCACTTGTTTGGAACGCCACCACTGTCAATCCAGCACTATGGACGGCACTGCCTACATCTGGCTCTAATTATTCCACGGTTGTGTTCCGCCTAATGACCTCTGCCGGGAACAATCAGAATGAGGTTCTGAGTTGTTGTCACATAGGAGCGTTTCACTGCTTTCAAGGCTTCTTAGGAAGTATTCCGGAATGTTGCTGCAGGCAGGCCTCCGGCTGTTTCGGGTGAACATCTCCATGTAAATCCCCCGTGGTTTCTTGTACACACGTGAAATTTGGCCAGGTTATGCAGTTTGCATTGCTGCACAATTGTTCCTGCCAAGCTCTGACGCGGTTGCAAAAATTCAGGCGTGGCCCCCAGGTAGGCTGGTCTACCTAGGACACTGCCAGCGGACTGGGTATATGTGCTTCCCGTTCTTCTCACCTGAGTGCTACTGATTCCAGCTTTGACGGCTACACTATACTCAACCAGAGCAGTAAGTTGAACCTCAACTTATGGCACTTTGTGAAAGTGTTGAGAAATAGAGCTCAGTTTTTTGGCATGCCACCACTGTCCATCCAGCACTATGGACGGCACTGCTTACATCTAGCTCTAATTAGTCCACGGTTGTGTTCAGCCGAATGACCTCTGCCGGGAACACTCAGAATGAGCTTCTGAGTCATTCCAACACAGTAGCTTTTCACTGCTTTCAAGGCTTCATAGGAAGAATTCCGGAAACTTGCTGCTGGCAGGCCTCCGGCTGTTCCGGGTGAACATCTCCTTGTACATCCCCCTGGTTTCCTGAACACCCATGAAATTTGGCCAGGTTATGCAGTTGAATTGCTGCATAGTTGCGACTGCTTAGCTCTGCCGCGGTTGCAAATATTGAGGAGTGGCAGCCAGATAGGCTGGACACCGTAGGACACTGCCAGCAGACTGGGTATATGTGCTTCCCGTTCTTCTCACCTGAGTGCTGCTGATTCTAGCTTTGACGGCTGCACTCTACTCAACCGATGCAGGAAGTTGAACCTCTACTTATGGCACTCTGTTAAATTTTGGAGAACTAGAGCTCAGTTGTTTGGCACGCCCAGACTGTCCATTAAGCACTATGGACGGCACTGCCTACATCTGGCAATAGTTTGTCCACGGTTGTGTTCATCCGAATGAGCTCTGCTGGGAACACTCACAATAAGGTTCTAAGTTATTGCAACATAGGAGTGTTTCACTGCGTTCAAGGTTTCTTAGGAAGAATTCTGGAATCTTGCTGCCGGCAGGCCTCTAGTTGCTCTGAGTGAACATCTCCTTGTAAATCCCCCGTGGTTTCTTGTACACCCGTGAAATTTGGCTAGGTTATGCAGTTTGCATTGCTGCATAATTGCGCCTGCCTAGCTCTGCCGCGGATGCAAACATTCAGGCATGGCAGCCAGATAGGCTGGTCTCCGTAGGACACTGCCAGCGGACTGGGTATATCTGCTTCCCATTCTTCTCACCTGAGTGCTTCTGATTCCCGGTTTGACGGCTACACTCTACTCTACCGAAGCAGTAAGTTGAACCTCTACTTATATCACTCTGTTAAAGTTTGGAGAACTAGACCTCACTTGTTCGGCACGCGACCACTGTCCATCTAGCACTATGGATGGCACTGCCTACATCTGGCTCTAATTAGTACACGGTTGTGTTCAGCCGAATGACCTCTGCCGGGAACACTAAGAATGAGGTTCTGAGTTATTGCCACATAGGAGCGTTTCACTGCTTTCAAGGCTTCTTAGGAAGAATTCCGGAATCTTGCTGATGGCAGGCCTCGGGCTGTTCCGGGTAAACATGTCCTTGTAAATCTCCAGTGGTTTCTTGTACACCTGTGAAATTTGGCCAGGTTATGCAGTTTGCATTGCTGCATAATTGCGACTGCTTAGCTCTGCCGCGGTTGCAAACATTGAGGCGTGGCAGCCACATAGGCTGGACACCGTAGGACACTGCCAGCGTACTAGGTATATCTGCTTCCCATTCTTCTCACCTGAGTGCTACTGATTCGAGCTTTGACGGCTACACTCTACTCAACCGAAGTAGTAGGTTGAACCTCAACTTATGGCACTTTGTGAAAGTGTTGAGAACTAGATCTCAGGTGTTTTGCACGCCACCACTGTACATCCAGCACTATGGACGGCACTGCATACACCTGGCTCTAATTAGTCCACAGTTGTGTTCAGCCGAATGATCTCTTCTGGGAACACTCAGAATGAGGTTCTGAGTTATTGCAAACTAGGAGCGTTTCACTGCTTTCAAGGCTTCTTAGGAAGAATTCCGGAATTTTGCTGCCAGCAGGTCTCCGGCTGTTCCGGGTGAACATCTCCTTGTAAATCCCTGTGGTTTCTTGTACACCCATGAAATTTGGCCACGTTATGCAGTTTGCATTGCTGCACAATTGCGCCTGCCTAGCTTTGCTGGGGTTGCACACATTCAGGCTTGGCAGCCAGATAGGCTGGTCCCCGTAAGACATTGCCAGCGGACTGGGTATATCTGCTTCCCGTTCTTCTCACCTGAGTGCTACTGATTCCAGCTTTGACGGCTACACTCTACTCAACCGCATCAGTAAGTTGAACCTCAACTTATGGCACTTTGTGAAAGTGTTGAGAACTAGAGGTCAGTTGTTTGGCACACCGCCACTGTCCATCCTGCACTATGGACGGCACTGCATACATCAGGCTCTAATTAGTCCATGGTTGTGTTCAGTCGAATGACCTCTGCCGGGAACACTCAGAATGAGGTTCTGAGTTATTGCCACATAGGAGCGTTTCACTGCTTTCAAGGCTTCTTAGGAAGGATTCCGGAATGTTGCTGCCGGCAGGCCTCTGGCTGTTCCTGGTGGACATCTCCTTGTAAATCCCCCGTAGTTTCTTGTACACCCGTGAAATTTGGCCAGGTTATGCAGTTTGCATTGCTGCACAATTGCGCCTGCCAAGCTCTGCTGCGATTGCAAACATTCAGGCGTGGCAGCCAGATAGGCTGGTCCCTGTAGGACACTGCCAGCAGACTGGGTATATCTGCTTCCCGATCTTCTCACCTGAGTGCTACTGATGCCAGCATTGACGGCGACACTCTACTCAACCGGAACAGTAAGTTGAACCTCAAATTAGGGCACTGTGTACAAGTGTTGAGAACTAGAGCTCTGTTGTTTGGCACGCCACCACTGTCCATCCAGCACTATGGACGGCTCTGACTACATCTGGCTCTAATTAGTCCACAGTTGTGTCAGCCGAATGATCTCGGCCAGGAACACTCAGAATGAGGTTCTGAGTTATTGCAAACGAGGAGCGTTTCACTGCTTTCAAGGTTTCACAGGAAGAATTCCGGAATCTTGCTGCAGGCAGGCCTCCAGCTGTTCCAGGTGAAATCCCCTTGTAAATCCTCCGTGGTTTCTTGTACACCCGTGAATTTTGGCCAGGTTATGCAGTTTGCATTGCTGCACAATTCCGCCTGCATAGCTCTACCATGGTTACAAACATTCAGGCGTGGCAGCCAGAAAGGCTGGTCCCCGTAGGACACTTCCAGCGGACTGGGTCTACCTGCTTCCCGTTCTTCTCACCTGAGTGCTACTGATTCCAGCTTTGACGGCTACATTCTACTCAACCGGAGCAGTAAGTTGAACCTCAACTTATGGCAATTTGTGAAAGTTTGGAGAACTAAAGCTCACTTGTTTTCCAATCGAAAACACTGCCTATATCTGGCTCTAATTAGTCCATTGCCCACATCTGGCTCTAATTAGTCTACTGTCTACATCTGGCTCTAATTATTCCACGGATGAGTTGAGCCGAATGACCTCTGCCAGGAACACTCAGAATGAGGTTCTGAGTTCGTGCAACATAGGATAGTTTCACTGCTTTCAAGGCTTCTTAGGAAGAATTCCGGAATATTGCTGCCGGCAGGCCTCTGGGTGTTCCGGGTGAACATCTCCTTGTACATCCCCCGTGGTTTCTTGTACACCCGTGAAATTTGGCCAGGTTATGGAGTTTGAACTGCTGCACAATTTCACCTGCCTAACTCTGCCCTGGTTACAATCTTTTGGGCGTGGCAGCCAGATAGACTTTTCCCTGTAGAACACTGCCAGCGGACTGGGTATATCTGCTTCCCGTTCTTCTCACCTGAGTGCTAATGATTCCAGATTTGACAGCTACAATGTACTTAACCGGAGCAGTAAGGTGAAGCTCAACTTAGGGCACTTTGTGATAGTGTTGAGAATTAAAGCTCAGTTGTTTGGCACGCCACCACTCTCCATCCAGCACTATGGACGGCACTGCCTACATCTGGCTCTAATTAGTCCACGGTTGTGTTCAGCCGAATGATCTGTGCTGGGAACACTCAGAATGAGGTTCTGAGTTATCACAACATAGGAGCGTTTCACTGCTTTCAAGGGTTCTTCGGAAGGATTCCGGAATTTTGCTGCCTGCAGGCCTCCGGCTGTTCCGGGTGAACATCTCCTTGTAAATCCTCCGTGGTTTCTTGTACACCCGGGAAATTTGGCCAGGTTATGCAGTTTGTATTGCTGCACAATTGCGCCTGCCTAGCTCTGCAGCGCTTGCAAACATTCAGGCGTGGCAGCCAGATAGGCTGGTCCCCGAAGGACACTGCCAGCGGACTGTGTATATCTGCTTCCCGTTTTTCTCACCTGAGTGCTACTGATTCCAGCTTTGACGGCTACACTCTACTCAACCGGAGCAGTAATTTGAACTTCAACTTATGGCACTTTGTGAAAGTGCTGAGAACGAGAGCACAGTTGTTTGGCTAGCCACCACTGTCCATCCAGCAGTATGGACCGCACTGTCTACATCTTGCTCCAAATAGTCCACGGTTGTGTTCAGGCTCTGCCGGGAACACTAAGAATGAGGTTCTGACTTATTGCAACATAGGAGCGTTTCACTGCTTTCAAGGCTTCACAGGAAGAATTCTGGAATCTTGCTGACGGCAAGCCTCCGGCTGTTCCAGGTGAACATCTCCTTGAAAATCCTCCGTGGTTTCTTGTACACCCGTGAAATTTGGCCAGGTTATGCAGTTTGCATTGCTGCACAATTGTGCCTGCCTGGCTCTGCCACGGTTGCAAACATTCAGGCATGGCAGCCAGATAGGCTGGTCCCCATAGGACACTACCAGCGGACTGGGTCTATCTGCTTCCCGTTCTTCTCACCTGAGTGCTACTGATTCCAGCTTTGACGGCTACACTCTACTCAACCGGAGGAATAAGTTGAACCTCAACTTATGGCACTTTGTGAAAGTGTTGAGAACTAGATCGCAGTTGTTTGACCAGCCACCACTGTCCATCCAGCACTATGGACGGCACTGCATACATCTGATTCTAATTAGTCCACGGTTGTGTTCAGCCGAATGACCTCTGCCGGGAACACTCAGAATGAGGTGCTGAGTTATTGCAACATAGGAGCGTTTCACTGCGATCAATGCTTCTTATTAAGAATTCCAGAAATTGCTGCCGGCAGAACTCCGGCTGTTCCGGGTGAACATCTCCTTGTATTTCCTCGAGGTTTCTTGTACACCCGTGAAATTTGGCCAGGTTATGCAGTTTGCATTGCTGCATAATTGCGACTGTCTAGCTCTGTCGCGGTTGTAAACATTCAGGCGTATCAGCCAGATAGGCTGTTCCCCATAGGTCACTGTCAGCGGAGTGGGTATATCTGCTTCTCGTTCTTCTCACCTGAGTGCTACTATTCCAGTTTGACGGCTACACTCTACTCAACCGAAGCAGTAAGTTGAACCTCAACTTATGGCACTATGTGAACGTTTGGAGAACTAGACCTCAGTTGTTTAGCATGCGACCACTGTCCGCCCAGCACTATGGACGGCACTGCATACATCTAGCTATAATTAGTCCTCGGTTGTGTTCAGCCGAGTGACCTCTGTCGGGAGCACTCAAAATGAGGTTTTGAGTTATTGCAACATAGGAGCGTTTCACTGTTTTCAAGGCTTCTTAGGAAGAATTCCAGAATCTTGCTGCCGCCAGGCTTCTTGCTGTTCAGGGTGAACATCTCCTTGTAAATCCCCCGTGGTTTCTTGTACACCCCTGAAATTTGGGGAGGTTATGCAGTTTGCATTGCTGCACAATTACGCCTGTGTACCCCTGCCGCGGTTTCAAACATTCAGGCGTGGCAGCCAGATAGGCTGGTCCCCGTAAGACACTGCCAGGAACTGGGTATATCTGCTTTCCATTCCTCTCACATGAGTGCTTATGATTCCACCTTTGACGGCTACACTCTACTCAACCGGAGCAGTAAGTAGAACCTCAACGTATGGCACTTTGTGAAAGTGTTGTGAACTAGATCTCAGGTGTTTGGCACGCCACCAATATCCATCCAGCACTATGGACGGCACTGCCTATATCTGGCTCTAATTAGACCACAGTTGTGTTCAGCCGAATGATCTCTGCCGGGAACAATCAGAATGAGGTTCTGAGTTATTGCAAACTAGGTGCGTTTCACTGCTTTCAAGGTTTCACAGGAAGAATTCCGGAATCTTGCTTCCGGCAGGCCTCCGCCTGTTCCAGGTGAAATCCCCTTGTAAATCCTCCGTGGTTTCTTGTACACCCGTGAAATTTGGCCAGGTTATGCAGTTTGCATTGCTGCACAATTCCGCCTGCATAGCTCTGCCATGCTTACAAACATTCAGGCGTGGCAGCCAGAAAGGCTGGTCCCCGTAGGACACTGCCAGCGGACTGGGTCTACCTGCTTCCCGTTCTTCTCACCTGAGTGCTACTGATTCCAGCTTTGACGGGTACACTCTACTCAACCGGAGCAGTAAGTTGAACCTCAACTTATGGCAATTTGTGAAAGTTTGGAGAACTAAAGCTCAGTTGATTTCCGATCGAAAACACTGCCTATATCTGGCTCTAATTAGTCCATTGCCCACATCTGGCTCTAATTAGTCGACTGCCTACATCTGGCTCTAATTAGTCCACGGATGAGTTCAGCCAAATGACCTCTGCCGGGAACACTCAGAATGAGATCCTGAGTTATTGCAACATAGGAGAGTTTCACTGCTTTCAAGGCTTCTTAAGAAGAATTCTGGAATATTGCTGCCGGCAGGCCTCTGGCTGTGCCGGGTGAACATCTCCTTGTACATCCCCTGTTGTTTCTTGTACACCCGTCAAATTTGGCCAGGTTATGCAGTTTGCACTGCTGCACAATTGCGCCTGCCTAGCTCTGCCCCGGTTACAAACTTACAGGCGTGGCAGCCAGATAGACTTTTCCCTGTAGGACACTACCAGCGGACTGGGTATATCTGCTTCCCGTTCTTCTCACCTGAGTGCTAATGATTCCAGCTTTGACAGCTACAATCTACTCAACCGGAGCAGTAAGGTGAAGCTCAACTTAGGGCACTTTCTGAAAGTGTTGAGAACTACAGCTCAGTTGTTGGGCATGCGACCCCTGTCCATCCAGCACTATGGACGGCACTGCCTACATCTGGCTCTAATTAGTCCACGGTTGTGTTCAGCCGAATGACCTCTGCCGGGAACACTCAGAATGAGGTTCTGAGTTATTCCAACGTAGGAGAGTTTCACTGCTTTCAAGGCTTCTTAGGAAGAATTCCGGAAATTTGCTGCCGGCAGACTCCGGCTGTTCCGGGTAAACATGTCCTTGTATATCCCCCGTGGTTTCTTGTACACCCCTGAAATTTGGGGAGGTTATGCAGTTTGCATTGCTACACAATTGCGCCTGGCTTCCTCTGACGTGGTTGCAAACATTCAGGCGTGGAAGCCAGATAGGCTGGTCCCAGTAGGACACTGCCAGGGGACTGGGTATATCTGCTTTCCGTTTTCACCTGAGTGCTACTGATTCCAGCTTTGACGGTTACACTCTACTCAACCAGAGCAGTAAGTAGAACCTCAACTTATGGCACTTTGTGAAAGTGTTGAGAACTAGATCTCAGGTGTTTGGCACGCCACCAATGTCCATCCAGCACTATACGGCACTGCTTATATCTGGCTCTAATTAGTCCACAGTTGTGTTCAGCCGAATGATCTCTGCCAGGAACACGCAGAATGAGGTTCTGAGTTATTGCAACATAGGAGAGTTTCACTGCTTTCAAGGTTTCACAGGAAGAATTCCGGAATCTTGCTGCCAGCAGGCCTCTGGCTGTTCCGGGTGAACATCTCCTTGTACATCCACCGTGGTTTCTTGTACACCCGTGAAATTTGGCCAGGTTATGCAGTTTGCATTGAGGCACAATTGTGCCTGCCTTGCTCTGTCTCGGTTGCAAACATTGAGGCGTGGCAGCCAGATAGGCTGGTCCCTGTAGGACACTGCCAGCGGACTGGGTATATCTGCTTCCCGTTCTTCTCCCCTGAGTGCTACTGATTCCAGCTTTGACGGCTTCACTCTACTCAACCGGAGCAGTAAGTTGAACCTCAACTTATGGCACTTTGTGGTAGCGTTGAGAACTAAAGCTCAGTTGTTTGGCACGCCATCACTGTCCATCCAGCACTATGGACGGCACTGCTTAAATCTGGCTCTAATTAGTCCACAGTTGTGTTCAGCCGAATGATCTGTGCTGGGAACACTCAGAATGAGGTTCTGAGTTATGGCAACATAAGAGCGTTTCACTGCTTTCAAGGCTTCTTCGGAAGGATTCCGGAATTTTGCTGCCTGCAGGCCTCCGGCTGTTCCGGGTGAACATCTCCTTGTAAATCCCCCGTGGTTTCTTGTACACCCATGAAATTTGGCCAGGTTATGCAGTTTGCATTGCTGCACTATTGCGCCTGCCTAGCTCTGCAGCGATTGCAAACATTCAGGCGTGGCAGCCAGATAGGCTGGTCCCCGAAGGACACTGCCAGCGGACTGGGTATATCTGCTTCCTGTTCTTCTCACCTGAGTGCTACTGATTCCAGCTTTGACGGCTACACTCTACTCAACCGGCGCAGTAATTTGAACCTCAACTTATGGCACTTTGTGAAAGTGCTGAGAACGAGAGTACAGTTGTTTGGCTAGCCACCACTGTCCATCCAGCAGTTGGACCGCACTGTCTACATCTTTCTCTCAATAGTCCACGGTTGTGTTCAGCCTCTGCCGGGAACACTAAGAATGTGGTTCTGACTTATTGCAACATAGGAGCGTTTCACTGCTTTCAAGCTTCACAGGAAGAATTCCGGAATCTTGCTGCCGGCAAGCCTCCGGCTGTTCCAGGTGAACATCTCCTTGAAAATCCCCCGTGGTTTATTGTACACCCGTGAAATTTGGCCAGGTTATGCAGTTTGCATTGCTGCACAATTGTGCCTGCCTGGCTCTGCCACGGTGGCAAACATTCAGGCGTGGCAGCCAGATAGGCTGGTCCCCATAGGACACTCCCAGCAGACTGGGTCTATCTGCTTCCCGTTCTTCTCACCTGAGTGCTACTGATTCCAGCTTTGACGGCTACACTCTACTCAACCAGAGCAGTAAGTAGAACCTCAACTTATGGCACTTTGTGAAAGTGTTGTGAACTAGATCTCAGGTGTTTGGCACGCCACCAATGTCCATCCAGCACTATGGACGGCACTGCCTATATCTGGCCCTAATTAGTCCACAGTTGTGTTCAGCCGAATGATCTCTGCCAGGAAAACTCAGAATGAGGTTCTGAGTTATTGCAACATAGGAGAGTTTCACTGGTTTCAAGGTTTCACAGGAAGAATTCCGGAATCTTGCTGCCGGCAGGCCTCCAGCTGTTCCGGGTGAAATCCCCTTGTAAATCCCTCGTGGTTTCTTGTACACCCGTGAAAAATGGCCAGCAGTTTGCATTGCTGCACAATTCTGCCTGCATAGCTCTGCCACGGTTACAAACATTCAGGCGTGGCAGGCAGAAAGGCTGGTTCCCGTAGGACACTGCCAGCGGACTTGGTCTACTTGCTTCCCCTTCTTCTCACCTGACTGCTACTGATTCCAGCTTTGACGAGTATAATCTACTCAATCGGAGGAGTAAGTTCAACCTCAACTTATGGCACTTTGTGAAAGTTTGGAGAACTAAAGCTCAGTTGTTTTACAATCGAAAACACAGCCTATATCTGGCTCTAATTAGTCTATTGCCTACATCTGGCTCTAATTATTCCACGGATGAGTTCAGCCGAATGACCTCTGCCGGGAACACGCAGAATGAGGTTCTGAGTTATTGCAACATAGGAGCATTTCACTGCTTTCCAGGCTTCTTAGGAAGACTTCCGGAATCTTGTTGCCAGCAGGCCTCTGGCTGTTCCGGGTGAACATCTCCTTGTACATCCCCCGTGGTTTCTTGTACACACGTGAAATTTGGCCAGGTTATGCAGTTTGCATTGAGGCACAATTGTGCCTGCCTTGCTCTGTCTCGGTTGCAAACATTCAGGCGTGGCAGCCAGATAGGCTGGTCCCCGAAGGACACTGCCAGTGGACTGGGTATATCTGCTTCCTGTTCTTCTCACCTGAGTGCTACTGATTCCAGCTTTGACGGCTACACTCTACTCAACCGGAGCAGTAATTTGAACCTCAACTTATGGCACTTTGTGAAAGTGCTAAGAACTAGAGCGCAGTTGTTTGGCTAGCCACCACTGTCCATCCAGCAGTATGGACGACACTGTCTACATTTTGCTCTAAATAGTCCGCGGTTGTGTTCAGTCTCTCCCGGGAACACTCAGAATGATGTTCTGAGCTGTTGCAACATAGGAGCGTTTCACTGCTTTCAAGGCTTCTTAGGAAGAATTCCGGAATATTGCTGCCGGCAGGCCTCTGGCTGTTCCGAGTGAACATCTCCATGTAAATCCCCCGTGGTTTCTTGTACACCCGTGAAATTTGGCCAGGTTATGCAGTTTGCATTGCTACACAATTGTGCCTGCCTGGCTCTGCCACAGTTGCAAACATTCAGGCGTGGCAGCCGGATAGGCTGGTCCCAATAGGACACTCCCAGCGGACTGGGTCGATCTGCTTCCAGTTCTTCTCACCTGAGTGCTACTGATTAAAGCTTTGACGGCTACACTCTACTCAACCGGAGCAGTAAGTTGAACCTCAACTCATGGCACTTTCTGAAAGTGTTGAGAACTAGAGCGCAGTTGTTTGACACGCCACCACTATCCATCCAGCAGTATGGACGGCACTGCATACATCTGGCTCTAATTAGTCCACGGTTGTGTTCAGCCGAATGACCTTTGCTGGAAACACTCAGAATGAGGTTCTGAGTTATTGCAACATAGGAGCATTTCACTGCTTTGAGGGCTTCACTGGAAGAATTCCGGAATCTTGATGCCAGCAGGCCTCCGGCTGTTCTGGGTGAACATCTGCTTGTGAATCCTCCTTGGTTACTTGTACACCCATGAAATTTGGCCAGGTTATGCTTTTTGCATTGCTGCACAATTGAGCCTGCCTAGTTCTGCCGCGGTTGCAAACATTCAGGCGTGGCAGCCAGATAGGCGGGTCCCCGTAGGACACTGCCAGCGGACTGGGTATATCTGCTTCCCATTCTTCTCACCTGAGTGCTTCTGATTCCCGCTTTGACGGCTACACTCTCCTCAACCGAAGTAGTAAGTTGAACCTCTACTTATGGCACTCCGTTAAAGTTTGGAGAAATAGAGCTCACTTGTTTGGCACGCGACCACTGTCCATCCAGCACTATGGACGGCACTGCCTACATCTGGCTCTAATTAGTCCACGATTGTGTTCAGCCGAATGACCTCTGCCTAGAACATTCAGAATGAGCTGCTGAGTTATTGCAACATAGGAGCGTTTCACTGCGTTCAAGGCTTCTTAGGAAGAATTCCGGAATCTTGCTGCCGGCAGGTCTCCGGCTGTTCCGGGTGAACATCTACTGGTATTTCCTCGAGGTTTTTGTACACCCGTGAAATTTGGCCAGGTTATGCAGTTTGCATTGCTGCATAATTGCGACTGTCTAGCTCTGTCGCGGTTGTAAACATTCAGGCGTATCAGCCAGATAGGCTGGTCCCCGTAGGTCACTGCCAGCGGAGTGGGTATATCTGCTTCTCGTTCTTCTCACCTGATTGCTACTGATTCCAGTTTGACGGCTACACTCTACTCATGCGAAGCAGTAAGTTGAACCACAACTTATGGCACTTTGTGAAAGTTTGGAGAACTAGAGCTTAGTTGTTTAGCATGCGACCATTGTCCGCACAGCACTATGGACGGCACTGCCTACATCTGGCTCTAATTAGTCCTCGGTTGTGTTCAGCCGAATGACCTCTGTCGCGAACACTCAAAATGAGGTTCTGAGTTATTGCAACATAGGAGCGTTTCACTGCATTCAAGGTTTCTAAGGGAGATTCCAGAACCTTGCTGCGGGCTGGCCTCCGGATGTTCCGGTTGAACATCTCCTTGTAAATCCCCCGTGGTTTCTTGTACACCGTGAAATTTGGCCAAATTATGCAGTTTGCATTGCTGCATAATTTCTACTGGCTATCTCTGCCGGGGTTGCAAACATTCAGGCATGGCAGCCAGATAGGCTGGTCCCCGTAGGACACTGCCAGCCGACTGTGTATATCTGCTTCCCGTTCTTCTCACCTGAGTGATACTGATTCCAGATTTGATGGCTACACTCTACTCAACCGGAGCAGTAACTTGAACCTCAACTTATGGCACTTTGTGCAAGTGTTGAGAACTAGAGCTCAGTTGTTTGGCACGCCACCACTCTCCATCCAGCACTATGGACGGCACTGCCTACATCTAACTATAGTCCACGGTTGTGTTCAGCCGAATGACCTCTGCCGGGAACAGTCAGAATGAGATTCTGAGATATTGCAACATAGGAGCGTTTCACTGCTTTCAAGGCTTCTTAGGAAGAATTCCGGAATCTTGCTTCCGGCAGGCCTCCTGCTGTTCAGGGTAAACATCTCCTTGTAAATCCCCCGTGGTTTCTTGTACACCTGTGAAATTTGGGGAGGTTTGCATTGCTGCACAATTGCGCCTGCCTACCCCTGCTGCGGTTGCAAACATTCAGGCGTGGCAGCCAGATAGGCTGGTCCCCGTAAGACACTGCCAGGGACTGGGTATATCTGCTTTCCGTTCTTCTCACCTGAGTGCTACTGATTCCAGCTTTGACGGCTACACTCTACTCAACCGGAGCAGTAAGTAGAACCTCAACGTATGGCACTTTGTGAAAGTGTTGAGAACTAGAGCTTAGTTGTTTGGCACGCCACCACAGTCCATCCAGGACTATGGACGTCACTGCCTACATCTGGCTCTATTAATCCACGGTGGTGTTCAGCCGAATGACCTCTGCCGGGAACACTCAGAATGAGGTTCTGTGTTATTGCAACATAGGAGCGTTTCACTGCTTTCAAGGCTTCTTAGGAAGGCTTCCGGAAACTTGCTGCTGGCAGGCCTCCGGCTGTTCCGGGTGAACATCTCCTTGTAAATCCCCCGTGGTTTCTTGTACACCCGTGAAATTTGGCCAGGTTATGCAGTTTGCATTGCTGCACAATTGCGCCTGCCTAGCTCTGCCGGGCTTGCAAACATTCAGGCGTGGCAGCCAGATAGTCTGGTCCCCGTAGGACACTGTCAGCGGACTGGGTATATCTGCTTCCCGTTCTTCTCACCTGAGTGCAACTGATTCCAGCTTTGATGGCTACACTCTACTAAACCGGCAGTGTCCATGCAGCAGTATCTACGGCACTGCCTACATGTGGCTATAATTAGTCCTCGGTTGGGATCAGCCGAATGACCTCTGCCTGCAACACTCACAATGAGGTTCGGAGTTTTTGCAAAATAGGAGACTTTCACTGCTTTCAAGTCTTCTCAGGAAGGATTCCGGAATGATGCTCCCGGCAGGCCTCAGGCTGTTCCGAGTGAACATCTCCTTGTAAATCACCCATGGTTTCTTGTACAGCCGTGAAATTTGGCCAGGTTATGCAGTTTGCACTGTTGCACAATTGCGCCTGCCTAGCTCAGCCGCGGTGGCAAACATTCAGGCGTGGCAGCCAGATAGGCTGGTCCCCGTAGGACACTGCCAGCGGATTGGGTATATATGCTTCCCGTTCTTCTCACCTGAGTGCTAGGGATTGCAGGTTTAACGGCTACACTCTACTCAACCGGAGCAGTAAGTTGAACCTCAACTTATGGCACTTTGTGAAAGTGTTGAGAACTAGAGCTCAGTTGTTTGGCACGCTACCACTGTCCATCCAGCACCATGGACGCCACTGTTTCATCTGGCTCTATTAATCCATGGTTGAGTTCAGCCGAATGACCTCTGCCGGGAACACACAGAATGAGGTTCTGAGTTATTGCAACATAGGAGCTTTTCACTGCTATCGAAGCTTTTTAGGAAGGATTCTGGAATCTTGTTGTCGGGAGGCCTCCGTCTTTTCCGGGTGAACATCTCTTTGTAAATCCCCGGTGGTTTCTTGTACACCCGTGAAATTTGGCCATGTTATGCAGTTTCCTTTGCTGCACTATTGCGCCTGCCTAGCTCTGTCGCCTTGGCAAACATTCAGGCATGGCGGCCAGATAGGCAGGTCCCCGTAGGACACTGCCAGCGGACTGGGTCTATCTGCTTCCCATTCTTCTCACCTGAGTGCTCCTGCTTCCAGCTTTGACGACTACACTCTACTCAACCGGAGCAGTAAGTTGAACCTCAACTTATGGCACTTTGTGAAAGTGATGAGAACTAGAGCTTAGTTGTTTGGCACGCCACCACTATAAATCCAGCACTATGGACGGCACTGCCTACATCTGGCTCTAGTTAGTCCACGGTTGTGTTCAGCCAAATAACCTCTGCCGGGAACACTCACAATGGGGTTCTGAGTTATTGCAACATAGGAGCGTTTCACTGCTTTCAAGGCTTCTTATGAAAAATTCCGGAACCTTGCTACCCGCAGGCCTCCGGCTGTTCCGGGTCAACATCTCCTTGTAAATCCCCAGTGGTTTCTTGTACACCCGTGAAATTTGGCGAGGTTAGGCATTTTGCATTACCGCACAATTGTGCCTGCGTAACTCTGTCTCTGTTGCAAACATTCAGGTCTGGCAGCCAGATAGACTGGTCCCCTACGACACTGCCAGCGGACTGGGTATATCTGCATTTCGTTCTGCTCAACTGAGTGCTACTGATTCCAGCTTTGACGGCTACACTCTAGTCAACCGGAGCAGTAAGTTGAACCTCAACTTATGGAACTTTGTGAAAGTGTTGAGAACTAGAGCTCAGTTGTTTGGCACACCAGCACTCTCCATCCACACTATGGACGGCACTGCCTACGTCTGGCTCTAATTAGTCCACGGTTGTGTTCAGCTGAATGAGCTCTGCCGGGAACACTCAGAATGAGGTTCTGAGTTATTGCAACATAGGAGCGTTTCACTGCTTTCAAGGCTTCTTAGGAAGAATTCCGGAATCTTGCTGCCGTCAGGCTTCCAGCTGTTCCGGGTGAACATCTCCTTGTAAATCCCCCCTGGTTTCTTGTACACCCGTGAAATTTGGCCACGTTATGCAGTTTGCATTGCTGCACAATTGCGCCTGCCTAGCTCTGCCGCGGTTGCAAACATTCAGGCGTGGCAGCCAGATAGGGTGGTCCCCGTAAGACATTGCCAGCGAACTGGATATATCTGTTTCCCATTCTTCTCACATGAGTGCTCCTGATTCCAACTTTGACGGCTACACTCTACTCAACCGGAGCACTAAGTTGAATCTCAACTTATGGCACTTTGTGAAAGTGTTGAGAACTAGAGCTCATTTGTTTGGCACGCCACCACTGTCCATCCAGCACTATGGACAGCAGAGCATACATCTGGCTCTAATTAGTCCACGGTTGTGTTTAGCCGAATGGCCTCTGCCGGGAACACTCAGAATGAGGTTCTGAGTTATTCCAACATAGGAGCGTTTCAGTGCTTTCAAGGCTTCTCAGGAAGGATTCCGGAATCTTGCTGTCGGTAGGTTTCCGACTGATCTGGGTTAATATCTCCTTGTAAATCCTGCGTTGTTTTCTTGTACACCCGTGTAATTTGGCCAGGTTATGCAGTTTGCTTTGCTGCACAATTGCGCCTGCCTAGCTCTGTCGCCTTGGCAAACATTCAGGCATGGCAGCCAGATAGGCTGCTCCCCATAGGACACTGCCATCGGATTGGGTATATCTGCTTCCCGTTCTTCTCACCTGAGTGCTACTGATTTCAGCTTTGACAGCTACACTCTAGTCAACCGCACCAGTCAGTTGAACCTCAACTTAGTGCACTTTCTCAAAGTGTTGAGAACTAGAACTCAGATGTTGGGCATGCGTCCACAGTCCATCCAGCACTATGGACGGCACTGCCTACATCTGGCTCTAATTAGTCCATGGTTGTGTTCAGCCGAATGACCTCTGCTGGGAACACTCAAAATGAGATTCTGAGTTATTGCAACATAGGAGCGTTTCACTGCTTTAAAGGCTTCTTATGAAGAATTCCGGAATCTTACTGCCAGCAGGTCTCCGGCGGTTCCAGGTAAACATGTCCTTGTAAATCTCCCGTGGTTTCTTGCACACCCGTGAAATTTGCCAGGTTATGCAGTTTGCATTGCTGCATAATTGCGACTGCTTAGCTCTGCTGCTTTTGCAAACATTGAGGCGTGGCAGCCAGATAGTCTGGTCCCCGTAGGACACTGCCAGCGGACTGGGTATATCTGCTTCCTGTTCTCACCTGAGTGCTGCTGATTCTAGCTTTGACGGCTACACTCTACTCAACCAGAGCAGTAAGTTGATCCTCAACTTATGGCACTTTGTGAAAGTGTTGAGAACTAGAGCTCAGTTGTTTGGCAGGCTACCACTGTCCATCCAGCACCATGGACCTCACTGCCTTCATATGGCTCTATTAATCCATGGTTGAGTTCAGCCGAATGACCTCTGCCGGGAACACTCAGAATGAGGTTCTGAGTTATTGCAACATAGGAGCGTTGTACTGCTTTCAAAGCTTCTTAGGAAGGATTCCGGAATCTTGATGCTGGCAGGTCTTCGGCTGTTCCGGGTGAACATTTCCTTGTAAATCCCCCGTGGTTTCTTGTACACCCGTGAACTTTGGCCAGGTTATGCAGTTTGCATTGCTGCACTATTGTGCCTGCCCAGCTGTACCGAGGTTGCAAACATTAAGGCGTGGCAGCCAGATAGGCTGATCCCCGTAGGACACTGCCAGCGGTTTGGGTCCATCTGCTACCAGTTCTTCTCACCTGAGTGCTACTAATTCCACCTTTGACGGCTACACTCTACTCAACCGGAGCAGAAAGTTGAACCTCAACTCATGGCACTTTGTGAAAGTGTTGCGAACTAGAGCTCTGTTGTTTTGAACGCCACCACTGTCCATCCAGCACTATGGACGGAACTGTCTACATCTGGCTCTATTAATCCACGGTTGTGTTCAGCCGAATGACCTCTGCCGGGAACACTCAGAATGAGGTTCTGTGTTATTTCAACATAGGAGCGTTTCACTGCTTTCAAGGCTTCTTAGGAAGGATTCCGGAAACTTGCTGCTGGCAGGCCTCCGGCTGTTCCGGGTGAACATCTCCTTGTAATTCCCCCGTGGTTTCTTGTACACCCGTGAAATTTGGCGAGGTTATGCAGTTTGCATTGCAGCACAATTGCGCCTGCTTAGCTCTGCCGCGGTTGCAAACATTCAGGCGTGGCACCCAGATAGACTGGTCCCTGTAGGACACTGTCAGCGGACTGGGTATATCTGCTTCCCGTTCTTCTCACCTGAGTGCAACTGATTCCAGCTTTGATGGCTACACTCTACTAAACCGGCAGTGTCCATCCAGCACTATGTACGGCACTGCCTACATGTGGCTATAATTAGTCCTCGGTTGGGATCAGCCGAATGACCTATGCCGGCAACACTCAGAATGAGGTTCGGAGTTATTGCAACATAGGAGGCTTTCACTGCTTTCAAGTCTTCTCAGGAAGGATTGGGGAATGGTGCTCCCGACAAGCCTCTGGCTGTTCCGAGTGAACATCTCCTTGTAAATCGCCCGTGGTTTCTTGTACACCCGTGAAATTTGGCCAGGTTATGCAGTTGCATTGCTGCACATTTGGGCCTGCCTAGCTCTGCCGCAGTGGAAAACATTCAGGCATGACAGGCAAATAGGCGGGTCCCCGTAGGACTCTGCCAGCGGACTGGGTCTATCTGCTTCCCGTTCTTCTCACCTGAGTGCTACTGATTCCAGCTTTGACGGCTACATTCTACACAACCAGCGAATTAAGTTGAACCTCAACCTATGGCAATTTGTAAAAGTCTTGAGAACTAGAGCTCAGTTGTTTGGCACGCCACCACTGTCCATCCAGCACTATGGACGGAACTGCCTACATCTGGCTCTAATAAGTTCATTGTTGTGTTCAGCCGAATGACCTCTGCCGGGAACACTCAGAATGAGGTTCTGAGTTATTGCAACATAGGAGAGTTTCACTGCTTTCAAGGCTTCTTAGGAAGAACTCCGGAATCTTGCTGCTGTCAGGCTTCCAGTTGTTCCGGGTGGACATCTCCATGTAAATCCCCCCTGGTTTCTTGTACACCCGTGAAATTTGGCCAGGTTTTGCAGTTTGCATTGCTGCACAATTGCGCCTGCCTAGCTCTGCCGCGGTTGCAAACATTCAGGTGTGCCAGCCAGATAGTCTGGTCCCCGTAGGACACTCCCAGCGGACTGGGTATATCTGCTTCCCGTTCTTCTCACCTGAGTGCTCCTGATTCCAGGTTTCACGGCTACACTCTACTCAACCGGAGCAGTAAGTTGAACCTCAACTTATGGCACTTTGTGAAAGTGTTGAGAAATAGAGCTCAGTTGTTTGGCACGCCACCACTCTCTATCCAGCAGTATGGACGGCACTGAATATATCTGGCTGTAATTAGTCCACGGTTTTGTTCAGCCGAATGACCTCTGCCGGGAAAACCCAGAATGAGGTTCTGAGTTATTGCAACATAGGAGCGCTTCACTGCTTTCAGGGCTCCTTAGGAAGGATTCCCGAATCTTGCTGCCGGCAGGTCTCCGGCTGTTCCGGATGAACATCTCCTTGTAAATCCCCCGTGGTTTCTTGTACACCCGTGAAATTTGGCCAGGTTATGCAGTTTGCATTGCTGCACAATTGCGCCTGCCTAGCTCCGCCGCGGTTGGAAACATTCAGGCGTTGCAGCCAGATAGGCTGGTCCCCGTAGGACACTGCCAGCGGACTGGGTATATCTGCTTTCGGTTCTTCTCTCCTGAGTGCTACTGATTCCAGCTTCGACGGCTACACTCTACTCAACCGCAGCAGTAGGTTGAACCTCAACAGTGGCACTTTTTGAGAGTGTTGAGAACTTGAGCTCAGTTGTTTCGCACGCCACCACTGTCCATCCAGCACTATGGACGGCACTGCCTACATCTGGCTCTAATTAGTGCATGGTGGTGTTCAGCCGAATGACCTCTGCCGGGAACACTCAGAATGAGCTTCTGAGTTATTGCAACATAGGAGCGTTTCACTGCTTTCAAGGCTTCACAGGCAGAATTCCGGAATCTTGCTGCCGGCAGGGCTCCGGCTGTTCCGGGTGAACATCTCCTTCAAAATCCCCCGTGGTTTCGTGTACACCCGTGAAATTTGGCCAGGTTATGCAGTTTGCATTGCTGCACAATTGTGCCTGCCTAGCTCTGCCGCGGTTACAAACATTCAGGCGTGGCAGCCAGATAGGCTGGTCCCCGTAGGACACTGGCATCAGACTGGGTTATCTGCTTCCCGTTCTTCTCACCTGAGTGCTACTGATTCCATCTTTTACGGCTACCCTCTACTCAAAGGGAGCAGTAATTTGAACCTCAACTTATGGCCCTTTGTGAAAGTGTTGAGAACTAGAGCTCAGCTTTTTGGCACGCCACCACTGTCCATCCAGCACGTTGGACGGCACTGTCTACATCTGGCTCTAATTAGTCCACGGTTGTCTTCAGCCGAATGACCTCTGCCGGAAACACTCAGAATGAGGTTCTGAGTTATTGCAACATAGGAACGTTTCACTGCTTTCAAGGCTTTACAGGAAAAATTCCGGAATCTTGCTTCTGGCAGGCCTCCGGCTGTTCCGGGTGAACATCTCCTTGAAAATCCCCCGTGGTTTCTTGGTCATCCGTCAAATTTGGCCAGGTTATGCGGTTTCAATTGCTGCACAATTGTACCTGCCTACCCCTGCCGCGGTTGCAAAGATTCAGGCAAGGGAGCCAGATAGTCTGGTTCCCGTAGGCCAGGGCCAGTGGACTGGGTATATCTGCTTCCCATTCTTCTCACCTGAGTGCTTCTGATTCCCGCTTTGACGGTTACACCACACTCAACCGAAGCAGTAAGTTGAACCTGTACTTATGGCACTCTGTTAAAGTTTGGAGAACTAGAGCTCAGTTGTTTGGCACGCCACCACTGTCCATCCATCACTATGGACAGCACTGCCTATATCTGGCTCTAATTAGTCCACGGTTGTGTTCAGCCGAATGACCTCTGCCGGGAACACTCAGAATGATGTGCTAAGTTATTGCAATATAGGAGTGTTTCACTTCTTCAAGGCTTCTTAGGAATAATTCCAGAATCTTGCTGCCGGCAGGCCTCTGGCTCTTCCGAGTGAACATCTCCTTGTATTTCCTTCTGGTTTCTTGTACACCCGTGAAATTTGGCCAGGTTATGCAGTTTGCATTGCTGCATAATTGCGACTGTCTAGCTCTGTCACGGTTGCAAACATTCAGGCGTATCAGCCAGTTAGGCTTTTCCCCGTAGGACACTGCCAGCGGACTGGGTATATCTGCTTCCCGTTCTTCTCACCTGAGTGCTACTGATTCCAGCTTGGACGGCTACCCTCTACTCAACCATAGCAGTAAGGGGAACCTCAACTCATGGCACTTTCGGAACGTTTGGAGAACTATAGCTCAGTTGTTTAGCATGCGACCACACTCCGCCAAGCACTATGGACGGCACTGCCTACATCAGGCTCTAATTTTTCCACGTTTATGTTCAGCCGAATGACATCTTCCGGGAACACTCAGAATGAAGTTCTGAGTTATCGCAACATAGGAGCGTTTCACTGCTTTCAAGGCTTCTCAGGAAGGATTTCGGAATGTTGCTGCCGGCAGGCCTCAGGCTGTTCCGGGTGAACATCTCCTTGTAAATCCCCCGTGGTTTCTTGTACACCCGTGAAATTTGCCTAGTTATGCAGTTTGCATTGCTGCACAATTGTGCCTGCCCAGCTGTACCGATGTTGCAAACATTAAGGAGTGGCAGCCAGATAGGCTGATCTCGGTAGGACACTGTCAGCGGTTTGGGTCCATCTGCTTCCAGTTCTTCTCACCTGAGTGCTACTAATTCCACCTTTGACGGCTACACTCTACTCACCCGGAGCAGAAGGTTGAACCTCAACTTATATCACTTTGTGAAAGTGTTGCGAACTAGAGCTCAGTTGTTTGGAACGCCACCACTGTCCATCCAGCACTATGGACGGCACTGCCTATATCTGGCTCTAATTAGTCCACGGTTGTGTTCAGCCGAATGACCTCTTCTGGGAACACTCAGAATGAAGTTCTGAATTATTGCTACATAGGAGCGTTTCACAGCTTTCAAGTCTTCTTAGGAAGGATTCCGGAAAATTGCTGCTGGCAGGCCTACGACTGTTCCGGGTGAACATCTCCTTGTAAATCCCACGTGGTTTCTTGTACACCCGTGAAATTTGGCCAGGTTATGCAGTTTCAATTGCTGCACAATTGCGCCTGCCTAGCTCTGCCGCGGTTGCAAACATTCAGGCGAGGCAGCCAGATAGGCTGGTCCCCGTAGGACACTCCCAGCGGACTGGGTATATCTGCTTCCCGTTCTTCTCACCTGAGTGCAACTGATTCCAGCTTTGATGGCTACACTCTACTAAACCGGCAGTGTCCATCCAGCACTATGTACGGCACTGCCTACATGTGGCTATAATTAGTCCTCATTTGGGGTCAGCCGAATGACCTCTGCCGGTAACACTCAGAATGAGGTTCAGAGTTATTGCAACATAGGTGACTTTCACTGCTTTCAAGGCTTCTCAGGAAGGATTCCGGAATGTTGCTCCCGGCAGGCTTCCGGCTGTTCCGAGTGAACATCTCCTTGTAAATCCCCCGTGGTTTCTTGTACACCCGTGACATTTGGCCAGGTTATGCAGTTTGCATTGCTGCAAAATGGCGCCTGCCTAGCTCTGCCGCGGTTGCAAACATTCAGGCTTGGCAGCCAGATAGGCTGGTCCCGTAGGACACTGTCAGCGGACTGGGTATATCTGATTCCCGTTCTTCTAACCTGAGTGCTACTGATTCCAGCTTTGATGGCTACACTCTACTAAACCGGAGCAGTAAGTTGAACCTCAACTTATGGCACTTTGTGAAAGTGTTGAGAACTAGAGCTCAGTTGTTTGGCACGCTACCACTGTCCATCCAGCACCATGGACGCCACTGCCTTCCTCTGGCTCTATTAATCCACGGTTGAGTTCAGCCGAATGACCTCTGCCGGGAACACACAGAATGAGGTTCTGAGTTATTGCAACATAGGAGCGTTTCACAGCTATCGAAGCTTCTTAGGAAGGATTCTGGAATCTTGCTGCCGAGAGGCCTCCGTCTGTTCCGGGTGAATATCTCTTTGTAAATCCCCAGTGGTTTCTTGTATACCCGTGAAATTTGGCCAGGTTATGCAGTTTGCATTGCTGCACAATTGCGCCTGCCTAGCTCTGCCGCGGATGCAAACAATCAGGCGTGGCAGCCAGATAGGCTGGTCCCGGTAGGACACTGCCAGCGGACTGGGTCTATCTGCTCCCGTTCTTCTCACCAGAGTGCTACTGATTCCAGCTTTGACGACTACACTCTACTCAACCGGAGCAGTAAGTTGAACCTCAACTTATGGCACTTTGTGAAAGTGTTGAGAACTAGAGCTCAGTTGTTTGGCACGCCCCCACTGTACATGCAGCACTATGGACGGCAGTGTATACATCTGGCTCTAATTAGTCCACGGTTGTGTTCAGCCGAATGACCTCTGCCGGGAACACTCAGAATGAGGTTCTGAGTTATTGCAACATAGGAGCGTATCACTGCTTTCAAGGCTTCTCAGGAAGGATTTCGGAATGTTGCTGCCGGCAGGGCTCCGGCTGTTCCGGGTGAACATCTCCTTGAAAATCCCCCGTGGTTTCTTGGTCACCCGTGAAATATGGCCAGGTTATGCGGTTTGAATTGCTGCACAATTGTTCCTGCCTACCCCTGCCCCGGTTGCAAACATTCAGGCGAGGCAGCCAGATAGGCTGCTCCCCATAGGACACTGCCAGCGGACTGGGTATATCTGCTTCCCATTCTTATCACCTGAGTGCTACTGATTCCAGCTTTGACGGCTACACTCTACTCAATCGGAGCAGTAAGTTGAAGCTCAACTTAGTGCACTTTCTCAAAGTGTTGAGAACTAGAGCTCAGACGTTGGGCATCCGTCCACAGTCCATCCAGCACTATGGACGTCACTGCCTACATCTGGCTCTAATTAGTCCACGGTTGTGTTCAGCCGAATGACCTCTGCTGGGAATACTCAGAATGAGGTTCTGAGTTATTGCAACATAGGAGGGATTCACTGCTTTCAAGTTTTCTTCGGAAGGATTCCGGAATCTTGTTGCCGGCAGGCCTCCGGCTGTTCCGGGTAAACATCTCTTTGTAAATTCCCCGTGGTTTCTTGTACACCCGTGAAATTTGGCCAGGTTATGCAGTTTGCATTGCTGCACAATTGCGCCTGCCTAGCTCTGCCGCGGTTGCAAACATTCAGGCGTGGCAGCCAGATAGGCTGGTTTCCGTAGGACACTGCCAGCGGACTGGGTATATCTGCTTCCCGTTATTCTCACCTGAGTGCTACTGATTCCAGCTTTGACGGCTAAACTCTACTCAACCGGAGCAGTAAGTTGAACCTCAACATATGGCACTTTGTGAAAGTTTGGAGAACTAAAGCTCAGTTGTTTTCCAATCGAAAACACTGCCTATATCTGGCTCTAATTACTCCATTGCCTACATCTGGCTCTAATTAGTCAACTGCCTACATCTGGCTCTAATTAGTCCACGGATGAGTTCAGCCGAATGACCTCTGCTGGGAACACTCAGAATGAGGTTCTGAGTTATTGTAACATTGGAGCATTTCACTGCTTTCAAGGCTTCTCAGGAAGGATTCTGGAATCTTGCTGTCGGTAGGCCTCCGGCTGTTCTGGGTGAACATCTCCTTGTAAATCCGCCGTTGTTTCTTGTACACCCGTGAAATTTGGCCAGGTTATGCAGTTTGCTTTGCTGCACAATTGGGCCTGCCTACCTCTGCCGCGGTGGCAAACATTCAGGCGTAGCACCCAGATAGGCTGCTCCCCATAGGACACTGCCAGCGGACTGCGTGTATCTGCTTCCTGTTCTTCTCACCTGTGTGCTACTGATTCCAGCTTTGACGTCTACACTCTACTCAACCGCAGCAGTAAGTTGAACCTCAACTTAGGGCACTTTCTGAAACTGTTGAGAACTAGAGCTCAGATGTTGGGCATGCGACCACTGTCCACCCAGCACTATGGACGGCACTGTCTAAATGTGGCTCTAATTAGTCCACGGTTGTGTTCAGCCGAATGACCTCTGCCGGGAACACTCAGAATGAGGTTCTGAGTTATTGCAACATAGGAGCGTTTCACTGCTTTCACGGCTTCTTAGGATGAATTCCGGAATCTTGCTGCCGGCCGGCCTCCGGCTGTTCTGGGTGAACATCTATTTCTAAATCCCCCGTGGTTTATTTTACACCCGTGAATTTTTGCCAGGTTATGCAGTTTGCATTGCTGCACAATTGTGCCTGCCTAGCTCTGCCGCGGTTGCAAACATTCAGGCGTGGCAGCCAGATAGGTTGGTCCTCGTAGGACATTGCCAGCGGACTGTGTATATCTGCTTCCCGTTCTTCTCACCTGAGTGCTACTGATTCCAGCTTTGACGGCTACACTCTACTAAACCGGAGCAGTAAGTTGAAACTCAACTTATGGCACTTTGTGAAAGTGTTGAGAACTAGAGCTCAGTTGTTTGGCACCCCACCCCTGTCAATCCAGCACTGTGGACGGCACTGCCTACATCTGGCTCTATTAATCCACGGTTCTGTTCAGCCGCATAACTTCTGCCGGGAAAACTCAGAATGAGGTTCTGCGTTCCTGCAACATAGGAGCTTTTCACTGCTTTCAAGGCTTCTTAGGAAGGATTCTGGAAGGTTGATGCCGGCAGGCCTCCTGCTGTTCCGGGTGAACATCTCGTTGTAAATCCCCCGTGGTTTCTTGTACACCCGTGAAATTTGGACAGGTTATGCAGTTTGCATTGCTGCACAAAAGCGCCTGCCTAGCTCTGCCGTGGTTGCAAACATTCAGACGTGGAAGCCAGATAGGTTGGACCCAGTAGGACACTGCCAGCAGACCTGGTATATCTGATTCCCGTTCTTCTCACCTGAGTGCTACTTATTCCAGCTTTGAAGGCTAAACTCTACTCAACCGGCAGTGTCCATCCAGCACTATGGACGGCACTGCCTACATTGGGCTCTATTAATCCACGGTTGAGTTCAGCAGAATGACCTCTGCCGGGAACACTCAGAATGAGGTTCTGTGTTATTGCAACATAGGAGCGTTTCACTGCTTTCAACGCTTCTTAGGAAGGATTCCTAAATGTTGCTGCCGGCAGGCCTCTGACTGTTCCGGGTGAACCGCTCCTTGTAAATCCCCCGTGGTTTCTTGTACACCCGTGAATTTTGGCCAGGTTATGCAGTTTGTATTACTGCACAATTGTGCCTGCCTAGCTCTGCCGAGGTTGCAAACATTCAGTCGTGGCAGCCAGATAGGCTGGTCCCCGTAGGACACTGCCAGCGGACTGGGTATATCTGCTTCCCGTTCTTCTCACCTGAGTGCTAGTGATTGCAGGTTTGACGGCTACACTCTACTCAACCGGAGCAGTAATTTGAACCTCAACTTACGGCACTTTGTGAAAGTGTTGAGAACTAGAGCTCAGTTGTTTGGCACGCCACCACTGTCCATCCAGCACTAAAGACAGCACTGCTTACATCTGGCTCTAATTAGTCCACGGTTGTGTTCAGCCGAATGACCTCTACCAGGAACACTCAGAATGAGGTTCTGAGTTATTGCAACATAGGAGCGTTTCACTGCTTTCAAGGCTTCTCAGGATGGATTCTGGAATGTTGCTGCCGGCAGGCCTCCGGCTGTTGGTGAACATCTCCTTGTAAATCCCCCATGGTTTTTTGTACACCCGTGAAATTTGGCCAGGTTATGCAGTTTGCATTGTTGCACAATTGCGCCTGCCTAGCTCTGCCACGGTGGCAAACATTCAGGCGTGGCAGCCAGATAGGCTGGTCCCGGTAGGACACTGCCAGCTAACTGGGTGTATCTGCTTCCAGTTCTTCAAACCTGAGCGAAACTGATTCCAGCTTTGACCGCTACACTCTACTCAACCAGAGCAGTAAGTTGAACCTCAACTTATGGCATTTTGTGAAAGTGTTGAGAACTAGAGCTCAGTTGTTTGGCATGCCACCACTCTCCATGCAGCATTATGGAAGGCACTGCCTCCATCTGGCTCTAATTAGTCCACGGTTGTGTTCAGCTGAATGACCTCTTCCGGGAACACCCAGAATGAGGTTCTGAGTTTTTGCAACATAGGAGAGTTTCACTGCTTTCAAGACTTCTCAGGAAGGATTTCGGAATGTTGCTGCCGGCAGGGCTCCGGCTGTTCCGGGTGAACATCTCCTTGTAAATCACCCGTGGTTTCTTGTACCCCCGTGAAATTTGGCCAGGTTATGCAGTTTGCATTGTTGCACAATTGCGCCTGCCTACCTCTGCTGGGGTTGCAAACATTCAGGCGTGGCAGCCAGAGAGGCTGGTCCCAGTAGCACACTGCCAGCGGACTGGGTATATCTCCTTCCCTTCTTCTCACCTGAGATCTACTGATTCCAGCTTTGAGGGCTACACTCTACTCAACCGGAGCAGTAAGTTGAACCTCAACTTATGGCACTTTGTGAAAGTGTTGAGAACTAGAGCGCAGTTGTTTGGCACGCCACCACTGTACATCCAGCATTATGGACAGCACTGCCTACATCTGGCTCTAATTAGTCCACGGTTGTGTTCACCGAATGACCACTGCCGGGAACACTCAGAAAGAGGTTCTGAGTTTTTGCAACATAGGAGCGTTTCACTGCTTTCAAGGCTTCTCTGGAAGGATTCCAGAATGTAGCTGCCGGCAGGCTTCAGCCTGTTCCATGTGAACATCTCCTTGTAAATCCCCCATGATTTCTTGTACACCGGTGAAATTTGGCCAGGTTATGCAGTTTGCATTGCTGCACAATTGCGCCTGCCTAGCTCTGCCGCGGTTGCAAACATTCAGGCGTGGCAGCCAGATAGGCTGGTAGGACACTGCCAGCGGACTGGGTATATCTGCTTCCCGTACTTCTCACCTGAGTGCTATTGATTCCAGCTTTGTCGGCTACACTCTTCTCAACCGGCGCAGTAACTTGAACCTCAACTTATGGTACGTTGTGAAAGTGTGGAGAACTAGAGCTCAGTTGTTTGGCATGCCACCACAGTCCATCCAGCACTATGGACGGCACTGCCTACATCTGGCTCTAATTAGTCCACACTTGTGTTCAGCCGAATGACCTCTTCCGGGAACACTCAGAATGTGGTTCTGAGATTTTGCAACATAGGAGCGTTTCACTGCTTTCAAGTCTTCTTAGAAAGAATTCCGGAATGTTGCTCCCAGCAGTAGTCCGGCTGTTCCGGGGAACATGCCCTTGTAAATCCCCGGTGGTTTCTTGTACACCAGTGAAATTTGGCCAGGTTATGCATTTTGCATTGCTGCACAATTGCGCCTGCCTAGCTCTGCCACGGTTGCAAACATTCAGGCGTGGCAGCCAGATAGGCTGGTCCCCGTAGACACTGCCAGCAGACTGGGTATATCTGCTTCCCGTTCTCCTCACCTGAGTGCTACTGATTCCAGCTTTGACTGCTACACTCTACTCAACCCGAGCAGTAAGGTGAACCTCAACTAAGGACACTTTGTGAAAGTGTTGAGAACTAGAGCTCAGTTGTTTGGCACGCCACCACAGTCCATCCAGCACTATGGACGGCACTGCCTACATATGGCTCTAATTAGTCCACGGTTGTGTTCAGCCGAATGACCTCTAGCGGGAACACTCAGAATGAGGTTCTGAGTTATTGCAACATAAGAGCGTTTCACTGCTTTCAAGGCTTCTTAGGAAAAATTCCGGAATCTTGCTGCCGGCAGGACTCCGCCTGTTCCGGGTGAACATCTCCTTGTAAATCCCCCGTGGTTTCTTGTACACCCGTGATATTTGGCCAGGTTATGCAGTTTGCATTGCTGTACAATTTCGTTTGCCTAGCTCTGCCGTGTTTGCAATCATTCAGGCATGGCAGCCAGATAGGCTGGTCCCCGTAGGACACTGCCGGCGGACTGGTTATATCTGCTTCTCGTTCTTCTCACCTGAGTGCTATTGATTCCAGCTTTGTCGGCTAAACTCTTCTCAACCGGAGCAGTAACTTGAACCTCAACTTATGGTACGTTGTGAAAGTGTGGAGAACTAGAGATCAGTTGTTTGGCATGCCACCACAGTCCATCCAGCACTATGGACGGCACTGCCTACATCTGGCTCTAATTAGTCCACAGTTGTGATCAGCCGAATGACCTCTGTCGGGAACACTCAGAATGAGGTTCTGAGATATTGCAACATAGGAGCGTTTCACTGCTTTCAAGGCTTCTTAGGAAGAATTCCGGAATGTTGCTGCCGGCAGGCCTCTGGCTGTACCGGGTGAACATCTCCTTGTAAATCCCCCGTGTTTTCTTGTACACCCGTGAAATTTGACCAGGTTATGCAGTTTGCGTTGCTACACAATTGCGCCTGCCTAGCTCTGCCGCGGTTGCAAACATTGAGGCGTGGCAGCCAGATAAGCTGGTCCCCGTAGGACAATGACAGCGGACTGGGTATATCTGCTTCCCGTTCTTCTCACCTGAGTGCTACTGATTCCAGCTTTGACGGCTACACTCTACTCAACCGGAGCAGTAAGTTGAACCTCACCTTATGGCAATTTGTGAAAGTGTTGAAAACTAGAGCTCAGTTGTTTGGCTCGCCACCACTGTTCATCGAGCACTATGGACAGCACTGCTTACATCTGGCTCTAATTAGTCCACGTTTGTGTTCTGCCAAATGACCTCTGCGGGGAACACTCAGAATGAGGTTCTGAGTTATTGCAACATAGGAGCGTTTCACTGCTTTCAAGGCTTCTTAGAAAGAATTCCGGAATCTTGCTGGAGGCAGGCCTCCAGCTGTTTCGGGTAAACATCTCCTTGTAAATCCCCCGTGGTTTCTTGTACACCCGTGAAATTTGGCCAGGTTATGCAGTTTGCATTGCTGCACAATTGCGACTGCCTAGCTCCTCCGCGGTTGCGAACATTCAGGTGTGGCAGCCATATAGGCTGGTCCCCGTAGGACACTGCCAGCGGACAGAGTATATCTGCTTCCCGTTCTTCTCACCTGAGTGCTACTGATTCCAGCTTTGACGGCTACACTCTACTCACCCGGAGCAGTAAGTTGAACCTCAACTAAGGACACTTTGTGAAAGTGTTGAGAACTAGAGCTCAGTTGTTTGGCTCGCCACCACTGTCCATCCAGCACTATGGAAGTCACTGCCTACATCTGGCTCTAATTATTCCACGGTTATGTTCAGTCGAATGACCTCTGCCGGTAATACTCAAAATGAGTTTCTGAGTTATTGCAACATAGGAGTGTTTCACTGTTTCAAGGCTTCTTAGGAAGAATTCCGGAATGTTGCTGCCGGCAGTAGTCCGGCTGTTCCGGGGAACATCCCCTTGTAAATCCCCGGTGGTTTCTTGTACACCCGTGAAATTTGGCCAGGTTATGCAGTTTGCATTGCTGCACAATTGCGCCTGCCTAGCTCTGCCGCGGTTACAAACATTCAGGCGTGGCAGCCAGATAGGCTGGTCCCCGTAGACACTGCCAGCGCACTGGGTATATCTGCTTCCCGTTCTCCTCACCTGAGTGCTACTGATTCCAGCTTTGCTGCTACATTTTACTCAACCTGAGCATTAAGGTGAACCTCAACTAAGGACACTTTGTGAAAGTGTTGAGAACTAGAGCTCAGGTGTTTGTCACGCCACCACTGTCCATCCAGCACTATGGACGGCACTGGGTACATCTGGCTTTAATTAGTCCACGGTTGTGTTAAGCCGAATGACCTCTGCCGGGAACACTCAGAATAAGGTTCTGAGTTATTGCAACATAGGAGCGTTTCACTGCTTTCAAGGCTTCACAGGAAGAATTCCGGAAATTTGCTGCCGACAGGTCTCCTGCTGTTCCGGGTGAACATCTCCTTGTAAATCCCCCGTGGTTTCTAGTACACCCTTGAAATTTGACCAGGTTATGCAGTTTGCATTGCTGCACAATTGCGCCTGCCTAACTCTGCCGCGGTTGCAAACATTCAGACATGGCAGCTAGATAGGCTGGTCCCCGTAGGACACTGCTAGCTGACTGGGGATATCTGCTTCCCGTTCTTCTCACCTGAGTGCTACTGATTCCAGTTTGACGGCTACACTCTACTCAACCGCAGCAGTAAGTTGAATCTCAACTTATGGCACTTTTTGAAAGTGTTGAGAACTAGAGCTCAGTTGTTTGGCAAGCCACCATTGTCCATCCAGCATTATGCACGGCACTGTCTACATCTGGCTCTAATTATTCCATGGTTGTGTTCCGCCGAATGACCTCTGCCGGGAACATTCAGAATGAGGTTCTAAGTTGTTGTCACATAGGAGAGTTTCACTGCTTTCAAGGCTTCTTAGGAAGTATTCCGGAATGTTGCTGCAGGCAGGCCTCCGGCTGTTTCGGGTGAACATCTCCATGTAAATCCCCCGTGGTTTCTTGTACACACGTGAAATTTGGCCAGGTTATGCAGTTTGCATTGCTGCACAATTGTTCCTGCCAAGCTCTGACGCGGTTGCAAACATTCAGGCGTGGCAGCCAGATAGGCTGGTACTCCTAGGACACTGCCAGCAGACTGGGTATATGTGCTTCCCGTGCTTCTCACCTGAGTGCTACTGATTCCAGCTTTGAAGGCTACCCTCTACTAAACCGGAGCAGAAAGTTGAACCTCAACTTATGGCACTTTGTGAAAGTTTTGAGAATTAGAGCTCAGTTGTTTCCACGCCACCACTGTCCATCCAGCACTATGGACGGCACTGCCTACATCTGGCCCTAATTAGTCCACGGTTATGTTCAGCCGAATGACCTCTGCCGGGAACACTCAGAATGAGGTTCTGAGTTATTGCAACATAGGAGAGTTATACTGCTTTCATGGCTTCACTGGAAGAATTGCGGAATATTGCTGCCGGCAGGCCTCCGGGTGTTGCGAGTGAACATCTCCATGTAAATCCCATTTAGTTTCTTGAATACCCGTGAAATTTGGTCATGTTATGCAGTTTGCATTGCTGCACAATTGTGCCTGCCTTGCTCTGCCGCGGTTGCAAACATTCAGGCGTGGCAGCCAGATAGGCTGGTCCCGGTAGGACACTGCCAGCGGACTGGTTGTATCTGCTTCCCGTTCTTCTCACCTGAGTGCTACTGATTACAGCTTTGAACGCTACACTCTACTCAACCAGAGCAGTAAGTTCAACCTCAACTTATGGCACTTTGTGAGTGTTGAAAACTAGAGCTCAGTTTTATGGAACGCCACCACTGTCCATCCAGCACTATGGCGGCACGGCCTACATCTCGCTCTAATAAGGCCACGGTTGTGTTCAGCTGAATGACCTCTGCCGGGAACACTCAGAATGAGGTTATGAGTTATTGCAACATAGGAGCGTTTCACTGCTTTCAAGGCTTCACAGGAAGAATTCCGGAATCTTGCTTCCGGCAGGCCTCTGTCTGTTCCGGGTGAACTTCTGCTAGTAAATCCCCCGTGGTTTCTTGTACACCCGTGAAATTAGGCCAGGTTATGCAGTTTGCATTAGTGCACAATTGCGCCTGCCTAGCTCTGCCGCGGTTGCAAACATTCAGACGTGGCAGCCAGATAGGCTGGTCCCCGTAGGACACTGCCATCGGACTGGGTATATCTGCTTCCCGTTCTTCTCACCTGAGTGCTACTGATTCCAGCTTTGACGGCTACACTCTACTCAACCGGAGCAGTAATTTGAACCTCAACTTATGGCACTTTGTGAAAGTGTTGAGAACTAGAGCTCAGTTGTTTGGCACGCCACCACTGTCCATCCAGCACTATGGACGGCACTGCCTACATCTGACTCTAATTCATCCACAGTTGTGTTCAGCCGAATGCCCTCTGACAGGAACACTCAGAACGACCTTCTGAGTTATTGCAACATAGGAGCGTTTCACTGCTTTCAAGGCTTCTTAGGAAGAATTCCGGAAATTGCTACCGGCAGGGGTCCGGCTGTTCTGGGTGAACATCTTCTTGAAAATCCCCCCGTGGTTTCTTTGTAACCCGTGAAATTTGACCAGGTTATTCAGTTTGCATTGCTGCACAATTGTGCCTGCCTAGCCCTGCCGCGGTTGCAAACACTCAGGCGTGGCAGCCAGATAGGCTGGTCCCCGAAGGACACTGCGCGCGGACTGGGGATATCTGCTTCCCGTTCTTCTCACTGAGTGCTACTGATTCCAGATTTCACGGCTACACTCTACTTAACTGGAGCCGTAAGTTGATCCTCAACTCATGGCACTTTGTGAAAGTGTTGAGAACTAGAGCTCAGTTGTTTGGCACGCCACCACTGTCCATCCAGCACTATGGACGGCACTGCCTACATCTGGCTCTAATTAGTCCACGGTTGTGTTCAGCCGAATGACCTCTGCCGGGAACACTCAGAATGAGGTTCTGAGTTATTGCAACATAGGAGAGTTATACTGCTTTCATGGCTTCACTGGAAGAATTCCGGAATATTGCTGCCGGCAGGCCTCCGGCTGTTCTGGGTTAACATCTGCCTGTAAATCCACCTTGGTTTCTTGTACACCCGTGAAATTTGGCCAGGTTATGCATTTTGTATTGCTGCACAATTGACCTGCCTAGCTCTGCCACGGTTGCAAACATTCAGGAATGGCAGCTAGATAGGCTGATCCCCATAGTACACTGCCAGCGGACTGTGTATATCTGCTTCCCGTTCTTCTCAACTGAGTGATACTGATTCCAGCTTTGACGGCTACACTCTAATCAACCGTAGCAGTAAGTTGAACCTCAACTTATGGCACTTTGTGAAAGTGTTGAGAACTAGAGCTCAGTTGTTTGGCACGCCACCACTGTCCATCCAGCACTGTGGACGGCACTGCCTACATCTGGCTCTAATTAGTCCACGGATGTGTTCAGCCGAATGACCTCTGCCGGGAACACTCAGAATGAGATTCTGAGTTATTGCAACATAGGAGAGTTTCAGTGCTTTCAAGGCTTCTTAAGAAGAATTCGGGAATGTTGCTGGCAGCAGGCCTCCGGCTGTTGCGAGTGAACATCTCCATGTAAATCCCATTTGGTTTCTTGAATACCCGTGAAATTTGGCCAGGTTATGCAGTTTGCATTGCTGCACAGTTGTGCCTGCCTTGCTCTGCCGCGGTTGCAAACATTCAGGCATGGCAGCTAGATAGGCTGGTCCCCGTTGGACGCTGCCAGCGGCCTTGGTCTATCTGCTTCCCGTTCTTCTCACCTGAGTGCTACTGATTCCAGCTTTGACGGCTACACTCTACTCAACCGGAGCAGTAAGTTGAACCTCAACTTATGGCACTTTGTGAAAGTGTTGAGAACTAGAGCTCAGTTGTTTGGCCCGCTACCACTGTCCATCCAGCACTATGGACGGCACTGCCTACATCTGGCTCTAATTAGTCCACGGTTGTCCTCAGCCGAAGGACCTCTGCTGAGAACACTCAGAATGAGGTTCTGAGTTATTGCAACATAGGAGCGTTTCACTGCTTTCAAGCCTTCACATGAAGAATTCAGGAATCTTGCTGCCGGCAGGCCTTCGGCTGTTCCAGGTGAAAATGTCCTTGTAAATCCCCCGTGTTTTCTTGTACACCCGTGAAATTTGGCCAGGTTATGCAGTTTGGATTGCTGCACAATTGCGCCTGCCTAGCTCTGCCGCGGTTGCAAACATTCAGACATGGCAGATAGATAGGCTGGTCCCCGTAGGACACTGCCAGCGGACTGGGGATATCTGCTTCCCGTTCTTCTCAACTGGGTGGTACTGATTCCAGCTTTGACGGCTACACTATACTCAAGCAGAGCAGTAAGTTGAATCTCAACTTATGGCACTTTGTGAAAGTGTTGAGAACTAGAGCGCAGTTGTTTGGCAAGCCAACATTGTCCATCCAGCACTATGCACGGCACTGTCTACATCTGGCTCCAATTAGTCCACAGTTGTGTTCAGCCGAATGACCTCTGCCGGGAACACTCAGAATTAGGTTCTGAGTTATTGCAACATAGGAGCATTTCACTGCTTTCAAGGCTTCTTAGGAATAATTCCGGAATCTTGCTGCCAGCAGGCCTCCGGCTGTTCCGGGTGAACATCTCCTTGAAAATCCCCCGTGGTTTCTTTGTCACCCGTGAAATTTGGCCAGGTTATGCTATTTGCACTGCTGCACAATTGTGCCTGCCTAGCCGTGCCGCGATTGCAAACATTCAGGCGAGGCAGCCAGATCGTCTGGTCTCCCTAGGAAACTGCCAGCGGACTGGGTATTTCTGCTTCCCGTTCTTCTCACCTGAGTGCTACTGATTCCAACTTTGACGGCTACACTCTACTCAACCGGAGCAGTAAGTTGAACCTCAACTTATGGCACATTGTGTAAGTGTTGGGAACTAGAGCTCAGTTGTTTGGCACTCCACCACTCTCCATCCAGCACTATGGACGGCACTGCCTACATCTGGCTCTAATTCGTGCACGGTTGTGTTCAGCCGAATGACCTCTGCCGGGAACACTCAGAATGAGGTTCTTGGTTGCCGGCAGACTCCAGGAATTCCGCAATGTTGGTTCTGGCAGGCCTCCGGCTCTTCTGGGTGAACATCTTGTAAATCCCCCCTGGTTTCGTGAACACCGGTGAAATTTGGCCTGGTTATGCAGTTTGCATTGCTGCCCAATTGCGCCTGCCTAGCTCTTCCGCGGTTGCAAACATTCAGGCGGGGCAGCCAGATAAGCTGTTCCCCTTAGGACACTGCAGGCAGACTGGGTAGATCTGCTTCCGGTTTTTCTCACCTGAGTGCTACTGATTACAGATTTGTCGGCTACACTCTACTCAACCGGAGCAGTAAGTTGAACCTCAACTTATGGCACTTTGTGAAAGTGTTGAGAATTAGAGGTCACTTGTTTGGAACGCCACCACTGTCAATCCAGCACTATGGACGGCACTGCCTACATCTGGCTCTAATTATTCCACGGTTGTGTTCCGCCTAATGACCTCTGCCGGGAACATTCAGAATGAGGTTTTGAGTTGTTGTCACATAGGAGCGTTTCACTGCTTTCAAGGCTTCTTAGGAAGTATTCCGGAATGTTGCTGCAGGCAGGCCTCCGGCTGTTTCGAGTGAACATCTCCATGTAAATACCCGTGGTTTCTTGTACACACGTGAAATTTGGCCAGGTTATGCAGTTTGCATTGCTGCACAATTGTTTCTGCCAAGCTCTGACGCGGTTGCAAAAATTCAGGCGTGGCCCCCAGGTAGGCTGGTCCACCTAGGACACTGCCAGCGGACTGGGTATATGTGCTTCCCGTTCTTCTCACTTGAGTGCTACTGATTCCAGCTTTGACGGATACACTATACTCAACCAGAGGAGTAAGTTGAACCTCAACTTATGGCACTTTGTGAAAGTGTTGAGAACTAGAGCTCAGTTGTTTTCCACGCCACCACTGTCCATCCAGCACTATGGACGGCACTGCCTACATCTGGCTCTAATTAGTCCACGGTTATGTTCAGCCGAATGACCTCTGCGGGGAACACTCAGAATGAGGTTCTGAGTTATTGCAACATAGGAGCGTTTTACTGATTTCAAGGCTTCTTAGGAAGAATTCCGGAATGTTGCTGCCAGGAGGCCTCTGGCTGTTCCGAGTGAACATCTGCATGTAACTCCCCCGTGTTTTCTTGTACACCCGTGAAATTTGGCCAGGTTATGCAGTTTGCATTGCTGCACAATTGTGCCTGCCTAGCTCTGCCGCGGTTGCAAACATTCAGACGTGGCAGCCAGATAGGCTGGTCAAGGTAGGACACTGCCAGCGGACTGGTTGTATCTGCTTCCCGTTCTTCTCACCTGAGTGCTACTGATTCCAGCTTTGACCGCTACACTCTACTCAACCAGGGCAGTAAGTTCAACCTTAACTTATGGCACTTTGTGAGTGTTGAAAACTAGAGCTCAGTTGTATGGAACGCCACCACTGTCCATCCAGCACTATGGCGGCACGGCCTATATCTGGCTCTAATTAGGCCACGGTTGTGTTCAGCTGAATGACCTCTGCCGGGAACACTCAGAATGAGGTTATGAGTTATTGCAACATAGGAGAGTTTCACTGCTTTCAAGGCTTCACATGAAGAATTCCCGAATCTTACTGCAGGCAGGACTCCAGCTATTCCGGGTGAACATCTCCTTGTATATCCCTCGTGCTTTCTTGTACACCTGTGAAATTTGGCCAGGTTATGCAGTTTGCATTGCTGCACAATTCTGCCTGCCTAGTTCTGCCGCGGTTGCAAACATTCAGTGGTGGCAGCCAGATAGGCTGGTCCCTGTAGGACACTGACAGCGGACTTCGTGTATCTGCTTCACGTTCTTCTCACCTGAGTGCTACTGATTCCAGCTTTGACGGCTACATTCTAATTAACCGGAGCAGTAAGGTGAACCTAAACTTATGGCACTTTGTGAAAGTGTTGAGAACTAGAGCTCAGTTGCTTGGCACGCCACCTCAATCCATCAGGCACTATGGACTTCACGGCCTACATCTGGCTATAATTAGTGCACGGTAGTTTTCAGCAGACTGACCTCTGCCGGGAACACTCAGAATGAGGTTCTGAGTTGTTGCAACATAGGAACGTTTCACTGCTTTCCAGGGTTCTTAGGAAGAATTCCGGAAAATTGCTGCCGACAAGTCTCCACCTGTTCCGGGTGAACATCGGCTTGTAAATCTCCCGGGGTTTCTTGTACACCCGTGAAATGTGTCCAGGGTATGCAGTTTGCATTGCTGCACAGTTGCGCCTGCCTAGCTCTACCGCGGTTGCAAACGTTCAGGCATGGTAACCAGATAGGCTGCTCCCCGTAGGACACTGCCAGCGGACTGGGTATATCTGTTTCCCGTTCTTCTCACCTCAGTGCTACTGATTCCAGCTTTGAGGGCTACACTCTACTCAACCGGAGCAGTAAGTTGAACCTCAACTTATGGCACTTTGTGAAATTGTTGAGAACTAGAGCTCAGTTGTTTGGCACGTCACCACTGTTCAACCAGCACTATGGACGGCACTGCCTACATCTGGCTCTAATTCGTCCCCGGTTGTGTTCAGCCGAATAACCTCTGCCGGGAACACTCAGAATGAGGTTCTGAGCTATTGCAAAATAGGAGCGTTTCACTTCTTTCAAGGCTTCTTAGAAATATTTCCGGAATCTTGCTGCCGGCAGGCCTCCGGCTGTTTCGGGTGAACTTCTCCACGTAAATCCCTGGTGGTTTCTTGTACACCGGTTTAATTTGGCCAGGTTATGCAGTTTGAATTGCTGCACAATTGCGCCTGCCTAGCTCTGCCGCGGTTGCAAACATTCAGGCGTGGCAGCCACATAGGCTGGTCCCCATAGGACACTGCCAGCGGACTGGATATATGTGCTTCCCGTTCTTCTCACCTGAGTGTTACTGATTCCAGCTTTGACGGCTACACTCTACTCAACAAGAGCAGTAAGTTGAACCTCAATTTATGGCACTTTGTGAAAGTGTTGAGAACCAGAGCTTAATTGTTTTGCACGGCACCACTGTCCATCCCGCACTATGGACCGCACTGCCTACATCTGGCTCTAATTAGTCCACGGTTGTGTTCAGCAGAATGACCTCTGCCGGGAAAATTCAGACTGAGGTTCTGAGTTATTGCAAAATAAGAGCGTTTCACTGCTTTCAACGCTTTTTAGGTAGAATTCCGCAATGTTGTTGCCAGTAGGCCTCCGGCTGTTCCGGGTGAAAATCTCCTTGTAATTTCCCCAGTGGTTTCTTGTACACCAGTGAAATTTGGCCAGGTTATGCAGTTTGCATTGCTGCACAATTGCGCCTGCCTAGCTCTGCCGCGGTTGCAAACGTTCAGGCGTGACAGCCAGTTAGTCTGGTCCCCGCAGGAAAGTGCCAGCAGACTGGGTATATGTGCTTCCCGTTCTTCTCATCTCAGTGCTGCTGATTCCACATTTGACGGCTACACTCTAGTCAACCGGAGCACTAAGTTGAACCTCAACTCATGGCATTTTGTGAAAGTGTTGAGAACTATACCTCAGTTGTTTGGCACGCCACCACAGACCATCCAGCACTATGGACGGCACTGCATACATCTGGCTCTAATTAGTCCAGGGTTGTGTTCAGCCGAATGACCTCTGCCGTGAACACTCAGAATGAGGTTCTGAGTTGTTGCAACAGAATAGCGTTCCACTGCTTTCAAGGCTTCTTAGGAAGAATTGCGGAATGTTGCTGCCGGCAGGCCTCCGGCTGTTCCGGGTGAACATCTCCTTGTAAATCCCCCGTGGTTTCTTGCACAACCGTGAAATTTAGCCACGTTATGCGGTTTGCATTCCTGCACAATTGCGCCTGCCTAGCTCTGCCGCGGTTGCATTCAGGCAGGGCATCCACATAGGCTGATCAAAATAGGACACTGCCAGTGGACTGGGTATATCTGCTTCCCGTTCTTCTCACCTGAGTGCTACTGATTCCACCTTTGACGGCTACACTCTACTCAACCGGAGCAGTAAGTTGAACCTAAACTTATGGCATTTTGTGAAAGTGTTGAGAATTACAGCTCAGTTGTTTGGCACGCCACCACAGTCCATGCAGCACTATGGACGGCACTGCATACATCTGGCTCTAATTAGTCCACAGTTGTGTTCAGCCGAATGACCTCTGCCGGGAACACTCAGAATGAGGTTCTGAGTTATTGCAACATAGGAGCGTTTCACTGCTTTCAAGGCTTCTTAGTAAGAATTCCGGAATCTTGTTGCCGGCAGGCCTCCGTCTGTTCCGGGTTAACTTCTCCATGTAAATCCCCGGGGGTTTCTTGTACACCCGTGAAATTTGGCCAGGTTATGCGGTTTGCATTGCTGCACAATTGCGCCTGCCTAGTTCTGCCGGGGTTGCAAACATTCAGGCGTGGCAGCCACATCGGCTGGTCCCCATAGGTCACTGCCAGCGGACTGGATATATCTGCTTCCCGTTCTTCTCACCTTAGTGCTACTGATTCCTGCTTTGACGGCTACACTCTACTCACCCGGAACAGTAAGTTGAACCTGAACTTATGGCACTTTGTGAAAGTGTTGAGAACTACAGCTCAGTTGTTTGGCATGCCACCACTGTTCATCCAGCACTATGGACGGCACTGCCTACACCTGGCTCTAATTAGTCCACAGTTGTGTTCAGCCGAATGACCTCTGCCGGGAACACTCAGAATGAGTTTCTGAGTTATTGCAACATAGGAGCGTTTCAGTGCTTTCAAGCTTCTAAGGAAGAGTACCGGAATCTTGCTGCGGGCAGGCCCCAAATTTTCCGGGTGAACATCTGCTTGTAAATCCCCCATGGTTTCTTGTACACCCGTGAAATTTGGCCAAGTTATGCAGTTTGCATTGCTGCACAATTGCTCCTGCCTACCTCTGCCGCGGTTGCAAACATTCAGGCGTGGCAGCCAGATAGGCTGCTGCCCGTAAGACACTGCCTGCGGACTGGGTATATCTGCTTTCCGCTGGGAATATCTGCTTCCCGTTCTTCTCACCTTAGTGCTACTGATTCCAGTTTTGACGGCTACACTCTACTCACCCGGAGCAGTAACTTGAACCTCAACTTATGGCACTTTGTGAAAGTGTTGAGAAGTAGAGCTCAGTTGTTTGGCACGCCACCAGTGTCCATCCAGCACTATGGACGGCACTGCCTACACCTGGCTCTATTTAGTCCACGGTTGTGTTCAGCCGAATGACCTCTGCCGGGAACACTCAGAATGATGTTCTGAGTTATTGTAACATAGGAGCGTTTCACTGCTTTCAAGGCTTCTTAGGATGAATTCCGGAATCTTGCTGCCGGCAGGCCTCCGGCTGTTCCGGGTGAACATCTCCTTGTAAATCCCCCGTGGTTTCTTGTACACTCGTGAAATTTGGCCAGGTTATGCAATTTGCATTGCTGCACAATTGTGCCTGCCTAGCTCTGCCGTGGTTGCAACTATTCAGGCGTGGCAGTCAGGTAGGCTGGACCACTTAGGACACTGCCAACGGACTGGGTATATATCTGCTTCCCGTTCTTCTCACCTGAGTGCTACTGATTCCATCTTTGACACAACACTCTACTCAACCAGAGCAGTAAGTTGAACCTCAACTCATGGAACTTTGTAAAAGTGTTGAGAACTAGAGCTCAGTTGTTTGGCACGCCACTACTGTCCATCCAGCCCTACGGACTGCACTGCCTATATCTGGCTCTAATTAGTCCACGGTTGTGTTCAGCGGAATGACCTCTGCCGGGAACACTCAGAATGAGGTTCTGAGTTGTTGCGACATAGGAGCGTTTCACTGCTCTCAAGGCTTCTTAGGAACAATTCAGCAATGTTGGTTCCGGCAGGCCTCCGGGTGTTCCTTGTGAACATCTCCTTGTAAATCCCCGTGGTTTCTTGTACACCCGTGAAATTGGCCAGGTTATGCCGTTTGCATTGCTGCACAATTGGGCCTCCTATCTCTTTTGCGGTTGCAAATATTCAAGCGTGGCAGCCAGATGGGCTGGTCCCCGTAGGACACTGCCAGCGGATTGGGTCTATCTGCTTCCCGTTCTTCTCACCTGAGTGCTACTGATTCCATCTTTGACGACTACACTCTACTCAACCGCAGCAGTAAGATGAACCTCAACTTATGGCACTTTGTGAAAGTGTTGAGAACTAGAGCTCAGTTGTTTGGCACCCCACAACAATCCACCACTATGGACGCCACTGCATACATCTGGCTCTAATTACTCCACAGTTGTGTTCAGCCGAATGACCTCTGCCGGGAAAACTCAGAATGAGGTTCTGAGTTATTGCAACATAGGAGCGTTTCACTGCTTTCAAGGCTTCTTAGTAAGAATTCCGGAATCTTGTTGCCGGCAGGCCTCCGTCTGTTCCGGGTGAACTTCTCCATGTAAATCCCCGGGGGTTTCTTGTACACCCGTGAAATTTGGCCAAGTTATGCAGTTTGCATTGCTGCACAATTGCGCCTGCCTAGCTCTGCCGGGGTTGCAAACATTCAGGCGTGGCAGCCACATCGGATGGTCCCCATAGGTCACTGCCAGCGGACTGTGTATATCTGCTTCCCGTTCTTCTCACCTGAGTGCTACAGATTCCAGCTTTGACGGCTACACTCTACTCAACCGGCGCAATAAGTTGAACCTCAACTTATGGCACTTTCTGAAATTGTTGAGAACTAGAGCTCAGTTGTTTGGCACGCCACCACTGTCCATCCAGCACTATGGACAACACGGCCTGCATCTGGCTCTAATTAGTCCACGGTTGTGTTCAGCCCAATGACCTCAGCCGGCAACACTGAGAATGAGGTTCTGAGTTGTTGCAACATAGCAGCGTTTCACTGCGTTCAAGGCTTCTTAGGATGATTCTGGAATGTTGCTGCCGGCAGGCCTCCGGCTGTTCGTGGTCAAGATGTCCTTGTATATCCCCCGTGGTTTGTTGTACACCCGTGAAATTTGACCAGGTTATGCAGTTTGCATTGCTGCACAATTGCGCCTGCGTAGCTCTGCCGCGGTTGCAAACATTCAGGCGTGGCAGCCAGATAGGCTGGTCCCCGTAGACACTGCCAGCGGACTGGGTATATCTGCTTCCCGTTCTACTCACCTGAGTGCTACTGATTCCAGCTTTGCGGGCTATACTCTACTCAACCGGAACAGTAATTTGAACCTCAACTCATGGCACTTTGTAAAAGTGTTGAGAAGTAGAGCTCAGTTGTTTGACACGCCACCACTGTCCATCCAGCATTATGGACAGCATTGCCTACATCTGGCTCTAATTTGTCCACGGTTGTGTTCAGCCGAAAGACCTCTGCCGGGAACACTCAGAATGAGGTTCTGAGTTGTTGCAACATAGGAGCGTTTCACTGCTTTCAAGGCTTCACAGGAAGAATTCCATAATCTTGCTGCCGGCAGGCCTCCGGCTGTTCCGAGTGAACATCTCCTTGTAAATCCCCCGTGGTTTCTTGTACACCCGTGAAATTTAGCCAGGTTATGCAGTTTCCATTGCTGCACAATTGCGCTTGCCTAGCTCTGCCACGGTTGTAAACATTAAGGCATGGCAGCCAGATAGTTTGGTCCCCGTAGTACACTGCCAGCGGACTGGTATATGTGCTTCCCATTTTTCTCACGTGAGTGTTACTGATTCCAGCTTTGACGGATACACTCTAGTCAACCGGAGCAGTAAGTAGAACCTCAACTTATGGCAATTTGTGAAAGTGTTGATAACTAGAGCTCAGTTGTTTGGCACGCCACCACTGTCCATCCAGCACTATGGATGGCACTGACTACATCTGCCGCTAATTAGTTCCAGTTGTGTTCAGCCGAATGACCTTTGCCGGGAACACTCAGAATGAGGTTTTGAGTTGTTGCAACATAGGAGCATTTCACTGCTTTCAAGGCTTCTTAGGAAGATTTCCTTAATGTTGCTGCCGGCAGGCCTCCGGCTGTTCTGGGTGAACATCTCCTTGTAAATCCCCTGTGGTTGCTTGTACATCCGTGAAATTTGGCCAGGTTATGCAGTTTGCATTGCTGCACAATTGCGCCTGCCTAGCTCTGCCGCGGTTGCAAACATTCAGGCGTGGCAGCCAGATAGGCTGGTCCCCGTAGGACACTGCCAGCGGACTGGGTATATCTGCTTCCCGTTCTTCTCATCTGAGTGCTACTGATTCCAGCTTTGATGGCTACACTCTACTCAACCGGAGCAGTATGTTGAACCTCAACTCATGGCACTTTGTGAAAGTGTTGAGAACTAGAGCTCAGTTGTTTGGCATGCCACAACTGTCCATCCAGCACTATAGACAGCATTGCATACATCTGGCTCTAATTAGGAAACGGTTGTGTTCAGCCGAATGACTTCTGCCCGGAACACTTAGAATGAGGTTCTGAGTTATTGCAACATAGGAGCGTTTCACTGCTTTCAAGGCTTCGTAAGAAGAATTCCGGAATCATGGTGCCGGCAGGCTTCCGGCTATTCCAGGTTAACATCTCCTTGTAAATCCCCTGTGGTTTCTTGTACACCCGTGAAGTTTAGCCAGGTTATGCAGTTTCCATTGCTATACAATTGCGCCTGCCTAGCTCTGCCGCGGTTGCAAACATTCAGGCGTGGCAGCCTGATATGCTGGTCCCCGTAAGACACTGCCAGTGGACTGGGTATATCTGCTTCCCGTTCTTCTCATCTGAGTTCTATTGATTCCAGCTTTGACGGCTACACTCTACTCAACTGGAGCAGTAAGTTGAACCTCAACTCATCGCACTTTGTGAAAATGTTGAGAAGTAAAGCTCAGTTGTTTGCCACCCCACCACTGTCCATCCAGCACTATGGACGACACGGCCTACATCTGGCTCTAATTAGTCCACGGTTGTGTTCAGCCGAATGACCTCTGCCGGGAACACTCAGAATGAGGTTCTGAGTTGTTGCAACATAGGAGCGTTTCACTGCTTTCAAGGCTTCTTAGAAAGGATTCCGGAATGTTGCTGCCGGCAGGCCTCCGGCTGTTCCGGGTGAACATCTCCTTGTAAATCTCTCATGGTTTCTTGTATACCGTGAAATTTGGCCAGGTAATGCAGTATGCATTGCTGCACTATTGCGCCTGCCTAGCTCTGCCGCGGTTGCAAACATTCATGCGTGGCAGCCAGATAGGCTGATCCCCGTAGGACACTGCCAGCGGACGATATATCTGCTTTCCGTTCTTCTCACCTGAGTGCCACCGATTCCAGCTTTGAAGGCTGCACTCTATTCAACCGGGGCAGTAAGTTGAACCTCAACTTATGGCACTTTGTGAAAGTGTGGAGAACTAGAGCTCAGTTGTTTGGCATGCAACCAAGTCCATGCAGCACTATGGACGGCACTGCATACATCTGGCTCCATTTAGTCCACGGTTGTGGTCAGCCGAATGACATCTGCCCGGAACACTCAGAATGAGCTTCTGAATTATTGCAACATAGCAGCGTTTCACTGCTTTCAAGGCTTCACAGGAAGAATTCCTCAATCTTGCTTCGGGCAGGCCGCCAAATTTTCCGGATGAACATCTCCTTGTAAATCCCCCGTGGTTTCTTGTACACCCGTGAAATTTGGCCAGGTTATGCAGTTTGCATTGCTGCACAATTACGCCTGCCTAGCTCTGCCGCGGTTGCAAACATTCAGGCGTGGCAGCCAGATAGGCTGGTCCCCGTAGCAAAATGCCAGTGGACTAGGTATATCTGCTTCCCGTTCTTCTCACCTGAGTGCTACTGATTCCAGCTTTGTCGGCTACACTCTATTCAACCGGAGCAGTAAGTTGAATCTCAACTTATGGCAATTTGTGAAAGTTTTGAGAACTACAGTTCACTTGTTTGGCACACCACCCATGTCCATCCATCTCTATGGACGGCACTACCTACATCTGGCTCTAATTAGTCCACGGTTGTGTTCAGCCGAATGACCTCTGCCGGTAACACTCAAAATGAGGTTCTGAGTTATTGCAACATAGGAGCGTTTCACTGTTTCAAGGCTTCTTAGGACGAATTCCGGAATGTTGCTGCCGGCAGAATTCCGGCTGTTCCGGGGAGCATCCCCTTGCAAATCCCCGGTGGTTTCTTGTACACCCGTGAAATTTCGGCAGGTTATGCAGTTTGCATTGCTGCACAATTGCGCCTGCCTAGCTCTGCCGCGGCTGCAAACATTCAGGCGTGGCAGCCAGATAGGCTGGTCCCCGTAGACACTGCCAGCGGACTGGGTATATCTGCTTCCCGTTCTACTCACCTGAATGCTACTGATTCCAGCTTTGACGGCTACACTCTACTCAATCGGAGCAGTAAGTTGAACCTCAACTTATGCCACTTTGTGAAAGTGTTGAGAACTAGAGCTCTGTTGTTTAGCACGCCACCACTGTCCATCCAGCATTATGGACGTCACTGCCTACATCTGGCTCTAATTAGTCCACGGTTGTGTTCAGCTGAATGGCCTCTCCCGGGAACACTCAGAATGAGGTTCTGAGTTGTTGCAACATAGGAGCTTTTCAGTGCTTTCAAGGCTTCTTGGGAAGAATTCCGCAATGTTGCAGCCAGCAGGTCTCCGGCTGTTCCGGGTGAACATCTCCTTGAAAATCCCCCGTGGTTTCGTGTATACCCGTGAAATTTGGCCAGGTTATGCAGTTTGCATTGCTCCACAATTGCGCCTACCTAGCTCTGCCACGGTTGCAAACATTCAGGCCTGGCATCCAGAAAGGCTGGTCCCCGTAGGACACAGCCAGCGGACTGGGTATATCTGCTTCCCGTTCTTCTCACATGAGTGCTACTGATTCCAGCTTTGACGGCTACACTCTACTCAACTGGAGCAGTAAGTTGAACCTCAACTTATGGCACTTTGTAAAAGTGTTGATAACTAGAGCTCAGTTGTTTGGAACGCCAACACTGTCCAGCACTATGGACAGCACTGCCTACACGTGGGTCTATTTAGTCCACGGTTGTGTTCAGCCGAATGACCTCTGCCGGGAACACTCAGAATGAGATTCTTAGTGAGTGTAACATAGGAGCATTTCACTGCTTTCAAGGCTTCTTAGGAAGAATTCCGGAATCTTGCTGCCAGCAGGCCTCCGGCTGTTCCGGGTTAACATCTTGTAAATCCCCCATGGGTTCTTGTATACCCGTGAAATTTGGTCAGGTTATGCAGTTTGAATTGCTGCACAAATGCGCCTGCCTAGTTCTGCCACGGTTGCAAAGATTCAGGCGTGGCAGCCAGATAGGCTCGTCCCCTTAGGACACTGCCAGCGAACTGGGGATATCTGCTTACCGTTCTACTCACCTGAGTGCTAATGATTCAAGCTTTGACGGCTACACTCTACTCAACCGGAGCAGTAAGTTGAACCTCAACTTATGGCACTTTGTGAAAGTGTTGAGAACTAGAGCTCAGTTGTTTGACACGCCACGGCTGTCCATCCAGCACTATGGACGGCACTGCCTACATCTGGCTCTAATTAGTCCACGGTTGTGTTCAGCCGAATGACCTCTGCCGCCAACACTCAGAATGAGGTTCTGAGTTATTGCAACATAGGAGCGTTTCACTGCTTTCAATGCTTCTTAGGAAGAATTCCGCAATGTTGGTGCCGGCAGGCCTCGGGCTGTTCCGGGTGAAATTTTCCTTGTAAATCCCCCGTGGTTTCTTGTACACCCGTGAAATTTGGCCAGGTTATGCAGTTTGCATTGCTGCACAATTGGGCCTCCTAGCTCTGCCGCGGTTGCAAACATTCAGGCGTGGCAGACAGATAGGTTGGTTCCCGTAGGACACTGCCAGCGGACTGGGTATATGTGCTTCCCGTTTTTCTCACGTTAGTGTTACTGATTCCAGCTTTGACGGCTACACTCTACTCAACCAGAGCAGTAAGTTGAACCTCAACTTATGGCACTTTGTGAAAGTGTTGAGAACTAGAGCTCAGTTGTTTGGCACGCCACCACTGTCCATCCAGCACTATGGACAGCACTGCGTACATCTGGCTCTAATTAATCCACGGTTGTGTTCAGCCGAATGACCTCTGCCGGTAACACTCAGAATGAGGTTCTGAGTTGTTGCAACATAGGAGCGTTTCACTGCTTTCAAGGCTTCACAGGAAGAATTCCAGAATCTTGCTGCTGGCAGGCCTCCGGCTGTTCCGGGTGATCATCTCCTTGTAAATCCCCCGTGTTTTCTTGTACAACCGGGAAATTTGGCCAGGTTATGCAGTTTGCATTGCTGCACAATTGCGCTTGCCTAGCTCTGCCGCGGTTGTAAACATTCATGCATGGCAGCCGGATAGGTTGGTTCCCGTAGGACAATGCCAGCGGACTGGGTATATGTGCTTCCCGTTTTTCTCACGTTAGTGTTACTGATTCCAGCTTTGACGGCTACACTCTACTCAACCGGAGCAGGAAGTTTAACCTCAATTTATGGCACTTTGTGAAAGTGTTGAGAACTAGAGCTCAGGTGTTTGCCACCCCACCACTGTCCATCCAGCACTATGGAGGGCACTGCCTACATATGGCTCTAATTAGTCCACGGTTGTGTTCAGCCGAATGACCTCTGCCGGGACCACTCAGAATGAGGTTCTGAGTTGTTGCAACATAGGAGCGTTTCACTGCTTTCAAGGCTTCTTGGGAAGAATTCCGGAATCTTGCTGTGGGCAGGCTTCCGGCTATTCCGGGTGAACATCTCCTTGTAAATCCCCTGTGGTTTCTTGTACACCCGTGAAATTTAGCCAGGTTATGCAGTTTGCATTGCTGTACAATTGCGCCTGCCTAGCTCTGCCACGGTTGCAAACATTCAGGCGTGGCAGCCAGATAGGCTGGTCCCCGTAGGACATTGCCAACGGACTGTGTATATCTGCTTCCCGTTCTTCTCATCTGAGTGCTACTGATTCCAGCTTTGACAGCTATACTCTCCTCAACCGGAGCAGTAAGTTGAACCTAAACTCATGGAACTTTGTGAAAGTGTTGAGAGCTAGAGCTCAGTTGTTTGGCACGTCACCACTGTCCATCCAGCACTATGGATGGCATTGCCTACATCTCGGTCTAATTAGTCCACGTTTGTGTTCAGCCGAATGACCTCTGCCGGGAACACTCAGAATGAGGTTCTGAGTTATTGCAACACAGGAGCATTTCACTGCTTTCAAGGCTTCTGAGGAAGAATTCCGGAATCTTGCTGCCGACAGGCCTCCGGCTGTTCAGGGTGAACATCTCCTTGTAAATCCCCCGTAGTTTCTTGCACACCAGTGAAATTTGGCCAGGTTATGCAGTTTGCATTGCTGGACAATTACTCCTGCCTAGCTCTGCCGCGCAGGCAAACATTCAGGCGTGGCAGCCAGATAGGCTGGTCCCCGTAAAACACTGCCAGCGGAATTGGGTATATCTGCTTCCCATTCTTCTCTCCTGAGTGCTACTGATTCCAGCTTTGACGGCTACACTCTATTCAACCGGAGCAGTAAGTTGAACCTCAACCTATGGCACTTTGTTAAAGTGTTCTGAACTAGAGCTCAGTTGTTTGGCATGCCACCACTTTCCATCCAGCACTATGGACTGCATTGCTTACATCTGGTTCTAATTAGTCCAAGGTTGTGTTCAGCCTAATGACCTCTGCCGGGAAAACTCAGAATGAGGTTCTGAGTTATTGCAACATAGGAACGTTTCACTGCTTTCAAGGCTTCTTAGGAAGCATTCCGGAATCTTGCTGCCGGCAGGCCTCCGGCTGTTCTGGGTCAACATCTCCTTGTAAATCCACCGTGGTTTCTTGTACAACCCTGAAATTTGGCCAGGATATGCAGTTTGCATTGCTGTTTCATGGCCCCTGCCTAGCTTTGCCTGGGTCGCAAACATTCAGGCGTGGCATCCAGATAGGCTGGTCCCCGTAGTACACTGCCAGTGGACTGGTCCCGTTCTTCTCACCTGAGTGCTACTGATTCCAGCTTTGACGGCTACACTCTACTCAACCGGAGAAGTAAGTTGGACCTCAACTTATAATACTTTGTGAAAGTGTTAAGAACTAGAGCTCAGTTGTTTAGCACGCCACCATTGTCCATCCAGCACTATGGACGGCACTGCCTACATCTGGCTCTAATTAGTCCACGGTTGTGTTCAGCCGAATGACCTCTGCGTGGAACACTCAGAATGAGGTTCTGAGTTATTGCAACATAGGAGCGTTTCACTGCTTTCAAGGCTTCTTAGGAAGTATTCCGTATTCTTGCTGCCGACAACCTCCGGCTGCTCCGGGTGGACATCTCCTTGTAAATCCCCCGTGGTTTCTTGTACACCCGTGAAATTTGGCCAGGTTATGCAGTTTGCATTTTTACACAATTGCGCCTGCCTAGCTCTGCCGCGGTTGCAAACATTCAGGCGTGGCAGCCAGATAGTCTGGTCCCCGTAGGACACTGCTAGCGGCCTGGTTATATGTGCTTCCCGTTCTTCTCACATGAGTGCGACTGATTCCACTTTTGACGGCTACACTCTACTCAACCGGAGCTGTAAGTTGAACCTCAACTTATGGCACTTTGTGAAAGTGTTGAGAACTAGAGCTCAGTTGTTTGGCACGTCACCACTCTTCAACCAACAATATATACGTCACTACCTACATCTGGCTCTAATTAGTCCATGGTTGTGTTCAGCCGAATGACCTCTGCCGGAAACACTCAGAATGAGGTTCTGAGTTATTTCAACATAGGAAATTTTCACTGCTTTCAAGGCTTCTTAGGAAGAATTCCGGAATGTTGCTGCCGGCAGGCCTCCGGCTGTTCCGGGTGAACATCTCCTTGTAAATCCCCTTGGTTTCTTGTACACCCGTGAAATTTAGCCAGGTTATGCAGTTTGCATTGCTGTACAATTGCGCCTGCCTAGCTCTGCCGCAGTTGCAAACATTCAGGCATGGCAGCCAGATAGGCTGGTCCCCGTAGGACACTGCAAGCGGACTGGTCCCATTCTTCTCATCTAAATGCTACTGATTCCAGCTTTGACGGCTACACTCTACTCAACCGGAGTAGTAAGTTGAACCTCAACTTAAGGCACTTTGTGAAAGTGTTGAGAACTAGCTCTCAGTTGTTTGGCACGCCACCACTGTCCAAGAAGCACTATGGACGGCACTGCCTACATCTGGCTCTAATTAGTCAACGGTTGTGTTCAGCCGAATGACCTCTGCCGGGAACACTCACAATGAGGTTCTGAATTATTGCAACGTAGGAGCGTTTCAGTGCTTTCAAGGCTTCTTTGGAAGAATTCTGGAATCTTGTTGCCGGCAGGCCTCCGGCTGTTCCCGGTGAACATCTCCTTATAAATCCCCCATGGTTTCTTGTACAGCCGTGAAATTTGGCCAGGTTATGCAGTTTGCATTGCTGCACAATTGTGCGTGTCTACCTCTGGCGCGCTGGCAAACATTCAGGCGTGGCAGCCAGATAGGCTGGTCCCCGTAGGACACTGCCGGCGGACTGGGTATATCTGCTTCCTGTTCTTCTCACCTGGGTGCTAATGATATCAGCTTTGACGGCTACACTCTACTCAACCGGAGCAATAAGTTGAAACTCAACTTATGGCACTTTGTGAAAGGGTTGAGAATTAGAGCTCAGTTGCTTGGCACGTCACCACAGTCCATCCAGCACTATGGACGGCACTGCCTACATCTGGCTCTAATTAGGCCACGGTTGTGTTCAGCCGAATGACCTCTGCCGGAAACACTCAGAATGAGGTTCTGAGTTATTGCAACATAGGAGCGTTTCACTGCTTTCAAGGCTTCTTAGGAAGATTTCCGGAATCTTGCTGTTGGCAGGCCTCCGGCTGTTCCAGGTGAACATCTCCTTGTAAATCCCCCGTGGTTTCTTGTACACCCGTGAAATTTGGCCAGGTTATGCAGTATGCATTGCTGCACAATTGCGCCTGCCTATCTCTGCCGCGGTTGCAAACATTCAGGCGTGGCAGCCAGATAGGCTGGTCCCCGTAGGACTCTGCCAGCGGACTGGGCATATGTGCTTCCCCTTCTTCTCACCTGAGTTCTTCTGATTCCAGCTTTGAGGGCTAAACTCTACTCAACCGGAACAGTAAGTGGAACCTCAACTTATGGCACTTTGTGAAAGTGTTGAGAACTAGAGCTCAATTGATTGGCACGCCACCACAGTACATCCAGCACAATGGACGTCACTGCCTACATCTGGCTCTAATTAGTCCACGGTTGTGTTCAGCCTAATGACCTCTGCCGAGAACACTATGAGGTTCGGAGTTATTGCAACATAGGAGCGTTGCACTGCTTTCAAGGCTACTTACGAAGAATTTTGGAATGTTGTTGCTGGCAGGCCTCCGGCTGTTCCGGGTGAACATCTCCTTGTAAATCCCCCGTGGTTTCTTGTACACCCGTGAAATTTAGCCAGGTTATGCAGTTTCCATTGCTGCACAAATGCGCTTGCCTAGCTCTGCCACGGTTTTAAACATTAAGGCATGGCAGCCAGATAGTTTGGTCCCCGTAGTACACTGCCAGCGGACTGGTATATGTGCTTCCCATTTTTCTCACGTGAGTGTTACTGATTCCAGCTTTGACGGATACACTCTAGTCAACCGGAGCAGTAAGTAGAACCTCAACTTATGGCAATTTGTGAAAGTGTTGATAACTAGAGCTCAGTTGTTTGGCACGCCACCACTGTCCATCCAGCACTATGGATGGCACTGACTACATCTGCCGCTAATTAGTTCCAGTTGTGTTCAGCCGAATGACCTTTGCCGGGAACACTCAGAATGAGGTTTTGAGTTGTTGCAACATAGGAGCATTTCACTGCTTTCAAGGCTTCTTAGGAAGATTTCCTTAATGTTGCTGCCGGCAGGCCTCCGGCTGTTCTGGGTGAACATCTCCTTGTAAATCCCCTGTGGTTGCTTGTACATCCGTGAAATTTGGCCAGGTTATGCAGTTTGCATTGCTGCACAATTGCGCCTGCCTAGCTCTGCCGCGGTTGCAAACATTCAGGCGTGGCAGCCAGATAGGCTGGTCCCCGTAGGACACTGCCAGCGGACTGGGTATATCTGCTTCCCGTTCTTCTCATCTGAGTGCTACTGATTCCAGCTTTGATGGCTACACTCTACTCAACCGGAGCAGTATGTTGAACCTCAACTCATGGCACTTTGTGAAAGTGTTGAGAACTAGAGCTCAGTTGTTTGGCATGCCACAACTGTCCATCCAGCACTATAGACAGCATTGCATACATCTGGCTCTAATTAGGAAACGGTTGTGTTCAGCCGAATGACTTCTGCCCGGAACACTTAGAATGAGGTTCTGAGTTATTGCAACATAGGAGCGTTTCACTGCTTTCAAGGCTTCGTAAGAAGAATTCCGGAATCATGGTGCCGGCAGGCTTCCGGCTATTCCAGGTTAACATCTCCTTGTAAATCCCCTGTGGTTTCTTGTACACCCGTGAAGTTTAGCCAGGTTATGCAGTTTCCATTGCTATACAATTGCGCCTGCCTAGCTCTGCCGCGGTTGCAAACATTCAGGCGTGGCAGCCTGATATGCTGGTCCCCGTAAGACACTGCCAGTGGACTGGGTATATCTGCTTCCCGTTCTTCTCATCTGAGTTCTATTGATTCCAGCTTTGACGGCTACACTCTACTCAACTGGAGCAGTAAGTTGAACCTCAACTCATCGCACTTTGTGAAAATGTTGAGAAGTAAAGCTCAGTTGTTTGCCACCCCACCACTGTCCATCCAGCACTATGGACGACACGGCCTACATCTGGCTCTAATTAGTCCACGGTTGTGTTCAGCCGAATGACCTCTGCCGGGAACACTCAGAATGAGGTTCTGAGTTGTTGCAACATAGGAGCGTTTCACTGCTTTCAAGGCTTCTTAGAAAGGATTCCGGAATGTTGCTGCCGGCAGGCCTCCGGCTGTTCCGGGTGAACATCTCCTTGTAAATCTCTCATGGTTTCTTGTATACCGTGAAATTTGGCCAGGTAATGCAGTATGCATTGCTGCACTATTGCGCCTGCCTAGCTCTGCCGCGGTTGCAAACATTCATGCGTGGCAGCCAGATAGGCTGATCCCCGTAGGACACTGCCAGCGGACGATATATCTGCTTTCCGTTCTTCTCACCTGAGTGCCACCGATTCCAGCTTTGAAGGCTGCACTCTATTCAACCGGGGCAGTAAGTTGAACCTCAACTTATGGCACTTTGTGAAAGTGTGGAGAACTAGAGCTCAGTTGTTTGGCATGCAACCAAGTCCATGCAGCACTATGGACGGCACTGCATACATCTGGCTCCATTTAGTCCACGGTTGTGGTCAGCCGAATGACATCTGCCCGGAACACTCAGAATGAGCTTCTGAGTTATTGCAACATAGCAGCGTTTCACTGCTTTCAAGGCTTCACAGGAAGAATTCCTCAATCTTGCTTCGGGCAGGCCGCCAAATTTTCCGGATGAACATCTCCTTGTAAATCCCCCGTGGTTTCTTGTACACCCGTGAAATTTGGCCAGGTTATGCAGTTTGCATTGCTGCACAATTACGCCTGCCTAGCTCTGCCGCGGTTGCAAACATTCAGGCGTGGCAGCCAGATAGGCTGGTCCCCGTAGCAAAATGCCAGTGGACTAGGTATATCTGCTTCCCGTTCTTCTCACCTGAGTGCTACTGATTCCAGCTTTGTCGGCTACACTCTATTCAACCGGAGCAGTAAGTTGAATCTCAACTTATGGCAATTTGTGAAAGTTTTGAAAACTACAGTTCACTTGTTTGGCACACCACCCATGTCCATCCATCTCTATGGACGGCACTACCTACATCTGGCTCTAATTAGTCCACGGTTGTGTTCAGCCGAATGACCTCTGCCGGTAACACTCAAAATGAGGTTCTGAGTTATTGCAACATAGGAGCGTTTCACTGTTTCAAGGCTTCTTAGGACGAATTCCGGAATGTTGCTGCCGGCAGAATTCCGGCTGTTCCGGGGAGCATCCCCTTGCAAATCCCCGGTGGTTTCTTGTACACCCGTGAAATTTCGGCAGGTTATGCAGTTTGCATTGCTGCACAATTGCGCCTGCCTAGCTCTGCCGCGGCTGCAAACATTCAGGCGTGGCAGCCAGATAGGCTGGTCCCCGTAGACACTGCCAGCGGACTGGGTATATCTGCTTCCCGTTCTACTCACCTGAATGCTACTGATTCCAGCTTTGACGGCTACACTCTACTCAATCGGAGCAGTAAGTTGAACCTCAACTTATGCCACTTTGTGAAAGTGTTGAGAACTAGAGCTCTGTTGTTTAGCACGCCACCACTGTCCATCCAGCATTATGGACGTCACTGCCTACATCTGGCTCTAATTAGTCCACGGTTGTGTTCAGCCGAATGACCTCTCCCGGGAACACTCAGAATGAGGTGCTGAGTTATTGCAATATAGGAGCGTTTCACTGCTTTCAAGGCTTCTTAGAAAGGATTCCGGAATATTGCTGCCGGCAGGCCTCCGACAGTTCCGGGGGAACATCCCCTTGTAAATCCGCCGTGGTTTCTTGTACACCCGTGAAATTTGGCCAGGTTATGCAGTTTGCATTTCTGCACAATTTCGCCTGCCAAGCTCTGCCGCGGTTACAAACATTCAGGCGTGGCAGCCAGATAGGCTGGTCCCCGTAGAAAACACCAGCTTACTGAGTATATCTGATTCCCATTCTTCTCACCTGAGTTCTACTGATTCTAGCTTTGACTGCTACACTCTACTCAACCGGAGCAGTAAGTTGAACCTCAACTAAGGACACTTTGTGAAAGTGTTGAGAACTAGAGCTCAGTTGTTTGGCACGTCACCACTGTCCATCCAGCACTATGGATGGCACTGCTTACATCTGGCTCCAATTAGTCCACGGTTGTTTTCAGCCGAATGACCTCTGCCGGGAACACTCAGAATGAGGTTCTGAGTTATTGCAACATAGGATCGTTTCACTGCTTTCAAGGCTTCTTAGGAAGAATTCCGGAATGTTGCTGCCTGTAGGCCTCCAGCTGTTCCAGGTGAACATCTCCTTGTAAATCCCCCGTGGTTTCTTGTACACCCGTGAAATTTGGTCAGGTTAGGCAGTATGCATTGCTGCACAATTGCGACTGCCTAGATCTTGGGCGGTTGCAAACATTCAGGCGTGGCAGACATATAGGCTGGTCCCCGTAGGACACTGCCAGCGGACTGGGTATATCTGCTTCCCGTTCTTCTCACCTGAGTGCTACTGTTTCCAGCTTTGACGGCTACACTCTACTCAACCGGAGCAGTAAGTATAACCTCACCTTATGGCAATTTGTGAAGGTGTTGAGAACTAGAGCTCAGTTGTTTGGCTCGCCACCATTGTCCATCCAGCACTATGGAAGGCAATGCCTACATCTGGCTCTAATTATTCCACGGTTGTGTTCACCCGAATGACCTCTGCCGGTAACATTCAAAATGAGGTTCTGAGTTATTGCAACATAGGAGCGTTTCACTGTTTCAAGGCTTCTTAGGAAGAATTCCGGAATGTTGCTGTCGGCAGTATTCCGGCTGTTCCGGGGAACATCCCCTTGCAAATCCCCGGTGGTTTCTTGAACACTCGTGAAATTTCGGCAGGTTATGCAGTTTGCATTGCTGCACAATTGCGCCTGCCCAGCTCTGCCGGGGTTGCAAACATTCAGGCGTGGCAGCCAGATAGTCTGGTCCCCGTAGACACTGCCAGCGGACTGGGTATATCTGCTTCCCGTTCTACTCACCTGAGAGCTACTGATTCCAGCTTTGACAGCTACACTCTACTCAATCGGAGCAGTAAGTTGAACCTCAACTTATGGCACTTTGTGAAAGTGTTGAGAACTAGAGCTCTGTTGTTTAGCACGCCACCACTGTCCATCCAGCATTATGGACGGCACTGCCTACATCTAGCTCTAATTAGTCCACGGTTGTGTTCAGCCGAATGACCTCTGCCGGGAACACTCAGAATGAGGTGCTGAGTTATTGCAACATAGGAGCGTTTCACTGCTTTCTAGGCTTCTTAGGAAGAATTCCTCAATCTTGCTGCTGGCTGGCCTCCGGGTGTTCCGGATGAACATCTCCTTGTAAATCCCCCGTGGTTTCTTGTACACCCGTGAAATTTGGCCAGGTTATGCTTTTTGCATTGCTGCACAATTGTGCCTGCCTAACTCTGCCGCGGTTGCAAACATTCAGGCGTGGAAGCGAGATAGGAAGGTTCCCGTAGGTCACTGCCACCGGACTGGGTATATTTGCTTCCCGTTCTTCTTACCTGAGTGCTACTGATTCCAGCTTTGACGGCTACACTCTACTCAACCGAAGCAGTAAGTTAAACCTCACGTTATGGCAATTTGTGAAAGTGTTGAAAACTAGAGCTCAGTTTGGCTCGCCACCGCTGTCCATCGAGCACTATGGACAGCACTGCCTACATCTGGCTCTAATTAGGCCACGGTTGTGTTCAGCCGAATGACCACTGCCGGGAACACTCACAATGAGGTTCTGAGTTGTTGCACCATAGGAGCGTTTCACTGCTTTCAAGGCTTCTTAGGAAGATTTTTGGAATGTTGCTGCCGGCAGGCCTCAGGCTGTTCCGGGTGAATATCTCCTTGTAAATCCCCCGTGGTTTCTTGTACACCTTTGAAATTTGGCCAGGTTATGCTGTTTGCATTGCTGCACAATTGCGCCTGCCTAGCTCTGCTGCGGTTGCAAACATTCAGGCGTGGCAGCCAGATAGGCTGATCCTCGTGGGATACTGCCAGCGTACTGGGTCTATCTGCTTCCCGTTCTTCTCACCTGAGTGCTACTGATTCCAGCTTTGACGGCTACACTCTACTCAATCGGAGCAGTAATTTGAATCTCAACTGATGGCATTTTGTGAAAGTGTTGAGAACTAGAGCTCAGTTGTTTGGCACGCCACCACTGTCCTTCCAGCACTGTGGACGGCACTGCTTACATCTGGCTCTAATTAGTCCACGGTTGTGTTCAGACAAATGACCTCTGCGGGGAACACTGAGAATGAGGTTCTGAGTTATTGCAACATAGGAGCGTTTCACTACTTTCAAGGCTTCTTAGGAAGAATTCTGGAATCTTGCTGCCGGCAGGCCTTCGGGTGTTCTGGGTGAACATCTCCTTGTATATCCCCCGTGGTTTCTTGTACACCGGTGAAATTTGGCCAGGTCATGCAGTTTGCATTGCTGCACTATTGTGGTAGCGTAGCTCTGCCGCGGTTGCAAACATTCAGGCGTGGCAGGCTGAGAGGCTGTTCCTTGTAGGACACCTCCAGCGGACTGGATATATCTGCTTCCAGTTCTTCACACCTGAGTGCTACTGATTCCAGCTTTGACGGCTACACTCTACTCAACAGGAGCAGTAAGTTGAACCTCAACTTTTGGCACTTTGTTAAACTGTTGAGAACTAGAGCTCAGTTGTTTGGCACGCCACCACTGTCCATCCAGCACTATGGAACTGCACTGCCTACATCTGGCGCTAATTAGTCCACGGTTGTGTTCAGCCGAATGACCTCTGCCGGGAACACTCAGAATGAGGTTCTGAGTTATTGCAACATAGGAGCGTTTCACAGCTTTCAAGGATTCTTAGGAAGAATTCCGGAATCTTGCTGCCGACAGGCCTCCGGCTGTTCCGGGTGAACATCTCCTTGTAAATCCCCCGTGGTTTCTTGTACACCCGTGAAATTTGGCCAGGTTATGCAGTTTGCATTGCTGCACAATTGCGCCTGCCTAGCTCTGCCGGGGTTGCAAACATTCAGGCGTGGCATCCAGATAGGCTGGTCCCTGTATGACACTGCCAGCGGACTGTATATATGTGCTTCCCATTCTTCTCACCTGAGTGCTACTGATTCCAGCTTTGACGGCAACACTCTACTCAACCGGAGCAGTAAGTTGAACCTCAACTTATGGCACTTTGTGAAAGTGTTGAGAACTAGATAGAGCTCAGTTGTTTGGCACGCCACCACTCTCGATCGAGCACTATGGACGGCACTGCCTACATCTGGCTCTAATTAGTCCACGGTTGTGTTCAGCCGAATGACCTCTGCCGGGAACACTCAGAATGAGGTTCTCAGTTATTGCAACATAGGAGCGTTTCACTGCTTTCAAGGCTTCTTAGTAAGAATTCCAGAATCTTGCTGCCGGCAGGCCTCCGGGTGTTCCGGGTGAACATCTCCTTGTAAATCCCCCGTGGTTTCTTGAACACCCGTGAAATTTGGCCAGGTTATGCAGTTTGCATTTCTGCACAATTACGCCTGCCTAGCTCTGCTGCGTTTCCAAACATTCAGGCGTGGCAACCAGATAGACTGGTCCCCTTATGACAATGCCATCGGACTGGGTTTATCTGCTTCCCGTTCTTCTCACCTGAGTGTTACTGATTCCAGCTTTGACGGCTACACTCTACTCAACCGGAGCAGTACGATGAAACTCAACTTATGGCACTATAAGAAAGGGTTGAGAACTAGAGCTCAGTTGTTTGGCACGCCACCACTCTCCATCCAGCACTATGGACGGCACTGCCTACAACTGGCACTAATTAGTCCACGGTTGTGTTCAGCCGAATGACCTCTGCCGGGAACACTCAGAATGAGGTTCTGAGTTGTTGCAACATACGAGCCTTTCACTGCTTTCAAGGCTTCTTAGGAAGGATTCCGGAATGTTGCTGCCGGCATGCCTCCGGCAATTCCGGGTGAACATCTCCTTGTAAATCCCCCCTGGTTTCTTGTACACCCGTGAAATTTGGCCAGGTTATGCAGTTTGCATTGCTGCACAATTGCGCCTTCCTAGTTCTGCCGCGGTTGCAAACATCAGGCGTGACAGCCAGATAGGCTGGTCCCTGTAGGACACTGCCAGGGCACTGGGTACATGTGCTTCCCGTTCTTCTCACCTGAGTGCTACTGATTCCAGCTTTGATGGCCACACTCTACTCAACCGGAACAGTAAGTTGAACCTCAACTTATGGCACTTTGTGAAAGTGTTGAGAACTAGAGCTCAGTTGTTTGGCACGCCACCAAAGTCCATCCAGCACTATGGACGGCACTGCCTACATCTGGCTCTAATTAGTCCACGGTTGTGTTCAGCCGAATGACCTCTGCCGGGAACACTCAGAATGAGGTGCTGAGTTATTGCAACATAGGAGCGTTTCACTGCTTTCAAGGCTTCTTAGGAAGAATTCCTCAATCTTGCTGCTGGCTGGCCTCCGGGTGTTCCGGATGAACATCTCCTTGTAAATCCCCCGTGGTTTCTTGTACACCCGTGAAATTTGGCGAGGTTATGCAGTTTGCATTGCTGCACAATTGCGCCTGCCTAACTCTGCCGCGGTTGCAAACATTCAGGCGTGGAAGCGTGATAGTCTGGTCCCCGTAGGACACTGCCAGCGGACTGGGTATATCTGCTTCCCGTTCTTCTCACCTGAGTGCTACTGATTCCAGCTTTTACGGCTACACTCTACTCAACCGGAGCAGTAAGTTGAACCTAACCTTATGGCAATTTGTGAAAGTGTTGAGATCTAGAGTTTTGTTGTTTGGCTCGCCACCACTGTCCATCGAGCACTATGAACAGCACTGCATACATCTGGCTCTAATTAGTCCACCGTTGTGTTCAGGCGAATGACCTCTGCCGGGAACACTCAGAATGAGGTTCTGAGTTGTTGCAACATAGGAGCGTTTCACTGCTTTCAAGGTTTCTTAGGAAGATTTTTGGAATGTTGCTGCCGGCAGGACTCCGGCTGTTACGTGTGAATATCTCCTTGTAAATCCCCCGTGGATTCTTGTACACCCGTGAAGTTTGGCCAGGTTATGCAGTTTGCATTGCTGCACAATTGCACCTGCCTCGCTCTGCCGCGGTTGCAAACATACAGGCGTGGCATCCAGAAAGGCTGATCCCCGTGGGACACTGCCAGCCGACTGGGTCTATCTGCTTCCCGTTCTACTCACCTGAGTGCTACTGATTCCAGCTTTGACGGCTACACCCTACTCAATCGGAGCAGTAAGATGATCCTCAACTTATGGCTCTTTGTGAAAGTGTTGAGAACTAGAGCTCAGTTGTTTGGCACGCCACCACTGTCCTTCCAGCACTGTGGACAGCACTGCTTCCATCTGGATCTAATTAGTCCACGGTTGTGTTCAGCCGAATGACCTCTGCGGGGAACACTGAGAATGAGGTTCTGAGTTATTGCAAAATAGGAGCATTTCACTGCTTCCATCACTTCTTAGGAAGAATTCCGGAATGTTTCGGCCGACATGCCTCCGGCTGTTCCGAATCAACATCTCCTTGTAAATCCCCCGTGATTTCTTGTACACCCGTTGAATTTGGTCAGGTTGTGCAGATTGCATTGCTGCACAATTGCGCCTGCCTAGCTCTGCCGCATTTGCAATCATTCAGGCGTGGCAGCCAGATAGGCTGGTCAACGTAGGACACTGCCAGCGGACTGGGTATATCTGCTTCCCGATCTTCTCACCTGAGTGCCATTGATTCCAGCTATGTTGGCTACACTCTTCTCAACCGCAGCAGTAACTTGAACCTCAACTTATGGTACGTTGTGAAAGTGTGGAGAACTAGAGCTCAGTTGTTTGGCATGCCACCAAGTCCATCCAGCACTATGGACGGCACTGCATACATCTGGCTCTAATTAGTCCAAGGTTGTGTTCAGCCGAATGACCTCTGCCGGGAACACTCAGAATGAGGTTCTGACTTTTTGCAACATAGGAGCGTTTCACTGCTTTCAAGGCTTCTTTGGAAAAATTCCTCAATCTTGCTGCTGGCTGGCCTCCGGGTGTTCCGGATGAACATCTCCTTGTAAATCCCCCATGGTTTCTTGTACACCCGTGAAATTTGGCCAGGTTATGCAGTTTGCAATGCTGCTCTGCCTCGGTTGCAAATATTCAGGCGTGGCAGCCAAATAGGCTGGTCCCCGTAGGACACTTCCAGCGGACTGGGTATATCTCCTTCCCGTTCTTCTCACCTGAGTGCTACTGATTCCAGCTTTGACGGCTACACTCTACTCTACCGGAGCAGTATGTTGAACTTCAATTTATGGCAATTTGTGAAAGTGTTGAGAACTAGAGCTCAGGTGTTTGGCACGCCACCACAGTCCATCCAGCACTATGGACGGCACTGCCTACATCTGGCTCTAATTAGTCCACGGTTGTGTTCAGCCGAATGACCTCTGCCTGCAACACTCAGAATGAGGTTCTGAGTTATTGCATCATAGGAGCGTCTCACTGCTTTCAAGGCTTCTTAGGAAATATTCTAGAAAGTTGCTGCCGGCAAGCGTCGGGCTGTTCCGGGTGAACATCTCCTTGTAAATCCCTCGTGGTTTCTTGTACACCCGTGAAATTTGGCCAGGTCATGCAGTTTGCCTTGCTGCACTATTGTGCTAATGTAGCTCTGCCAGGGTTGGATACATTCAGGCGTGGCAGCCAGAGAGGCTGGTCCCCGTAGGACACTGCCAGCGGACTGGATATATCTGCTTCCCGTTCTTCACATCTGAGTGCTACTGATTCCAGCTTTCACGGCTACACTCTACTCAATCGGAGCAGTAAGTTGAATCTCAACTTATGGCACTTTGTGAAAGTGTTGAGAACTAGAGCTCATTGTTTGGCACGCCACCACTGTCCATCCAGCACTATAGGGGGCACTGCCTACATCTGGCTCTAATTAGTGCACGGTTGTGTTCAGCCGAATGACCTGTGCCGAGAAAACTCAGAATGAGGTGCTGAGTTATTGCAACATAGGAGCGTTTCACTGCTTTCAAGGCTTCTTAGGAAGAATTCCTCAATCTTGCTACTGGCTGGCCTCCGGGTGTTCCGGATGAACATCTGCTTGTAAATCCCCCGTGGTTTCTTGTATACCCGTGGAATTTAGCCAGTTATGCAGTTTGCATTGCTGCACAATTGCGCCTGCCTAGCTCTGTCGCGTTTGCAATCACATAGGCGTGTTAGCCAGATAGGCTGGTCCCCATAGGACACTTACAGCGGATTGGGTATATCTGCTTCCCGTTCTTCTCACCTGAGTGCTACTGATTCCAGCTTTGACGGCTACACTCTACTCAATCGGAGCAGTAAGTTGAACCTGAACTTATGGCTCTTTGTGAAAGTGTTGAGAACTAGAGCTCAGTTGTTTGGCACGCCACCACTGTCCTTCCAGCACTGTGGACAGCACTGCTTACATCTGTCTCTAATTAGTCCACAGTTGTGTTCAGCCAAATGACCTCTGCGGGGAACACTGAGAATGAGGTTCTGAGTTATTGCAAAATAGGAGCACTTCACTGCTTCCTAGGCTTCTTAGGAAGAATTCCGGAATGTTTCGGCCGACATGCCTCCGGCTGTTCCGGGTGAACATAGCCTTGTAAATCCCACGTGGTTTCTTGTACACCCTTGAAATTTGGCCAGGTTATGCAGTTTATATTGCTGCACAATTGCGCCTGCCTAGCTCTGCCGCGTTTGCAATCATTCAGGCATGGCAGCCAGATAGGCTGGTCCCCGTAGGACACTGCCAGCGGACTGGGTATATCTGCTTCCCGTTCTTCTCATCTCAGTGCTATTGATTCCAGCTTTGTCGGCTACACTCTTCTCAAACGGAGCAGTAACTTGAACTTCAATTTATGGTACGTTGTGAAAGTGTGGAGAACTAGAGCTCAGTTGTTTGGCATGCAACCAAGTCCATGCAGCACTATGGACGGAACTGCATACATCTGGCTCTAATTAGTCCAAGGTTGTGTTCAGCCGAATGACCTCTGCCTGTAACACTCAGAATGAGGTTCTGACTTATTGCAACATAGGAGCGTTTCACTGCTTTCAAGGCTTCTTTGGAAGAATTCCTCAATCTTGCTGCTGGCTGGCCTCCGGGTGTTCCGGATGAACATCTCCTTGTAAATCCCCCGTGGTTTCTTGTACCCCCGTGAAATTTGGCCAGGTTATGCAGTTTGCAATGCTGCTCTGCCTCGGTTGCAAATATTCAGGCGTGGCAGCCAAATAGGCTGGTCCCCGTAGGACACTTCCAGCGGACTGGGTATATCTGCTTCCCGTTTTTCTCACCTGAGTGCTACTGATTCCAGCTTTGACGGCTACACTCTACTCTACCGGAGCAGTATGTTGAACTTCAATTTATGGCAATTTGTGAAAGTGTTGAGAACTAGAGCTCAGGTGTTTGGCACGCCACCACAGTCCATCCAGCACTATGGACGGCACTGCCTACATCTGGCTCTAATTAGTCCACGGTTGTGTTCAGCCGAATGACCTCTGCCTGTGACACTCAGAATGAGGTTCTGAGTTATTGCATCATAGGAGCGTCTCACTGCTTTCAAGGCTTCTTAGGAAATATTCCGGAAAGTTGCTACCGGCAAGCGTCGGGCTGTTCCGGGTGAACATCTCCTTGTAAATCCCTCGTGGTTTCTTGTACACCCGTGAAATTTGGCCAGGTCATGCAGTTTGCATTGCTGCACTATTGTGCTAATGTAGCTCTGCCGCGGTTGGAAACATTCAGGCGTGGCAGCCAGAGAGGCTGGTCCCCGTAGGACACTGCCAGCGGACTGGATATATCTGCTTCCCGTTCTTCACATCTGAGTGCTACTGATTCCAGCTTTCACGGCTATACTCTACTCAACAGGAGCAGTAAGTTGAACCTCAACTTATGGCACTTTGTGAAAGTGTTGAGAACTAGAGCTCATTGTTTGGCACGCCACCACTGTCCACCCAGCACTATAGGGGGCACTGCCTACATCTGGCTCTAATTAGTGCACGGTTGTGTTCAGCCGAATGACCTGTGCCGGGAAAACTCAGAATGAGGTGTTGAGTTATTGCAACATAGGAGCGTTTCACTGCTTTCAAGGCTTCTTAGGAAGAATTCCTCAATCTTGCTGCTGGCTGGCCTCCGGGTGTTCCGGATGAACATCTGCTTGTAAATCCCCCGTGGTTTCTTGTATACCCGTGGAATTTAGCCAGGTTATGCAGTTTGCATTGCTGCACAATTGCGCCTGCGTAGCTCTGCCGCGTTTGCAATCACTCAGGCGTGGTAGCCAGATCGGCTGGTCCCCATAGGACACTTACAGCGGACTGGGTATATCTGCTTCCCGTTCTTCTCCCCTGAGTGCTACTGATTCCAGCTTTGACGGCTACACTCTACTCAATCGGAGCAGTAAGTTGAACCTGAACTTATGGCTCTTTGTGAAAGTGTTGAGAACTAGAGCTCAGTTGTTTGGCACGCCACCACTGTCCTTCCAGCACTGTGGACAGCACTGCTTACATCTGGCTCTAATTAGTCCACAGTTGTGTTCAGCCAAATGACCTCTGCGGGGAACACTGAGAATGAGGTTCTGAGTTATTGCAAAATAGGAGCACTTCACTGCTTCCAAGGCTTCTTAGGAAGAATTCCGGAATGTTTTGGCCGACATGCCTCCGGCTGTTCCGGGTGAACATAGCCTTGTAAATCCCCCGTGGTTTCTTGTACACCCTTGAAATTTGGCCAGGTTATGCAGTTTATATTGCTGCACAATTGCGCCTGCCTAGCTCTGCCGCGTTTGCAATCATTCAGGCATGGCAGCCAGATAGGCTGGTCCCCGTAGGACACTGCCAGCGGACTGGGTATATCTGCTTCCCGTTCTTCTCATCTGAGTGCTACTGATTTCAGCTTTGACGGCTACACTCTACTCAACCGGCGTAGTAAGTAGAACCTCAACTTATGGCACTTTGTGAAAGTGTTGAGAACTAGAGCTCAGTTGTTTGGCACGCCACTACAGTCCATCCAGCACTATGGACGGCACTGCCTACATCTGGCTCTAATTAGTCCACGGCTGTGTTCAGCCGAATGACCTCTGCCTGGAACACTCAGAATGAGGTTCTGAGTTATTGCAACATAGGAGTGTTTCACTGCTTTCAAGGCTTCTTAGGAAGAATTCCGGAAAGTTGCTGCCAGCAGGCGTCGGGCGGTTCCGGGTGAACATCTCCTTGTAAATCCCTCGTGGTTTCTTGTACACCCGTGAAATTTGGCCAGGTCGTGCAGTTTGCATTGCTGCACTATTGTGCTAGCGTAGCTCTGCCGCGGTTGCAAACATTCAGGCGTGGTAGCCAGAGAGGCTGGTCTCCGTAGGACACTGCTTTCAGACTGGATATATCTGCTTCCCTTACTTCACACCTGAGTGCTACTGATTCAAGCTTTGAAGGCTACACTCTACTCAACAGGAGCAGTAAGTTGAACCTCAACTTTTGGCAATTTGTGAAAGTGTTGAGAACTAGAGCTCAGTTGTTTGGCATGCCACCACAGTCCATCCATCACTATGGACGGCACTGTCTACATCTGGCTCTAATTAGTCCACGGTTGTGTTCAGCAGAATGACCTCTGCCAGGAACACTCAGAATGAGGTTCTGAGATATTGCAACATAGGAGCGTTTCACTGCTTTCAAGGCTTCTTAGGAAGAATTACGGAATCTTGCTTCCGGCAACCTTCCGGTTATTCCGGGTGAACATCTCTTTGTAAATCCCCCGTGGTTTCTTGTACACCCGTGAAATTTGGCCAGGTTATGCAGTTTGCATTGCTGCACAATTGCCCCTGCCTAGCTCTGCCGCGGTTGCAAATATTCAGGTGTGGCAGCCAGGTAGGCTGGTCTCCGTAGGACACTGCCAGCGGATTGTGTATATCTGCTTTCCGTTCTTCTCACCTGAGTGCTACTGATTTCAGCTTTGACGGCTACACTCTACTCAACCGGCGCAGTAAGTATAACCTCAACTTATAGCACTTTGTGAAAGTGTTGAGAACTAGAGCTCAGTTGTTTGGCACGTCACCACTGTCCATTCAGCACTGTGGACGGCACTGCCTACATCTGGCTCTAATGAGTCCTCGGTTGTGTTCAGCAGAATGACCTCTGCCTGGAACACTCAGAATGAGGTTCTGAGTTATTGCAACATAGGAGCGTTTCACTTCTTTCAAGGCTTGTTAGGAAGAATTCTGGAATCTTGCTGCCGGCAGGCCTTCCGGTGTTCTGGGTGAACATCTCCTTGTTAATACCCCGTAGTTTCTTGTACACCCGTGAAATTTGGCCAGGTTATGCAGTTTGCATTGCTGCACAATTGCGCCTGACTAGCTCTGCCTCGGTTGCAAATATTCAGGCGTGGCAGCCAAATAGGCTGGTCCCCGTAGGACACTGCCAGCGGACTGGGTATATCTGCTTCCCTTCTTCTCACCTGAGTGTTTCTGATTCCAACTTTGACGGCTACACTCAACTCAACAGGAGCAGTAAGTTGAACCACAACTTATGGCACTTTGTGAAAGTGTTCAGAACTAGAGCTCAGTTGTTTGGCACGCCACCACTGTCCATCCAGCACTATAGGGGGCACTGCCTACATCTGGCTCTCATTAGTGCACGGTTTTATTCAGCTGAATGACCTGTGGGGGGAACACTCAGAATGAGGTGCTGAGTTATTGCAACATAGGTGCGTTTAACTGCTTTCAAGGCTTCTTAGGAAGAATTCCTCAATCTTGCTGCTGGCTGGCCTCCGGGTGTTCCGGATGAACATCTCCTTGTAAATCCCGCTAGGTTTCATGTACACCCGTGGAATTTAGCCAGGTTATGCAGTTTGCATTGCTGCACAATTGCGCCTGCCTAGCTCTGCCGCGGTTGCAAACATTCAGGCGTGGCAGCCAGATAGGCTAGACCAGGGAAGACACTGCCAGCGGACTGGGTATATCTACTTCCCGTTCTTCACACCTGAGTGCTACCGATTCCAGTTTTGACAGCTACACTCTACTCAACAGGAGCAGTAAGTTGAACCTCAACTTTGGCACTTTGTGAAACTGTTGAGAACTAGAGCTCAGTTCTTTGGCACGCCACCACTGTCCATCCAGCACTATGGACGGTACTGCCTACATCTGGCACTAATTAGTCCACGGTTGTGTTCAGCCGAATGACCTCTGCCGAGAACACTCAGAATGAGGTTCTGAGTTATTGCAACATAGGAGCATTTCTCTGCTTTCAAGGATTCTTAGGAAGAATTCCAGAATCCTGCTGCCGACAGGCCTCCGGCTGTTCCGGGTGATCATCTCCTTGTAAATCCCAAGTGGTTTCTTGTACACCCGTGAAATTTGGCCAGGTTATGCAGTTTGCATTGCTGCACATTTGTGCCTGCCTAGACCTGCCACGCTTGCAAACATTCAGTCGTGGCAGCCAGATAGTCTAGACAACGGAAGACACTGCCAGCGGACTGGGTATATCTGCTTCCGGTTCTTCTCACCTGAGTGCTTCTGATTCCAGCTTTGACGGCTACACTCTACTCAACAGGAGCAGTAAGTTGAACCACTACTTATGGCACTTTGTGAAAGTGTTGAGAACTAGAGCTCAGTTGTTTGGAACGCCACCACTGTCCATCCAGCACTATAGGGGGAACTGCCTACATCTGGCTCTAATTAGTTCACGGTTGTGTTCAGCCGAATGACCTCTGCCGGGAACACTCAGGATGAGGTTCTCAGTTATTGCAACATAGGTGCGTTTCACTGCTTTCAAGGAAGAATTCCGGAATCTTGCTGCGGGCAGGCCTCCGGCTATTGCGGGTGAACATCTCCTTGTAAATCCCCCGTAGTTTCTTGTACAACCGTGAAATTTGGCCAGGTTATGCAGTTTGCATTGCTGCACAATTGCGCCTTCCTAGTTCTGCCGCGGTTCCAAACATTCAGGCGTGACAGCCAGATAGGCTGGTCCCTGTAGGACACTGCCAGCGCACTGGGTACATGTGCTTCCCGTTCTTCTCAAATGAGTGCTACTGATTCCAGCTTTGATGGCCACACTCTACTCAACCGGAGCAGTAAGTTGAACCTCAACTTATGGCACTTTGTGAAAGTGTTGAGAACTAGATAGAGCTCAGTTGTTTGGCACGCCACCACAGTACATCCAGCATTATGGACGGCACTGCCTACATCTGGCTCTAATTAGTCCACGGTTGTGTTCAGCGGAATGACCTCTGCCGGGAACACTCAGAATGAGGTTCTGACTTATTGCAACATAGGAGCATTTCACTGCTTTCAAGGCTTCTTAGAAAGAATTCCGGAATCTTGCTGCCGGTAGGCCTCTGGTTGTTCTGGGTGAACATCTCCTTGTAAATCCCCGTGGTTTCTTGTACACTCGTGAAATTTGGCCAGGTTATGCAGTTTGTATTGCTGCACAATTGTGCCTGCCTAGCTCTGCCGCGGTTGCAAACATTCAGGCGAGGCAGCCAGATAGGATGGTCACATAGGACACTGCCAGCGGACTGGGTATATCTGCTTCCCGTTCTTCTCACCTGAGTGCTATTGATTTCAGCTTTGACGGCTACACTCTACTCAACCGGAGCAATACGATGAAACTCAACTTATGGCACTACAAGAAAGTGTTGAGAACTAGAGCTCAGTTGTTTGGCACGCCACCACTGTCCATCCAGCACTATGGACGGCACTGCCTACATGTGGCACTAATTAGTCCACGGTTGTGTTCAGCCGAATGACCTCTGCCGGGAACACTCAGAATGAGGTTCTGAGTTGTTGCAACATAGGAGCGTTTCACTGCTTTCAAGGCTTCTCAGGAAGGATTCCGGTATGTTGCTGCCGGCAGGCCTCGGGCAGTTCCGGGTGAAAATCTCCTTGTAAATCCCCCTTGGTTTCTTGTACACCCTTGAAATTTGGCCAGTTTATGCACTTTGCATTGCTGCACAATTGCGCCTTCCTAGTTCTGCCGCGGTTGCAAACAACAGGCGTGACAGCCAGATAGGCTGGTCCCTGTAGGACACTGCCAGGGCACTGGGTACATGTGCTTCCCGTTCTTCTCACCTTAGTTCTACTGATTCCAGCTTTGATGGCCACACTCTACTCAACCGGAGCAGTAAGTTGAACCTCAACTTATGGCACTTTGTGAAAGTGTTGAGAACTAGAGCTCAGTTGTTTGGCATGCCACCAAAGTCCATCCAGCACTATGGACGGCACTGCCTACATCTGGCTCTAATTAGTCCACGGTTGTGTTCAGCCGAATGACCTCTGCCGGGAACACTCAGAATGAGGTGCTGAGTTATTGCAACATAGGAGCGTTTCACTGCTTTCAAGGCTTCTTAGGAAGAATTCCTCAATCTTGCTGCTGGCTGGCCTCCGGGTGTTCCGGATGAACATCTCCTTGTAAATCCCCCGTGGTTTCTTGTACACCCGTGAAATTTGGCGAGGTTATGCAGTTTGCATTGCTGCACAATTGCGCCTGCCTAACTCTGCCGCGGTTGCAAACATTCAGGCGTGGAAGCGTGATAGTGTGGTCCCCGTAGGACACTGCCAGCGGACTGGTTTTATCTGCTTCCCGTTCTTCTCACCTGAGTGCTACTGATTCCAGCTTTTACGGCTACACTCTACTCAACCGGAGCAGTAAGTTGAACCTAACCTTATGGCAATTTGTGAAAGTGTTGAGATCTAGAGTTTTGTTGTTTGGCTCGCCACCACTGTCCATCGAGCACTATGAACAGCACTGCATACATCTGGCTCTAATTAGTCCACCGTTGTGTTCAGGCGAATGACCTCTGCCGGGAACACTCAGAATGAGGTTCTGAGTTGTTGCAACATAGGAGCGTTTCACTGCTTTCAAGGTTTCTTAGGAAGATTTTTGGAATGTTGCTGCCGGCAGGACTCCGGCTGTTACGTGTGAATATCTCCTTGTAAATCCCCGGTGGATTCTTGTACACCCGTGAAGTTTGGCCAGGTTATGCAGTTTGCATTGCTGCACAATTGCACCTGCCTCGCTCTGCCGCGGTTGCAAACATACAGGCGTGGCATCCAGAAAGGCTGATCCCCGTGGGACACTGCCAGCCGACTGGGTCTATCTGCTTCCCGTTCTACTCACCTGAGTGCTACTGATTCCAGCTTTGACGGCTACACCCTACTCAATCGCAGCAGTAAGATGATCCTCAACTTATGGCTCTTTGTGAAAGTGTTGAGAACTAGAGCTCAGTTGTTTGGCACGCCACCACTGTCCTTCCAGCACTGTGGACAGCACTGCTTCCATCTGGATCTAATTAGTCCATGGTTGTGTTCAGCCGAATGACCTCTGCGGGGAACACTGAGAATGAGGTTATGAGTTATTGCAAAATAGGAGCATTTCACTGCTTCCATCACTTCTTAGGAAGAATTCCGGAATGTTTCGGCCGACATGCCTCCGGCTGTTCCGAATCAACATCTCCTTGTAAATCCCCCGTGATTTCTTGTACACCCGTTGAATTTGGTCAGGTTGTGCAGATTGCATTGCTGCACAATTGCGCCTGCCTAGCTCTGCCGCGTTTGCAATCATTCAGGCGTGGCAGCCAGATAGGCTGGTCAACGTAGGACACTGCCAGCGGACTGGGTATATCTGCTTCCCGATCTTCTCACCTGAGTGCCATTGATTCCAGCTATGTTGGCTACACTCTTCTCAACCGCAGCAGTAACTTGAACCTCAACTTATGGTACGTTGTGAAAGTGTGGAGAACTAGAGCTCAGTTGTTTGGCATGCCACCAAGTCCATCCAGCACTATGGACGGCACTGCATACATCTGGCTCTAATTAGTCCAAGGTTGTGTTCAGCCGAATGACCTCTGCCGGGAACACTCAGAATGAGGTTCTGACTTTTTGCAACATAGGAGCGTTTCACTGCTTTCAAGGCTTCTTTGGAAGAATTCCTCAATCTTGCTGCTGGCTGGCCTCCGGGTGTTCCGGATGAACATCTCCTTGTAAATCCCCCGTGGTTTCTTGTACACCCGTGAAATTTGCCCAGGTTATGCAGTTTGCAATGCTGCTCTGCCTCGGTTGCAAATATTCAGGCGTGGCAGCCAAATAGGCGGGTCCCCGTAGGACACTTCCAGCGGACTGGGTATATCTCCTTCCCGTTCTTCTCACCTGAGTGCTACTGATTCCAGCTTTGACGGCTACACTCTACTCTACCGGAGCAGTATGTTGAACTTCAATTTATGGCAATTTGTGAAAGTGTTGAGAACTAGAGCTCAGGTGTTTGGCACGCCACCACAGTCCATCCAGCACTATGGACGGCACTGCCTACATCTGGCTCTAATTAGTCCACGGTTGTGTTCAGCCGAATGACCTCTGCCTGGAGCACTCAGAATGAGGTTCTGAGTTATTGCATCATAGGAGCGTCTCACTGCTTTCAAGGCTTCTTAGGAAATATTCCAGAAAGTTGCTGCCGGCAAGCGTCGGGCTGTTCCGGGTGAACATCTCCTTGTAAATCCCTCGTGGTTTCTTGTACACCCGTGAAATTTGGCCAGGTCATGCAGTTTGCCTTGCTGCACTATTGTGCTAATGTAGCTCTGCCACGGTTGGATACATTCAGGCGTGGCAGCCAGAGAGGCTGGTCCCCGTAGGACACTGCCAGCGGACTGGATATATCTGCTTCCCGTTCTTCACATCTGAGTGCTACTGATTCCAGCTTTCACGGCTACACTCTACTCAATCGGAGCAGTAAGTTGAATCTCAACTTATGGCACTTTGTGAAAGTGTTGAGAACTAGAGCTCATTGTTTGGCACGCCACCACTGTCCATCCAGCACTATAGGGGGCACTGCCTACATCTGGCTCTAATTAGTGCACGGTTGTGTTCAGCCGAATGACCTGTGCCGAGAAAACTCAGAATGAGGTGCTGAGTTATTGCAACATAGGAGCGTTTCACTGCTTTCAAGGCTTCTTAGGAAGAATTCCTCAATCTTGCTACTGGCTGGCCTCCGGGTGTTCCGGATGAACATCTGTTTGTAAATCCCCCGTGGTTTCTTGTATACCCGTGGAATTTAGCCAGGTTATGCAGTTTGCATTGCTGCACAATTGCGCCTGCCTAGCTCTGTCGCGTTTGCAATCACATAGACGTGTTAGCCAGATAGGCTGGTCCCCATAGGACACTTACAGCGGATTGGGTATATCTGCTTCCCGTTCTTCTCACCTGAGTGCTACTGATTCCAGCTTTGACGGCTACACTCTACTCAATCGGAGCAGTAAGTTGAACCTGAACTTATGGCTCTTTGTGAAAGTGTTGAGAACTAGAGCTCAGTTGTTTGGCACGCCACCACTGTCCTTCAAGCACTGTGGACAGCACTGCTTACATCTGGCTCTAATTAGTCCACAGTTGTGTTCAGCCAAATGACCTCTGCGGGGAACACTGAGAATGAGGTTCTGAGTTATTGCAAAATAGGAGCACTTCACTGCTTCCTAGGCTTCTTAGGAAGAATTCCGGAATGTTTCGGCCGACATGCCTCCGGCTGTTCCGGGTGAACATAGCCTTGTAAATCCCACGTGGTTTCTTGAACACCCTTGAAATTTGGCCAGGTTATGCAGTTTATATTGCTGCACAATTGCGCCTGCCTAGCTCTGCCGCGTTTGCAATCATTCAGGCATGGCAGCCAGATAGGCTGGTCCCCGTAGGACACTGCCAGCGGACTGGGTATATCTGCTTCCCGTTCTTCTCATCTCAGTGCTATTGATTCCAGCTTTGTCGGCTACACTCTTCTCAACCGGAGCAGTAACTTGAACTTCAATTTATGGTACGTTGTGAAAGTGTGGAGAACTAGAGCTCAGTTGTTTGGCATGCAACCAAGTCCATGCAGCACTATGGACGGAACTGCATACATCTGGCTCTAATTAGTCCAAGGTTGTGTTCAGCCGAATGACCTCTGCCTGTAACACTCAGAATGAGGTTCTGACTTATTGCAACATAGGAGCGTTTCACTGCTTTCAAGGCTTCTTTGGAAGAATTCCTCAATCTTGCTGCTGGCTGGCCTCCGGGTGTTCCGGATGAACATCTCCTTGTAAATCCCCCGTGGTTTCTTGTACACCCGTGAAATTTGGCCAGGTTATGCAGTTTGCAATGCTGCTCTGCCTCGGTTGCAAATATTCAGGCGTGGCAGCCAAATAGGCTGGTCCCCGTAGGACACTTCCAGCGGACTGGGTATATCTGCTTCCCGTTTTTCTCACCTGAGTGCTACTGATTCCAGCTTTGACGGCTACACTCTACTCTACCGGAGCAGTATGTTGAACTTCAATTTATGGCAATTTGTGAAAGTGTTGAGAACTAGAGCTCAGGTGTTTGGCACGCCACCACAGTCCATCCAGCACTATGGACGGCACTGCCTACATCTGGCTCTAATTAGTCCACGGTTGTGTTCAGCCGAATGACCTCTGCCTGTGACACTCAGAATGAGGTTCTGAGTTATTGCATCATAGGAGCGTCTCACTGCTTTCAAGGCTTCTTAGGAAATATTCCGGAAAGTTGCTACCGGCAAGCGTCGGGCTATTCCGGGTGAACATCTCCTTGTAAATCCCTCGTGGTTTCTTGTACACCCGTGAAATTTGGCCAGGTCATGCAGTTTGCATTGCTGCACTATTGTGCTAATGTAGCTCTGCCGCGGTTGGAAACATTCAGGCGTGGCAGCCAGAGAGGCTGGTCCCCGTAGGACACTGCCAGCGGACTGGATATATCTGCTTCCCGTTCTTCACATCTGAGTGCTACTTATTCCAGCTTTCACGGCTATACTCTACTCAACAGGAGCAGTAAGTTGAACCTCAACTTATGGCACTTTGTGAAAGTGTTGAGAACTAGAGCTCATTGTTTGGCACGCCACCACTGTCCATCCAGCACTATAGGGGGCACTGCCTACATCTGGCTCTAATTAGTGCACGGTTGTGTTCAGCCGAATGACCTGTGCCGGGAAAACTCAGAATGAGGTGTTGAGTTATTGCAACATAGGAGCGTTTCACTGCTTTCAAGGCTTCTTAGGAAGAATTCCTCAATCTTGCTTCTGACTGGCCTCCGGGTGTTCCGGATGAACATCTGCTTGTAAATCCCCCGTGGTTTCTTGTATACCCGTGGAATTTAGCCAGGTTATGCAGTTTGCATTGCTGCACAATTGCGCCTGCGTAGCTCTGCCGCGTTTGCAATCACTCAGGCGTGGTAGCCAGATAGGCTGGTCCCCATAGGACACTTACAGCGGACTGGGTATATCTGCTTCCCGTTCTTCTCCCCTGAGTGCTACTGATTCCAGCTTTGACGGCTACACTCTACTCAATCGGAGCAGTAAGTTGAACCTGAACTTATGGCTCTTTGTGAAAGTGTTGAGAACTAGAGCTCAGTTGTTTGGCACGCCACCACTGTCCTTCCAGCACTGTGGACAGCACTGCTTACATCTGGCTCTAATTAGTCCACAGTTGTGTTCAGCCAAATGACCTCTGCGGGGAACACTGAGAATGAGGTTCTGAGTTATTGCAAAATAGGAGCACTTCACTGCTTCCAAGGCTTCTTAGGAAGAATTCCGGTATGTTTCGGCCGACATGCCTCCGGCTGTTCCGGGTGAACATAGCCTTGTAAATCCCCCGTGGTTTCTTGTACACCCTTGAAATTTGGCCAGGTTATGCAGTTTATATTGCTGCACAATTGCGCCTGCCTAGCTCTGCCGCGTTTGCAATCATTCAAGCATGGCAGCCAGATAGGCTGGTCCCCGTAGGACACTGCCAGCGGACTGGGTATATCTGCTTCCCGTTCTTCTCATCTGAGTGCTACTGATTTCAGCTTTGACGGCTACACTCTACTCAACCGGCGTAGTAAGTAGAACCTCAACTTATGGCACTTTGTGAAAGTGTTGAGAACTAGAGCTCAGTTGTTTGGCACGCCACTACAGTCCATCCAGCACTATGGACGGCACTGCCTACATCTGGCTCTAATTAGTCCACGGCTGTGTTCAGCCGAATGACCTCTGCCTGGAACACTCAGAATGAGGTTCTGAGTTATTGCAACATAGGAGTGTTTCACTGCTTTCAAGGCTTCTTAGGAAGAATTCCGGAAAGTTGCTGCCAGCAGGCGTCGGGCGGTTCCGGGTGAACATCTCCTTGTAAATCCCTCGTGGTTTCTTGTACACCCGTGAAATTTGGCCAGGTCGTGCAGTTTGCATTGCTGCACTATTGTGCTAGCGTAGCTCTGCCGCGGTTGCAAACATTCAGGCGTGGTAGCCAGAGAGGCTGGTCTCCGTAGGACACTGCCAGCGGACTGGGGATATCTGCTTCCCGTTCTTCCCATCTGAAGGTACTGATTCCAGCTTTGAAGGCTACACTCTACTCAACAGGAGCAGTAAGTTGAACCTCAACTTTTGGCACTTTGTGAAAGTGTTGAGAACTAGAGCTCAGTTGTTTGGCATGCCACCACAGTCCATCCATCACTATGGACGGCACTGTCTACATCTGGCTCTAATTAGTCCACGGTTGTGTTCAGCAGAATGACCTCTGCCAGGAACACTCAGAATGAGGTTCTGAGATATTGCAACATAGGAGCGTTTCACTGCTTTCAAGGCTTCTTAGGAAGAATTACGGAATCTTGCTTCTGGCAACCTTCCGGTTATTCCGGGTGAACATCTCTTTGTAAATCCCCCGTGGTTTCTTGTACACCCGTGAAATTTGGCCAGGTTATGCAGTTTGCATTGCTGCACAATTGCCCCTGCCTAGCTCTGCCGCGGTTGCAAATATTCAGGTGTGGCAGCCAGGTAGGCTGGTCTCCGTAGGACACTGCCAGCGGATTGTGTATATCTGCTGTCCGTTCTTCTCACCTGAGTGCTACTGATTTCAGCTTTGACGGCTACACTCTACTCAACCGGCGCAGTAAGTAGAACCTCAACTTATAGCACTTTGTGAAAGTGTTGAGAACTAGAGCTCAGTTGTTTGGCACGTCACCACTGTCCATTCAGCACTGTGGACGGCACTGCCTACATCTGGCTCTAATGAGTCCTCGGTTGTGTTCAGCAGAATGACCTCTGCCTGGAACACTCAGAATGAGGTTCTGAGTTATTGCAACATAGGAGCGTTTCACTTCTTTCAAGGCTTGTTAGGAAGAATTCTGGAATCTTGCTGCCGGCAGGCCTTCCGGTGTTCTGGGTGAACATCTCCTTGTAAATACCCCGTAGTTTCTTGTACACCCGTGAAATTTGGCCAGGTTATGCAGTTTGCATTGCTGCACAATTGCGCCTGACTAGCTCTGCCTCGGTTGCAAATATTCAGGCGTGGCAGCCAAATAGGCTGGTCCCCGTAGGACACTGCCAGCGGACTGGGTATATCTGCTTCCCTTCTTCTCACCTGAGTGCTTCTGATTCCAACTTTGACGGCTACACTCAACTCAACAGGAGCAGTAAGTTGAACCACAACTTATGGCACTTTGTGAAAGTGTTCAGAACTAGAGCTCAGTTGTTTGGCACGCCACCACTGTCCATCCAGCACTATAGGGGGCACTGCCTACATCTGGCGCTCATTAGTGCACGGTTTTATTCAGCCGAATGACCTGTGGGGGGAACACTCAGAATGAGGTGCTGAGTTATTGCAACATAGGTGCGTTTAACTGCTTTCAAGGCTTCTTAGGAAGAATTCCTCAATCTTGCTGCTGGCTGGCCTCCGGGTGTTCTGGATGAACATCTCCTTGTAAATCCCGCTTGGTTTCATGTACACCCGTGGAATTTAGCCAGGTTATGCAGTTTGCATTGCTGCACAATTGCGCCTGCCTAGCTCTGCCGCGGTTGCAAACATTCAAGCGTGGCAGCCAGATAGGCTAGACCAGGGAAGACACTGCCAGCGGACTGGGTATATCTACTTCCCGTTCTTCACACCTGAGTGCTACCGATTCCAGCTTTGACAGCTACACTCTACTCAACAGGAGCAGTAAGTTGAACCTCAACTTTGGCACTTTGTGAAACTGTTGAGAACTAGAGCTCAGTTCTTTGGCACGCCACCACTGTCCATCCAGCACTATGGACGGTACTGCCTACATCTGGCACTAATTAGTCCACGGTTGTGTTCAGCCGAATGACCTCTGCCGAGAACACTCAGAATGAGGTTCTGAGTTATTGCAACATAGGAGCATTTCACTGCTTTCAAGGATTCTTAGGAAGAATTCCAGAATCTTGCTGCCGACAGGCCTCCGGCTGTTCCGGGTGATCATCTCCTTGTAAATCCCAAGTGGTTTCTTGTACACCCGTGAAATTTGGCCAGGTTATGCAGTTTGCATTGCTGCACATTTGTGCCTGCCTAGACCTGCCACGGTTGCAAACATTCAGTCGTGGCAGCCAGATAGTCTAGACCACGGAAGACACTGCCAGCGGACTGGGTATATCTGCTTCCGGTTCTTCTCACCTGAGTGCTTCTGATTCCAGCTTTGACGGCTACACTCTACTCAACAGGAGCAGTAAGTTGAACCACTACTTATGGCACTTTGTGAAAGTGTTGAGAACTAGAGCTCAGTTGTTTGGCACGCCACCACTGTCCATCCAGCACTATAGGGGGCACTGCCTACATCTGGCTCTAATTAGTGCACGGTTTTATTCAGCCGAATGACCTGTGGTGGGAACACTCAGAATGAGGTGCTGAGTTATTGCAACATAGGAGCGTTTCACTGCTTTCAAGGCTTCTTAGGAAGAATTCCTCAATCTTGCTGCTGGCTGGCCTCCGGGAGTTCCGGATGAACATCTCCTTTTAAATCCCGTGTGGTTTCTTGTACACCCGTGGAATTTAGCCAGTTTATGCAGTTTGCATTGCTGCACAATTGCGCCTGCCTAGCTCTGCCGCGGTTGCAAACATTCAGGCGTGGCAGCCAAATAGGCTGGTCCTCGTAGGACACTGCCAGCGGACTGGGTATATCTGCTTCCCTTTCTTCTCACCTGAGTGCTACTGATTCCAGCTTTGACGGCGATCCTCTACTCAACCGGAGCAGTAAGGTGAACCTCAACTTATGGTACTTTGTGAAACTGTTGAGAACTAGAGCTCAGTTGTTTGGCACGCCACCACTGTCCATCTAGCACTATGGACGGCACTGCCTACATCTGGCTTTAATTAGTCCACGGTTGTGTTCAGCCGAATGACCTCTGCCGGGAACACTCAGAATGAGATTCTGAGTGTTTGCAACATAGGAGCGTTTCACTGCTTTCAAGCCTTCTCATGAAAAATTCTGGAATATTGCTGCCGGCAGTCCTCCGGCTACTCTGGGTGAAGATCTCCTTGTAAATCCCCCGTGGTTTCTTTTCCACCCGTGAAATTTGGCCAGGTTATGCAGGTTGCATTGCTGCACAATTGCGCCTGCCTAGCTCTCCCTCGTTTGCAATCATTCAGGCGTGGCAGCCAGATAGGCTGGTCCCCGTAGGACACTGCCAGCGGACTGGGTATATCTGCTTCCCATTCTTCTCACCTGAGTGCTATTGATTCCAGCTTGGTCCGCTACACTCTTCTCAACCGGAGCAGTAACTTGAAACTCAATTTATGGTACGTTGTGAAAGTGTGGAGAACTAGAGCTCAGTTGTTTGGCATGCCACCACAGTCCATCCAGCACTATGGACGGCACTGCCTACATCTGGCTCTAATTAGTCCACAGTTGTGTTCAGCCGAATGACCTCTGCCGGGAACACTCAGAATGAGGTTCTGAGATATTGCAACATAGGAGCGTTTCACTGCTTTGAAGGATTCTTACGAAGATTTCCGGAATCTTGCTGCCGACAGGCCTCCGGCTGTTCCGGGTGATCATCTCCTTGTAAATCCCCCGGGGTTTCTTGTACACCCGTGAAATTTGGCCAGGTTATGCAGTTTGCATTGCTGCACAACGGCGCCTGCCTAGCTCTGCCGCTGTTGCAAACATTCAGGTGTGGCAGCCATATAGGCTGGTCCCCGTAGGACACTGCCAGCGGACTGAGTATATCTGCTTCCCGTTCTTCTCACCTGAGTGCTACTGATTCCAGCTTTCATGGCTACACTCTACTCAACCGGAGCAATAAGTTGAACCTCAACTAAGGACACTTTGTGAAAGTGTTGAGAACTAGAGCTCAGTTGTTTGGCTCGCCACCACTGTCCATCCAGCACTATGGAAGGCACTGCCTACATCTGGCTCTAATTATTCCACGGTTGTGTTCAGTCGAATGACCTCTGCCGGTAACACTCAAAATGAGTTTCTGAGTTATTGCAACATAGGAGCGTTTCACTGTTTCAAGGCTTCTTAGGAAGAATTCTGGAATGTTGCTGCCGGCAGTAGTCCGGCTGTTCCGGGGAACATCCCCCTGTAAATCCCCGGTGTTTTCTTGTACACCCGTGAAATTTGGCCAGGTTATGCAGTTTGCATTGCTGCACAATTGCGCCTGCCTAGCTCTGCCGCGGTTGCAAACATTCAGGCGTGGCAGCCAGATAGGCTGGTCCCCGTAGGACACTGCCATCGGACTGGGACTATCTGCTTCCAGTTCTTCTCTCCTGAGTGCTCATGATTCCAGCTTTGACGGCTACACTCTACTGAACCGCAGCAACCGGAGCAGTAAGTGGAACCTCAACTTATGGCACTTTGTGAAAGTGTTGAGAACTAGAGCTCAGTTGCTTGGCACGCCACAACTGTTCATCCAGCACTATAGGGGGCACTGCCTTCATCTGGCTCTAATTAGTCCACGGTTGTGTTCAGCCGAATGACCTCTGCCGGGAACACTCAGAATGAGGTTCTGAGTTATTGCAACATAGGAGCGTTTCACTGCTTTCAAGGCTTCATAGGAAGAATTCCGGAATGTTGCGGCCGGCAGGCCTCCGGCTGTTCCGAGTGAACATCTCCAGGTAAATCCCCCGTGGTTTCTTGTACACTCCTGAAATTTGGCCAGGTTATGCAGTTTGCATTGCTGCACAATTGCGCCTGCCTAGCTCTGCCACGGTTGAAAACATTCAGGCGTACAGCCAGATAGGCTTGTCCCCATTTGACACTGCCAGCGGACTGGGTCTATCTGCTCACCGTTCTTCTCACCTGAGTGCTACTGTTTCCAGCTGTGATGGCTACACTCTACTCACCCGGAGCAGTAAGTTGAACCTCAACTTATGGCACTTTGTGAAAGTGTTGAGAACTAGAGCTCAGTTGTTTGGCACGCCACCACTGTCCATCCAGCACTATGGACGGCACTGCATACATCTCTCTCTAATTAGTCCACGGTTGTATTCATCGGAATAATATCTGCCGGGAACAATCAGAATGAGGTTCTGAGTTATTACAAAATAGGAGAGTTATACTGCTTTCATGGCTTCACTGGAAGAATTCCGGAATCTTGCTGCCGGCAGGCCTCCGGCTCTTCTGGGTGAACATCTGCTTGTAAATCCCCCTTGGTTTCTTTTACATCCGTGAAATTTCGGCAGGTTATGCAGTTTGCTTTGCTGCACAATTGCGCCTGCCTAGCTCTGCCACGGTTGCAAACATTCAGGCATGGCAGCTAGATAGGCTGATCCCCGTAGGACACTGCCAGCGGACTGGGTATATCTGCTTCACGCTCTTCTCAACTGAGTGATACTGATTCCAGCTTTGACGGCTACACTCTAATCAACCGGAGCAGTAAGTTGAACCTCAACTTATGGCACTTTGTGAAAGTGTTGAGAACTAGAGCTCAGTTGTTTGGCACGCCAACACTGTCCATCCAACACTATGGACGGCACTGCCTACATCTGGCTCTAATTAGTCCACGGATGTGTTCAGCCGAATGGCCTCTGCCGGGAACACTCAGAATGAGATTCTGAGTTATTGCAACATGGGAGAGTTTCAGTGCTTTCAAGGCTTCTTAAGAAGAATTCCGGAATGTTGATGGCAGCAGGCCTCCGGCTGTTTCGAGTGAACATCTCCATGTAAATCCCATTTGGTTTCTTGTATACCCGTGAAATTTGGCCAGGTTATGCAGTTTGCATTGCTGCACAGTTGTGCCTGCCTTGCTCTGCCGCAGTTGCAAACATTCAGGCCTGTCAGCTAGATAGGCTGGTCCCCGTTGGACGCTGCCAGCGGACTTGGTCTATCTGCTTCCCGTTCTTCTCACCTGAGTGCTACTGATTCCAGCTTTGACGGCTACACTCTACTCAACCGGAGCAGTAAGTTGAACCTCAACTTATGGCACTTTGTGAAAGTGTTGAGAACTAGAGCTCAGTTGTTTGGCACGCCACAACTGTCCATCCAGCACTATGGACGGCACTGCCTACATCTGGCTCTAATTAGTCCACGGTTGTGTTCAGCCGAATGACCTCTGCCGGGAACACTCATTATGAGGTTCTGAGTTATTGCAACATAGGAGCGTTTCACTGCTTTCAAGGCTTCACAGGAAGAATTCCGGAATCTTGCTGCCGGCAGGCCTTCGGCTGTTCCAGGTGAAAATGTCCTTGTAAATCCCCCGTGTTTTCTTGTACACCCTTGAAATTTGGCCAGGTTATGCAGTTTGAATTGCTGCACAATTGCGCCTGCCTAGCTCTGCCGCGGTTGCAAACATTCAGACATGGCAGCTAGATAGGCTGGTCCCCGTAGGACCCTGCCAGCGGACTGGGGATATCTGCTTCCCGTTCTTCTCAACTGAAGGTACTGATTCCAGCTTTGAAGGCTACACTCTACTCAACCAGAACAGTAAGTTGAATCTCAACTTTTGGCACTTTGTGAAAGTGTTGAGAACAAGAGAGCAGTTGTTTGGCAAGCCACCATTGTCCATCCAGCACTATGCACGGCACTGTCTACATCTGGCTCCAATTAGTCCACAGTTGTGTTCAGCCGAATGACCTCTGCCGGGAACACTCAGAATTAGGTTCTGAGTTATTGCAACATAGGAGCGTTTCACTGCTTTCAAGGCTTCAAAGGAAGAATTGCGGAATCTTGCTGGGGGCAGGCCTCCGGCTGTTCCGGGTGAACATCTCCTTGAAAATCCCCCGTGGTTTCTTTGTCACCCGTGAAATTTGGCCAGGTTACGCAGTTTGCATTGCTGCACAATTGCGCCTGCCTAGCTCTGCCGCGGTTTCAAACATTCAGGCGAGGCAGCCAGATCGTCTGGTCTTCCTAGGACACTGCCAGCGGACTGGGTATTTCTGCTTCCCATTCTTCTCACCTGAGTGCTACTGATTCCAGCTTTGACGGCTACACTCTACTCAACCAGAGCAGTAAGTTGAACCTCAACTTATGGCACATTGTGTAAGTGTTGGGAACTAGAGCTCAGTTGTTTGGCACGCCACCAGTGTCCATCCAGCACTATGGACGGCACTGCCTACATCTGGCTCTAATTCGTGCACGGTTGTGTTCAGCCGAATGACCTCTGCCGGGAATACTCAGAATGAGGTTCGGGGTTGCCGGCAGACCCCAGGAATTCCGCAATGTTTGTGCTGGCAGGCCTCCGGCTCTTCTGGGTGAACATCTTGTAAATCCCCCGTGGTTTCGTGAACACCCGTGAAATTTGGCCTGGTTATGCAGTTTGCATTGCTGCCCAATTGCGCCTGCCTAGCTCTTCCGCGGTTGCAAACATTCAGGCGGGGCAGCCAGATAAGCTGTTCCCCGTAGGACACTGCAGGCAGACTGGGTAGATCTGCTTCCGGTTCTTCTCACCTGAGTGCTACTGATTACAGATTTGTCGGCTACACTCTACTCAACCGGAGCAGTAAGTTGAACCTCAACTTATGGCACTTTGTGAAAGTGTTGAGAATTAGAGGTCACTTGTTTGGAACGCCACCACTGTCAATCCAGCACTATGGACGGCACTGCCTACATCTGGCTCTAATTATTCCACGGTTGTGTTCCACCGAATGACCTCTGCCGGAAACATTCAGAATGAGGTTCTGAGTTGTTGTCACATAGGAGCGTTTCACTGCTTTCAAGGCTTCTTAGGAAGTATTCCGGAATGTTGCTGCAGGCAATCCTCCGGCTGTTTCGGGTAAACATCTCCATTTAAATCCCCCGTGGTTTCTTATACACACGTGAAATTTGGCCAGGTTATGCAGTTTGCATTGCTGCACAATTGTTCCTGCCAAGCTCTGACGCGGTTGCAAAAATTCAGGCGTGGCCCCCAGGTAGGCTGGTCCACCTAGGACACTGCCAGCGGACTGGGTATATGTGCTTCCCGTTCTTCTCACCTGAGTGCTACTGATTCCAGCTTTGACGGCTACACTCTACTCAACCAGAGCAGTAAGTTGAACCTCACCTTATGGCAATTTGTGAAAGTGTTGAGAACTAGAGCTCAGTTGTTTTCCACGCCAAAACTGTCCATCCAGCATTATATACGGCACTGCCTACATCTGGCTCTAATTAGTCCACGGTTATGTTCAGCCAAATGACCTCTGCCGGGAACACTCAGAATGAGGTTCTGAGTTATGGCAACATAGGAGCGTTTCACTGCTTTTAAGACTTCACATGAAGAATTCCCGAATCTTGCTGCAGGCAGGACTCCAGCTATTCCGGGCGAACATCTCCTTGTATATCCCCCGTGCTTTCTTGTACACCTGTGAAATTTGGCCAGGTTATGCAGTTTGCATTTCTGCACAATTGTGCCTGCCTAGCTCTGCCACGGTTGCAAACATGCAGGTGTGGCAGCCAGATAGGCTGGTCCCCGTAGGACACTGCCAGCGGACTGGGTCTATGTGATTCCCGTTGTTCTCAACTGAGTACTACTGATTCCAACTTTGACGGCTACACTCTACTCAACTGGAGCAGTAATTTGAACCTCAACTTATGGCACTTTGTGAAAGTGTTGAGAACTAGAGCTCAATTGTTTGGCACGCCACCACTGTCCATCCAGCACTACGGACGGCACTGCCTACATCTGGCTCTAATTAGTCCACGGTTGTGTTCAGGCGAATGATCTCTGCCGGGAAGACTCAGAATGAGGTTCTGAATTATTGCAACATAGGAGCGTTTCACTGCTTTCAAGTCTTCACAGGATGGATTCCGGAATCTTGCTGAAGGCAGGCCTCCGGCTGTCCCGGGTGAACATATAGTTGTAAATACCCCGTTGTTTCTTGTACACCCGTGAAATTTGGCCAGGTTTTGCAGTTTGAATTGCTGCACAATTGCGCCTGCCTAGCTCTGCCGCGGTTGCAAACATTCAGGCGTGGCCCCCAGGTAGGCTGGTCCCCGTAGTACACTGCCAGCGGACTGGGTCTATCTGCTTCCCGTTTTTCTCACCTGAGTGCTACTAATTCCAGCTTTGAGATCTACACTCTACTCAACCGGAGCAGTAAGTTGAACCTCAACTTATGGCACTCTGTGAAAGTGTTGAGAACTAGAGCTCAGTTGCTTGGACCGCCAAAACTGTCCATCCAGCACTATGGACGGCACTGCCTACATCTGGCTCTAATTAGTCCACGGTTTTGTTCAGCCAAATGACCTCTGCCGGGAACACTCAGAATGAGGTTCTGAGTTAATGCAACATAGGGCGTTTCACTGCTTTCAAGGCTTCTCATTAAGAATTCCGGAAACTTGGTACCGGAAGAACTCCCGCTGTTCCGGGTGAACATCTCCTTGTAAATCCCCCGTGGTTTCTTGTACACCCGTGAAATTTGGCCAGGTTATGCAGTTTGCCTTGCTGCACAATTGTCCCTGCCTAGCTCTTCCACGGTTGCAAACATTCAGGCGTGGCAGCCACATAGGCTGGTCCCCGTAGGACACTGCCAGCGTACTGGTTATATCTGCTTCCCCTTCTTCGCACCTGAGTGCTACTGATTCCAGCTTTGACGGCTACACTCTCTACTCAACTGGAGCAGTAATTTGAACCTAAACTTATGGCATTTTGTTACAGTGTTGAGAACTACAGCTAAGTTGTTTGGCACGCAACCACTGTCCATCCCGCACTATGGACGGCACTGTGTACATCTGGCTCTAATTAGTCCACGGTTGTGTTAAGCCGAATGACCTCTGCCGGGAACACTCAGAATGAGGTTCTGAGATATTGCAACATAGGAGCGTTTCACTGCTTTCAAGGCTTCACATGAAGAATTCCCGCATCTTGTTGCAGGCAGGACTCCAGCTGTTCCGGGTGAACATCTCCTTGTAATTCCCCCATGCTTTCTTGTACATCTGTGAAATTTGGCAAGGTTAGGCAGTTTGCATTGCTGCACAATTACGCCTGCGTAGCTCTGCCACGGTTGCAAACATTCAGGCGTGGCAGCCAGATAGGCTGGTGCCCGTAGGACACTGCCAGTGGACTGTTTCTATCTGCTTCAAGGTCTTCTCACCTGAGTGCTACTGATTCCAGCTTTGACGGCTACACTCTACTCAACCGCAGCAGTAAGGTGAACCTCAATTTATGGCATTTTGTGAAAGTGTTGAGAACTAGAGCTCAGTTGGTTGGCACGCCACCACAGTCCATTGAGCACTATGGACACCAGTGCCTACATCTGGATCTAATTAGTCCACGGTTGTGTTCAGCCGAATGACCTCTGCCGGTAACACTCAGAATGAGGATCGGAGTTATTGCAACATAGGAGCGTTTCACTGCTTTCAAGGCTTCTTAGGAAGAATTACAGAAACTTGATGCCGGCAGGCCTCCGTCTTTTCCGGGTGAACATCTCCTTTTAAATCCCAAGTGGTTTCTTGTACACCCGTGAAATTTGGCCAGGTCATGCAGTTTGCATTGCTGCATAATTGCGATTGTCTGGCTATGTCGCGGTTGCAAACATTCAGGCGTATCAGCCAGATAGGCTAGTCCCCGAAGGACACTGCCAGCGGAGTGGGTATATCTGCTTCTCGTTCTTCTCGCCTGAGTGCTACTGATTCCAGCGTTGACGGCTACACCCTACTCCACCAAAGCAGTAAGTTGAACCTCAACTTATGGCACTTTGTGAACGTTTGGAGAACTAGAGCTCAGTTGTTAAGCATGCGACCACTGTCCGCCCAGCACTATGGACCGCAGTGCCTACATCTGTCTCTAATTAGTCCTCGGTTGTTTTCATCCGAATGACCTCTGTCGGGAACACTCAAAATGAGGTTCTGAGTTATTGCAACTTGGGAGCGTTTCACTGCATTCAAGGTTTCTTAGAAAGAATTCCGGAATCTTGCTGCCGGCTGGCCTCCGGCTGTTCCGGGTGAACATCTCCTTGTAAATCCCCCGTGGTTTCTTGTACACCTGTGAAATTTTGCCAAGTTATGCAGTTTGCATTGCTGCAAAATTGCTACTGCCTATCTCTGCCGGGGTTGCAAACATTCAGGCATGGCAGAAAGATAGCCTGGTCCCCGTAAGACACTGCCAGCAGACTGGGTATATCTGCTTCCCATTCTTCTCACCTGAGTGCTACTGATTCCAGCTTTGACAGCTACAATCTACTCAACCGGAGCAGTAAGGTAAAGCTCAACTTAGGGCACTTTCTGAAAGTGTTGAGAACTACAGCTCAGTTGTTGGGCATGCGACCACTGTCCATCCAGCACTATGGACGGCACTGCCTACATCTGGCTCTAATTAGTCCACGGTTGTGTTCAGCCGAATGACCTCTGCCGGGAACACTCAGAATGAGGTTCTGAGTTATTCCAACGTAGGAGAGTTTCACTGCTTTCAAGGCTTCTTAGGAAGAATTCGGGAATGTTGCTGCCGGCAGGCCTCCGGCTGTTCCGGGTAAACATGTCCTTGTAAATCCCCCGTGGTTTCTTGTACACCCCTGAAATTTGGGGAGGTTATGCAGTTTGCATTGCTACACAATTGCGCCTGCCTTCCCCTGACGCGGTTGCAAACATTCAGGCTTGGAAGCCAGATAGGCTGGTCCCAGTAGGACACTGCCAGGGGACTGGGTATATCTGCTTTCCGTTCTTCTCACCTGAGTGCTACTGATTCCAGCTTTGATGGCTACACTTTACTAAACCAGCAGTGTCCATCCAGCACTATGTACGGCTCTGCCTACATGTGGCTATAATTAGTCCTCGGTTGGGATCAGCCGAATGACCTCTGCCCGGAACACTCAGAATGAGGTTCAGAGTTATTGCAAAATAGGAGACTTTCACTGCTTTCAAGTCTTCTCAGGAAGGATTCCGGAATGTTGCTCCCGGCAGGCCTCCGGCTGTTCCGAGTGAACATCTCCTTGTAAATCACCCATGGTTTCTTTTACACCCATGAAATTTGGACAGGTTATGCAGTTGGCATTGCTGAACAATTGTGCCTGCCTAGCTCTGCCGCGGTTGCAAACAATCACGCGTGGCAGCTAGATAGGCTGGTTCCCGTAGGACACTGCCAGCGGACTGGGTCTATCTGCTTCCCGTTCTTTTCACCTGAGTGCTACTGATTACAGCTTTGACGGCTACACTCTACTCAACCGGAGCAGTAAGTTGAACCTCAACTTATGGCATTTTGTGAAAGTGTTGAGAACTAGAGCTCAGTTGTTTGGCACGCCAGCATTGTCCATCCAACACTATGGACGGCGCTGCATACATCTGGCTGTAATTAGTCCACGGTTGTGTTCAGCCGAATGACCTCTGCGGGGAACACTCAGAATGAGGTTCTGAGTTATTGCAACATAGGAGCGTTTCACTGCTTTCAAGGCTTCTTATGAAAAATTCCGGAACCTTGCAACCGGCAGGCCTCCGGCTGTCCTGGGTGAACTTCTCAGGAAGGATTCCGGAATCTTGCTGTCGGTAGGTTTCCCGCTGATCTGGGTTAAGATCTCCTCGTAAATCCCGCGTTGTTTCTTGTACACCCGTGTAATTTGGCCAGGTTATGCAGTTTGCATTGCTGCATAATTGCGACTGCTTAGCTCTGCCGTGGTTGCAAACATTGAGGCGTGGCAGCCAGATAGGCTGGACACCATAGCACCCTGCCAGCTGATTGGGTATATCTGCTTCCTGTTCTCACCTGAGTGCTGCTGATTATAGCTTTGACAGCTACACTCTACTCAACCAGAGCAGTAAGTTGATCCTCAACTTATGGCACTTTGTGAAAGTGTTGAGAACTAGAGCTCACTTGTTTGGCACACCACCACTGTCCATCCAGCACTATGGACGGCACTGCATGCATCTGGCTATAGTTAGTCCACGGTTAGTTCAGCCGAATGAGCTCTGCCGGGAACACTCAGAATGAGGTTCTGAGTTATTGCAACATAGGAGTGTTTCACTGCTTTCAAGGCTTCTCAGGAAGAATTCCGGAAACTTGGTACCGGCAGGCCTCCGGCTGTTCCGGGTGAGCATCTCCTTGTAAATCTCCCGTGGTTTCTTGTACACCCGTGAAATTTGGCCAGGTTATGGAGTTTGCCTTGCTGCACAATTGTGCCTACCTAGCTCTGCCACGCTTGTAAACATTCAGGCGTGGCAGCCAGAGAGGCTGTTCCCCGTAAGACACTGTCAGCGGGACTGGGTATATCTGCTTCCGATTCTTCTCACTTGAGTGCTTCTGATTTCCGCTTTGACTGCTACACTCTACTCAACCGAAGTAGCAAGTTGAACCTCTACTTATGGCACTCTGTTAAAGTTTGGAGAACTAGAGCTCAGTTGTTTGGCTAGCGACCACTGTACATCCAGCACATTGGACGGCACTGCCAACATCTGGCTCTAATTAGTCCACGGGTATGTTCAGCCGAATGACCTCTGCCGGGAACACTCAGAATGAAGATCTGAGTTATTGCAACATAGGAGCGTTTCACTGTGTTCAAGGCTTGTTAGGAAGAATTCCGTAATCTTGCTGCCGGCAGGCCTCCAGCTGTACCGGGTGAACATCTCCTTGTATTTCCTCGTGGTTACTTGTACACCCGTGAAATTTGGCCAGGTTATGCAGTTTGCATTGCTGCATAATTCCGACTGTCTAGCTCTGTCGCGGTTGCAAACATTCAGGCGTATCAACCAGATAGGTTGGTCCCCGTAGGACACTGCCAGCGGACTGGGTATATCTACTTCCCGTTCGTGTCACATGAGTGCTACTGATTCCAGCTTTGACGGCTACACTCTACTCAACTCGAGCAGTAAGTTGAACCTCAAATTATGGCACTTTGTGATAGTGTTGAGAACTAGATCTCAGGTGTTTGGCACGCCAACACTGTCCATCCAGCACTATGGACGGCACTGCCTACATCTGGCTCTAATTACTCCACAGTTGTGTTCAGCAGAATGATCTCTGCCGGGAAAACTCAGAATGAGGTTCTGAGTTATTGCAACATAGGAGCGTTTCCCTGCTTTCAAGGCTTCTTAGGAAAAATTCCGGAATTTTGCTACCAGCAGGCCTCCGGCTGTTCCGGGTGAACATCTCCTTGTAAATCCCCAGTGGTTGGTCCGACACCCGTGAAATTTGGCCAGGTTATGCAGTTTGCATTGCTGCACAATTACGCCTGCCTAGCTCTGCCGCGGTTGCAAACATTCAGGCGTGGCAGCCAGATAGGCTGGTCTCTGTAGGACACTGCCAGCGGACTGGGTATATCTGCTTCCCGTTCTTCTCACCTGAGTGCTACTGATTCCAGCATTAACGGCTACACTCTACTCAACCGAAGCAGTAAGTTGAACCTCAACTTATGGCACTTTGTGACAGTGTTGAGAACTAGAGCTCAGTTTTTTGGCACGCCACCACTGTCCATTCTGCACTATGGATGGCACTGCGTACATCTGGCTCTAATTATACAACGGTTGTGTTCAGCCGAATGACCTCTGCCAGGAACACTCAGAATGAAGTTGTCAGTTATTGCAACATAGGAGCTTTTCACTGCTTTCAAGACTTCACATGAAGAATTCCCGAATCTTGCTGCAGGCAGGACTCCAGCTGTTCCGGGTGAACATCTCCTTGTAAATCCCCCGTGCTTTCTTGTACACCTGTGAAATTTGTCCAGGTTATGCAGTTTGCATTGCTGCACAATTGCGTCTGCCTAGCTCTGCCGCGGTTGCAAACGTTCAGGCGTGGCAGCCAGATAGGCTGGTCCACGTAAGACACTGCCAGCGGACTGGGTATATCTGCTTCCCCTTCTTCTCACCTGAGTCCTACTGATTCCAGCTTTGACGGGTACACTCTACTCAACCGGAGCAGTAAGTTGAACTTCAAGTTATGGCACTCTGTGAAAGTGTGGAGAACTAGAGCTCAGTTTCTTGGCACGCCAAAACTGTCCATCCAGCACTATGGACTGCAATGCCTCCATCTGGGACTAATTAGTCCATGGTTGTCTTCAGCCGAATGACCTCTGCCGGGAACACTCAGAATGAGGTTCTGAGTTCTTGCAACATAGGAGCGTTTCACTGCTTTCAAGGCTTCTTAGGAAGGATTCCGGAATGTTGCTGCCGGCAGGCCTCTGGCTGTTCCGGGTGAACATCTCCTTGTAAATCCCCCGTGGTTTCTTGTACACCCGTAAAATTTGGCCAGGTTATGCAGTTTGCATTGCTGCACAATTGCGCCTGCCAAGCTCTGCCGCGATTGCAAACATTCAAGCGTGGCAGCCAGATAGGCTGGTATCCGTAAGACATTGCCAGCGAACTGGATATATCTGTTTCCCATTCTTCTCACCTGAGTGCTACTGATTCCAGCTTAGACGGCTACACTCTAATCAACCGGAGCAGTAAGTTGAACCTCAACTTATGGCACTTTGTGAAAGTTTGGAGAACTAAAGCTCAGTTGTTTTCCAATCGAAAACACTGCCTATATCTCACTCTAATTAGTCCATTGCCGACATCTGGCTCTATTTAGTCCACTGCCTACATCTGGCTCTAATTAGTCCACTGCCTACATCTGGCTCTAATTAGTCCACGGATGAGTTCAGTCGAATGACCTCTGCCGGGAACACTCAGAATGAGGTTCTGAGTTATTGCAACGTAGAAGCGTTTCACTGCTTTCAAGGCGTCTTAGGAAGAATTCCGGAATCTTGTTGCTGGCAGGCCTCTGGCTGTTCCGGTGAACATCTCCTTGTACATCCCCCGTGGTTTCTTGTACACCCGTGAAATTTGGCCAGGTTATGCAGTTTGCACTGCTGGACAATTGCGCCTGCCTAGCTCTGCCCCGGTTACAAACATTCAGGCGTGGCAGCCAGATAGACTGGTCCCTGTAGGACCCTGCCAGCGGACCGGGTATATCTGCTTCCCGTTCTTCTCACCTGAGTGCTACTGATTACAGCTTTGACGGCTACAATCTACTCAACCGGAGCAGTAAGGTGAAGCTCAACTTAGGGCATTGTCTCAAAGTGTTGAGAACTACAGCTCAGTTGTTGGGCATGCAACCCCTGTCCATCCAGCACTATGGACGGCACTGCCTACATCTAGCTCTAATTAGTCCACGGTTGTGTTCAGCCGAATGACCTCTGCCGGGAATACTCAGAATGAGGTTCTAAGTTATTCCAACATCAGAGAGTTTCACTGCTTTCAAGGCTTCTTAGGAAGAATTCTGGAATGTTGCTGCCGGCAGGCCTCTGGCTGTTCCGGGTAATCATGTCCTTGTAAATCCCCCGTGGTTTCTTGTACACCCTTGAAATTTGGGGAGGATATGCAGTTTGCATTGCTACACAATTGCGCCTGCCTACCCCTGCCACGGTTGCAAACATTCAGGCGTGGCAGCCTGATAGGCTGATCCCGGTAGGACACTGCCAGCGGACTGAGTATATCTGCTTCCCATTCTTCTCACCTGAGTGCTACTGATTCCAGCTTTGACGGCTGCACTCTACTCAACCGGAGCAGTAAGTTGAACCTCAACTTATGGCACTTTGTGAAAGTGTTGAGTACTAGAGCTTAGTTGTTTGGCACACCACCACTGTCCATCCTGCACTATGGATGGCACTGCCTAAGTCTGGCTCTAATTAGTCCACAGTTGTGTTCAGCCCAATGATATCTGCTGGGAACACTCAGAATGAGGTTCTGAGTTATTGCAACATAGGAGCGTTTCACTGCTTTCAAGGCTTCACAGGAAGAATTCCGGAATTTTGCTGCCAGCAGGCCTCCGTCTGTTCCGGGTGAACATCTCCTTGTAAATCCCCCGTGGTTTCTTGTACACCCGTGAAATTGGGCCAGGTTATGCAGTTTGCATTGCTGCACAATTGCGCCTGCCAAGCTCTGCCGTGATTGCAAACATTCAGGCGTAGCAGCCAGATAGGCTGATCCCCGTAGGACACTGCCTGCAGACTGGGTATATCTGCTTCCCGATATTCTCACCTGAGTGCTACTGATTCCAGCTTTGACGGCTACACTGTACTCAACCGGAGCAGTAAGTTGAACCTCAACTCATGGCACTTTGTGAAAGTGTTGAGAACTAGAGCTCAGTTGTTTGGCCCGCCACCAGTGTACATGCAGCACTATGGACGGCACTGCCTACATCTGGCTCTAATTAGTCCACGGTTGTGTTCAGCCGAATGACCTCTGCCAGGAACACTCAGAATGAGGTTCTGAATTATTGCAATAGAGGAGCGTTTCACTGCTTTCAAGGCTTCACAGGAAGAATTCCGGAATCTTGCTGGGGACAGGCCTCCGGCTGTTCCGGGTGAACATGTCCTTGTAAATCCCCCGTGGTTTCTTGTACACCCGTGAAATTTGGCTAGGTTATGCAGTTTGCATTGCTGCATAATTGCGCCTGCCTAGCTCTGCCGCGGTTGCAAACATTCAGGCGTGGCAGCCAGATAGGCTGGTCTCCGTAGGACACTGCCAGCGGACTGGGTATATCTGCTTCCCATTCTTCCCTCCTGAGTGCTTCTGATTCCCGGTTTGACGGCTACACTCTACTCTACCGAAACAGTAAGTTGAACCTCTACTTATATCACTCTATTAAAGTTTGGAGAACTAGAGCTCACTTGTTCGGCACGCGACCACTGTCCATCCAGCACTATGGACGGCACTGCCTACATCTGGCTCTAATTAGTCCACGGTTGTGTTCAGCCAAATGACCTCTGCCGGGAACATTCAGAATGAGGTTCTGAGTTCTAAAAACATAGGAGCGTTTCACTGCGTTCAAGGCTTCTTAGGAAGAATACCGGAATCTTGCTACAGGCAGGCCTCCAATTGTTCCGGGTGAACATCTCCTTGTATTTCCTCGTGGTTTCTTGTACACCCGTGAAATTTGGCCAGGTCATGCAGTTTGCATTGCTGCATAATTGCGATTGTCTGGCTATGTCGCGGTTGCAAACATTCAGGCGTATCAGCCAGATAGGCTAGTCCCCGAAGGACACTGCCAGCGGAGTGGGTATATCTGCTTCTCGTTCTTCTCGCCTGAGTGCTACTGATTCCAGCGCTGACGGCGACACCCTACTCCACCGAAGCAGTAAGTTGAACCTCAACTTATGGCACTTTGTGAACGTTTGGAGAACTAGAGCTCAGTTGTTAAGCATGCGACCACTGTCCGCCCAGCACTATGGACGGCAGTGCCTACATCTGTCTCTAATTAGTCCTCGGTTGTTTTCATCCGAATGACCTCTGTCGGGAACACTCAAAATGAGGTTCTGAGTTATTGCAACTTAGGAGCGTTTCACTGCATTCAAGGTTTCTTAGAAAGAATTCCGGAATCTTGCTGCCGGCTGGCCTCCGGCTGTTCCGGGTGAACATCTCCTTGTAAATCCCCCGTGGTTTCTTGTACACCTGTGAAATTTTGCCAAGTTATGCAGTTTGCATTGCTGCAAAATTGCTACTGCCTATCTCTGCCGGGGTTGCAAACATTCAGGCATGGCAGAAAGATAGCCTGGTCCCCGTAAGACACTGCCAGCAGACTGGGTATATCTGCTTCCCATTCTTCTCACCTGAGTGCTACTGATTCCAGCTTTGACAGCTACAATCTACTCAACCGGAGAAGTAAGGTAAAGCTCAACTTAGGGCACTTTCTGAAAGTGTTGAGAACTACAGCTCAGTTGTTGGGCATGCGACCACTGTCCATCCAGCACTATGGACGGCACTGCCTACATCTGGCTCTAATTAGTCCACGGTTGTGTTCAGCCGAATGACCTCTGCCGGGAACACTCAGAATGAGGTTAAGATCTCCTTGTAAATCCTGCGTTGTTTCTTGTACACCCGTGTAATTTGGCCAGGTTATGCAGTTTGCATTGCTGCATAATTGCGACTGCTTAGCTCTGCCGTGGTTGCAAACATTGAGGTGTGGCAGCCAGATAGGCTGGACACCGTAGCACCCTGCCAGCTGATTGGGTATATCTGCTTCCTGTTCTCACCTGAGTGCTGCTGATTATAGCTTTGAGAGCTACACTCTACTCAACCAGAGCAGTAAGTTGATCCTCAACTTATGGCACTTTGTGAAAGTGTTGAGAACTAGAGCTCACTTGTTTGGCACACCACCACTGTCCATCCAGCACTATGGACGGCACTGCATGCATCTGGCTATAATTAGTCCACGGTTAGTTCAGCCGAATGAGCTCTGCCTGGAACACTCACAATGAGGTTCTGAGTTATTCCAACATAGGAGTGTTTCACTGCTTTCAAGGCTTCTTAGGAAGAATTCTAGAATCTTGCTGGCGGCAGGCCTCTGGTTGTTCCGAGTGAACATCTCCTTCTAAATCCCCCGTGGTTTCTTGTACACCCGTGAAATTTGGCTAGATTATGCAGTTTGTATTGCTGCATAATTGCGTCTGCCTAGCTATGCCGCGGTTGCAAACATTCAGGCGTGGCAGCCAGATAGGCTGGTCCCCGTAGGACACTGCCAGCAGACTGGGTATATCTGCTTCGCGTTCTTCTCACTTGAGTGCTACTGATTCCAGCTTTGTCGGCTACACTCTACTCAACCGCAGCCGTAAGTTGAACCTCAACTTATGGCACTTTGTATAAGTGTTGAGAACTAGAGCTCAGTTGTTTGGCATGCCACCACTGTAAATCCAGCACTATGGACGGCACTGCCTACATCTATCTCTAAGTAGTCCATAGTTGTGTTCAGCCGAATGACCTCTGCCGAGAACACTCAGAATGAGATTCTGAGTTATTGCTAAACAGGAGCGTTTCACTGCTTTCAAGGCTTCACAGGAAGAATTCCGGAATCTTGCTGCCGGCAGGCCTCCGGCTGTAACGGGTGAACATCTCCTGGTAAATCCCCCGTGGTTTCTTGTACACCTGTTTAATTTGGCCAGCTTATGCAGTTTGCATGGCTGCACAATTGTGCCTGCCTAGCTCTGCCACGGTTGGAAACATTCAGGCGTGGCAGCCAGATAGGCTTGATCCTGTAGGACACTGCCAGCGGACTGGGTCTATGTGCTTCCCGTTGTTCTCAACTGAGTGCTACTGATTCCAGCTTTGACCGCTACACTCTACTAAACCGGACCAGTAAGTTGAACCTCAACTTATGGCACTTTGAGAAAGTGTTGAGAACTAGAGCTCAGTTGTTTGGCACGCCACAACATTCCATCCAGCACTATGGACAGCAGAGCCTACATCTGGCTGTAATTAGTCCATGGTTGTCTTCAGCCGAATGACCTCTGCTGGGAACACTCAGAATCAGGTTCTGAGTTATTGCAACATAGGAGCGTTTAACTGCTTTCAAGGCTTCACAGGAAGAATTCCGGAATCTTGCTGCCGGCAGGCCTCCGGCTGTTCCGGGTGAACATCTCTTTGTAAATCCCCCGTGGTTTCTTGTACACCCGTGAAATTTGGCCAGGTTATGCAGTTTGCATTGCTGCACAATTGCGCCCTCGTAGCTCTGCCGCGGTTGTAAACATTCTGGCGTGGCAGCCAGATAGGCTGGTCCCTGTAGGACACTGCCAGCGGACTGGGTATATCTGCTTCCCGTTCTTCTCACCTGAGTGCTACTGATTCCAGCTTTAACGGCTACACTCTACTCAACCGGAGCAGTAATTTGCACCTCAACTTATGGCACTTTGTGAAAGTGGTGAGAACGAGAGCACAGTTGTTTTGCTAGCCACCACTGTCCATCCAGCAGTATGGACCGCACTGTCTACATCTTGCTCTAAATAATTCACGGTTGTGTTCAGCCTCTGCCGGGAACACTAAGAATGTGGTTCTGACTTATTGCAACATAGGAGCGTTTCACTGCTTTCAAGCTTCACAGGAAGAATTTTGGAATCTTGCTGCCGGCAAGCCTGGGCTGTTCCAGGTGAACATCTCCTTGAAAATCCCCCGTGGTTTCTTGTACACCCGTGAAATTTGGCCAGGTTATGCAGTTTGCATTGCTGCACAATTGTGCCTGCCTGGCTCTGCCACGGTTGCAAACATTCAGGCGTGGCAGCCAGATAGGCTGGTCCCCATAGGACACTCCCAGCAGACTGGGTCTATCTGCTTCCCGTTCTTCTCACCTGAGTGCTACTGATTCCAGCTTTGACGGCTACACTCTACTCAACCAGAGCAGTAAGTAGAACCTCAACTTATGGCACTTTGTGAAAGTGTTGTGAACTAGATCTCAGGTGTTTGGCACGCCACCAATGTCCATCCAACACTATGGACGGCACTGCCTATATCTGGCCCTAATTAGTCCACAGTTGTGTTCAGCCGAATGATCTCTGCCAGGAAAACTCAGAATGAGGTTCTGAGTTATTGCAACATAGGAGAGTTTCACTGGTTTCAAGGCTTCTTAGGAAGAATTCTGGAATCTTGCTGCGGGCAGGCCTCCAGCTGTTCCGGGTGAAATCCCCATGTAAATCCCCCGTGGTTTCTTGTACACCGGTGAAAAATGGCCAGCAGTTTGCATTGCTGCACAATTCTGCCTGCATAGCTCTGCCACGGTTACAAACATTCAGGCGTGGCAGGCAGAAAGGCTGGTTCCCGTAGGACACTGCCATCGGACTTGGTCTACTTGCTTCCCCTTCTTCTCACCTGACTGCTACTGATTCCAGCTTTGACGAGTATAATCTACTCAATCGGAGGAGTAAGTTCAACCTCAACTTATGGCACTTTGTGAAAGTTTGAAGAACTAAAGCTCAGTTGTTTCCAATCGAAAACACTGCCTATATCTGGCTCTAATTAGTCTATTGCCTACATCTGGCTCTAATTAGTCCACGGTTGTGTTCAGCCGAATGACCTCTGCCAGGAACACGCAGAATGAGGTTCTGAGTTATTGCAACATAGGAGCGTTTCACTGCTTTCCAGGCTTCTTAGGAAGAATTCCGGAATCTTGCTGCCAGCAGGCCTCTGGCTGTTCCGGGTGAACATCTCCTTGTACATCCCCCGTGGTTTCTTTTATACATGTGAAATTTGGCCAAGTTATGCAGTTTGCATTGAGGCACAATTGTGCCTGCCTTGCTCTGTCTCAGTTGCAAACATTCAGGCGTGGCAGCCAGATAGGCTGGTCCCCGAAGGACACTGCCAGTGGACTGGGTATATCTGCTTCCTGTTCTTCTCACCTGAGTGCTACTGATTCCAGCTTTGACGGCTACACTCTACTCAACCGGAGCAGTAATTTGAACCTCAACTTATGGCACTTTGTGAAAGTGCTAAGAACTAGAGCGCAGTTGTTTGGCTAGCCACCACTGTCCATCCAGCAGTATGGACGGCACTGTCTACATTTTGCTCTAAATAGTCCGCGGTTGTGTTCAGTCTCTCCCGGAAACACTCAGAATGAGGTTCTGAGCTGTTGCAACATAGGAGCGTTTCACTGCTTTCAAGGCTTCTTAGGAAGAATTCCGGAATATTGCTGCCGGCAGGTCTCTGGCTGTTCCGAGTGAACATCTCCATGTAAATCCCCCGTGGTTTCTTGTACACCGGTGAAATTTGGCCAGGTTATGCAGTTTGCATTGCTACACAATTGTGCCTGCCTGGCTCTGCCGCGGTTGCAAACATTCAGGCGTGGCAGCCAGATAGGCTGGTCCCCATAGGACACTCCCAGAGGACTGGGTCTATCTGCTTCCGGTTCTTCTCACCTGAGTGCTACTGATTAAAGCTTTGACGGCTACACTCTACTTAACCGGAGCAGTAAGTTGAACCTCAACTCATGGCACTTTCTGAAAGTGTTGAGAACTAGAGCGCAGTTGTTTGACACGCCACCACTGTCCATCCAGCACTATGGCCGGCACTGCATACATCTGGCTCTAATTAGTCCACGGTTGTGTTCAGCCGAATGACCTTTGCTGGAAACACTCAGAAAGAGGTTCTGAGTTATTGCAACATAGGAGCATTTCACTGCTTTGAGGGCTTCACTGGAAGAATTCCGGAATCTTGATGCCGGCAGGCCTCTGGCTGTTCTGGGTGAACATCGTCTTGTGAATCCTCCTTGGTTTCTTGTACACCCATGAAATTTGGCCAGGTTATGCTTTGTGCATTGCTGCACAATTGCGCCTGCCTAGTTCTGCCGCGGTTGTAAACATTCAGGCGTGGCAGCCAGATAGGCGGGTCCCCGTAAGACACTGCAAGCGGACTGGGTATATCTGCTTCCCATTCTTCTCACCTGAGTGCTTCTGATTCCCGCTTTGACGGCTACACTCTACTCAACCGAAGCAGTAAGTTGAACCTCTACTTATGGCACTCTGTTAAAGTTTGGAGAAATAGAGCTCAATTGTTTGGCACCCGACCACTGTCCATCCAGCACTATGGACGGCACTGCCTACATCTGGCTCTAATTAGTCCACGATTGTGTTCAGCCGAATGACTTCTGCCGAGAACATTCAGAATGAGCTGCTGAGTTATTGCAACATAGGAGCGTTTCACTGCGTTCAAGGCTTCTTAGGAATAATTCCGGAATCTTGCTGCTGGCAGACCTCCGGCTGTTCCGGGTGAACATCTCCTGGTATTTCCTCGAGGTTTCTTGTACACCCGTGAAATTTGGCCAGGTTATGCAGTTTGCATTGCTGCATAATTGCGACTGTCTAGCTCTGTCGCGGTTGTAAACATTCAGGCGTATCAGCCAGATAGGCTGGTCCCCGTAGGTCACTGCCAGCAGAGTGGGTATATCTGCTTCTCGTTCTTCTCACCTGATTGCTACTGATTCCAGTTTGACGGCTACACTCTACTCATGCGAAGCAGTAAGTTGAACCTCAACTTATGGCACTCTGTTAAAGTTTGGAGAAATAGAGCTCAATTGTTTGGCACCCGACCACTGTCCATCCAGCACTATGGACGGCACTGCCTACATCTGGCTCTAATTAGTCCTCGGTTGTGTTCAGCCGAATGACCTCTGTCGGGAACACTCAAAATGAGGTTCTGAGTTATTGCAACATAGGAGCGTTTCACTGCGTTCAAGATTTCTTAGGGAGATTCCAGAATCTTGCTGCCGGCTGGCCTCCGGATGTTCCGGTTGAACATCTCCTAGTAAATCCCCCGTGGTTTCTTGTACACCCGTGAAATTTGGCCAAGTTATGCAGTTTGCATTGCTGCATAATTTCGACTGCCTATCTCTGCCGGGGTTACAAACATTCAGGCATGGCTGCCAGATAGTCTGGTCCCCGTAGGACACTGCCAGCCGACTGGGTATATCTGCTTCCTGTTCTTCTCACCTGAGTGATACTGATTCCAGCTTTGATGGCTACACTCTACTCAACCGGAGCAGTAACTAGAACCTCAACTTATGGCACTTTGTGCAAGTGTTGAGAACTAGAGCTCAGTTGTTTGGCACGCCACCACTCTCCATCCACCACTATGGACGGCACTGCCTACATCTAATATAGTCCACGGTTGTGTTCAGCCCAATGACCTCTGCCGGGAACAGTCAGAATGAGGTTCTGAGATATTGCAACATAGGAGCGTTTCACTGCTTTCAAGGCTTCTTAGTAAGAATTCCAGAATCTTGCTGCCGGCAGGCCTCCTGCTGTTCAGGGTGAACATCTCCTTGTAAATTCTCCGTGGTTTCTTGTACACCTGTGAAATTTGGGGAGGTTTGCATTGCTGCACAATTGCGCCTGCCTACCCCTGCTGCGGTTGCAAACATTCAGGCGTGGCAGCCAGATAGGCTGGTCCCCGTAAGACACTGCCAGGGACTGGGTATATCTGCTTTCCGTTCTTCTCACCTGAGTGCTACTGATTCCAGCTTTGACGGCTACACTCTACTCAACCGGAGCAGTAAGTAGAACCTCCACGTATGGCACATTGTGAAAGTGTTGTGAACTAGATCTCAGGTGTTTGGCACGCCACCAATATCCATCCAGCACTATGGACGGCACTGCCTATATCTGGCTCTAATTAGTCCACAGTTGTGTTCAGCCGAATGATCTCTGCCGGGAACACTCAGAATGAGCTTCTGAGTTATTGCAAACTAGGTGCGTTTCACTACTTTCAAGGTTTCACAGGAAGAATTCCGGAATCTTGCTGCTGGCCGGCCTCCGCCTGTTCCAGGTGAAATCCCCTTGTAAATCCTCCGTGGTTTCTTGTACACCCGTGAAATTTGGCCAGGTTATGCAGGTTGCATTGCTGCACAATTCTGCCTGCATAGCTCTGCCGTGGTTACAAACATTCAGGCGTGGCAGCCAGAAAGGCTGGTCCCCGTAGGACACTGCCAGCGGACTGGGTCTACCTGCTTCCCGTTCTTCTCACCTGAGTGCTACTGATTCAAGCTTTGACAGGTACACTCTACTCAACCGGAGCAGTAAGGTGAAGCTCAACTTAGGGCACTTTCTGAAAGTGTTGAGAACTACAGCTCAGTTGTTGGGCATGCGACCACTGTCCATCCAGCACTATGGACGGCACTGCCTACATCTGGCTCTAATTAGTCCACGGTTGTGTTCAGCAAAATGACCTCTGCCGGGAACACTCAGAATGAGGTTCTGAGTTATTCGCACATAGGAGAGTTTCACTGCTGTCAAGGCTTCTTAGGAAGAATTCCGGAATGTTGCTGCCCGCAGGCCTACGGCTGTTCCGGGTAAACATGTCCTTGTAAATCCCCCGTGGTTTCTTGTACACCCCTGAAATTTGGGGAGGTTATGCAGTTTGCATTGCTACACAATTGCGCCTGCCTACCCCTGCCACGGTTGCAAACATTCAGGCGTGGCAGCCAGATAGGCTGGTCCCCGTAGGACACTGACAGCGGACTGGGTATATCTGCTTCCCATTCTTCTCCCCTGAGTGCTACTGATTCCAGCTTTGATGGCTACACTCTACTCAACCGGAGCAGTAAGTTGAACTTCAACTTATGGCACTTTGTGAAAGTGTTGAGAACTAGAGCTTAGTTGTTTGGCACGCCACCACAATCCATCCAGCACTATGGACGGCACTGCCTACATCTGGCTCTATTAATCCACGGTTGTGTTCAGGGGAATGACCTCTTCCGGGAACACTCAGAATGAGGTTCTGTGTTATTGCAACATGGAAGCGTTTCACTGCTTTCAAGGCTTCTTAGGAAGGATTCCGGAAACTTGCTGCTGGCAGGCCTCCGGCTGTTCGGGGTGAACATCTCCTTGTAAATCCCCCGTGGTTTCTTGTACACCCGTGAAATTTGGCGAGGTTATGCAGTTTGCATTGCTGCACAATTGCGCCTGCCTAGCTCTGCCAGGGTTGCAAACATTCAGGCGTGGCAGCCAGATAGTCTGGTCCCCGTAGGACACTGTCAGCGGACTGGGTATATCTGCTTCCCGTTCTTCTCACCTGAGTGCAACTGATTCCAGCTTTGATGGCTACACGCTACTAAACCGGCAGTGTCCATGCAGCACTATGTACGGCACTGCCTACATGTGGCTATAATTAGTCCTAGGTTGGGATCAGCCGAATGACCTCTGCCTGGAACACTCACAATGAGGTTCGGAGTTATTGCAAAATAGGAGACTTTCACTGCTTTCAAGTCTTCTCAGGAAGGATTCTGGAATGTTGCTCCCGGCAGGCCTCAGGCTGTTCCGAGTGAACATCTCCTTGTAAATCACCCATGGTTTCTTGTACAGCCGTGAAATTTGGCCAGGTTATGCAGTTTGCACTGTTGCACAATTGCGCCTGCCTAGCTCAGCCACGGTGGCAAACATTCATGCGTGGCAGCCAGATAGGCTGGTCCCCGTAGGACACTGCCAGCGGATTGGGTATATCTGCTTCCCGTTCTTCTCACCTGAGTGCTAGTGATTGCAGGTTTGACAGCTACACTCTACTCAACCGGAGCAGTAAGTTGAACCTCAACTTATGGCACTTTGTGAAAGTATTGAGAACTAGAGCTCACTTGTTTGGCACGCCACCACAGTCCATCCAGCACTATGGACGGCACTGCCTACATCTGGCTCTAATAAGTTCATGTTTGTGTTCAGCCGAATGACCTCTGCCGGTAACACTCAGAATGAGGTTCTGAGTTATTGCAACATAGGAGCATTTCACTTCTTTCAAGGCTTCTTAAGAAGAATTACGGAATATTGCTGCCGGCAGGCCTCCGGCTGTTCGGGGTGATCATGTCCTCGTAAATGCCCCGTGGTTTCTTGTACACCCGTGAAATTTGGCCAGGTTATGCAGTTTGCATTGCTGCACAATTGCTCCAGTCTTGCTCTGCCGCAGTTGCAAACATTCAGGCATGGCAGCTAGATAGTCTGGTCCCCGTAGGACACTGCCAGCGGACTGGGTCTATCTGCTTCCCATTCTTCTCACCTGAGTGGTACTGATTCCACCTTTGACGGCTACTCTCTACTTAACCGGAGCAGTAAGTTGAACCTCAACTTATGGCACTTTGTGAAAGTGTTGAGAACTAGAGCTCAGTTGTTTGGCACGCCACCGTTGTCCATCCAACACTATGGACGGCGCTGCCTACATCTGGCTCTAGTTAGTCCACGGTTGTGTTCAGCCGAATAACCTCTGCCGGGAACGCACAGAATGAGGTTCTGAGTTATTGCAACATAGGAGCGTTTCACTGCTATTGAAGCTTCTTAGGAAGGATTCTGGAATCTTGTTGCCGGGAGGCCTCCGTCTTTTCCGGGTGAATATCTCCTTGTAAATCCTTGGTGGTTTCTTGTACACCCGTGAAATTTGGCCAGGTTATGCAGTTTGCTTTGCTGCACAATTGCGCCTGCGTAGCTCTGCGGGGGTTGCAAACATTCAGGTCTGGCAGCCAGATAGACTGGTCCCCTAGGACACTGCCAGCGGACTGGGTATATCTGCATTCCGTTCTTCTCAACTGAGTGCTACTGATTCCAGCTTTGACGGCTACACTCTAGTCAACCGGAGCAGTAAGTTGAACCTCAACTTATGGTACTTTGTGAAAGTGTTGAGAACTAGAGCTCAGTTGTTTGGCACGCCAGCACTCTCCATCCACACTATGGACGGCACTGCCTACGTCTGGCTCTAATTAGTCCACGGTTGTGTTCAGCTGAATGAGCTCTGCCGGGAACACTCAGAATGAGGTTCTGAGTTATTGCAACATAGGAGCGTTTCACTGCTTTCAAGGCTTCTTAGGAAGAATTCCGGAATCTTGCTGCCGTCAGGCTTCCAGCTGTTCCGGGTGAACATCTCCTTGTAAATCCCCCCTGGTTTCTTGTACACCCGTGAAATTTGGCCACGTTATGCAGTTTGCATTGCTGCACAATTTCGCCTGCCTAGCTCTGCCGCGGTTGCAAACATTCAGGCGTGGCAGCCAGATAGGCTGGTCCCCGTAAGACATTGCAAGCGAACTGGATATATCTGTTTCCCATTCTTCTCACATGAGTGCTCCTGATTCCAGCTTTGACGGCTACACTCTACTCAACCGGAGCACTAAGTTGAATCTCAACTTATGGCACTTTGTGAAAGTGTTGAGAACTAGAGCTCAGTTGTTTGGCACGCCACCACTGTCCATCCAGCACTATGGACAGCAGAACCTACATCTGGCTCTAATTAGTCCACGGTTGTGTTTAGCCGAATGGCCTCTGCCGGGAACACTCAGAATGAGGTTCTGAGTTATTCCAACATAGGAGCGTTTCACTGCTTTCAAGGCTTCTCAGGAAGGATTCCGGAATCTTGCTGTCGGTAGGTTTCCGACTGATCTGGGTTAAGATTTCCTGGTAAATCCCGCGTTGTTTCTTGTACACCCGTGTAATTTGGCCAGGTTATGCAGTTTGCTCTGCTGCACAATTGCGCCTGCCTAGCTCTGTCGCCTTGGCAAACATTCAGGCATGGCAGCCAGATAGGCTGCTCCCCATAGGACACTGCCAGCGGATTGTGTATATCTGCTTCCCGTTCTTCTCACCTGAGTGCTATTGATTTCAGCTTTGACAGCTACACTCTAGTCAACCGCAGCAGTAAGTTGAACCTCAACTTAGTGCACTTTCTCAAAGTGTTGAGAGCTAGAACTCAGATGTTGGGCATGCGTCCACAGTCCATCCAGCACTATGGACGGCACTGCCTACATCTGGCTCTAATTAGTCCACGGTTGTGTTCAGCCGAATGACCTCTGCTGGGAACACTCAAAATGAGATTCTGAGTTATCGCAACATAGGAGCGTTTCACTGCTTTAAAGGCTTCTTATGAAGAATTCCGGAATCTTACTGCCAGCAGGTCTCCGGCGGTTCCAGGTAAACATGTCCTTGTAAATCTCCCGTGTTTTCTTGCACACCCGTGAAATTTGGCCAGGTTATGCCGTTTGCATTGCTGCATAATTGCGACTGCTTAGCTCTGCTGCTTTTGCAAACATTGAGGCGTAGCAGCCAGATAGGCTGGACACCGTAGGACACTGCCAGCGGACTGGGTATATCTCCTTCCCGTTCTTCTCACCTGAGTGCTACTGATTCCAGCTTAGACGGCTACACTCTACTCAACGGGAGCAGTAATTTGAACGTCAACTTATGGCACTTTGTGAAAGTGTTGAGAAATAGAGCTCAATTGTTTGTCACGCCACCACTGTCCATCCAGTACTATGGACAGCACTGCCTACATCTGGCTCTAATTAGTCCACGGTTGTGTTCAGCCGAATGACGTCTGCCGGGAACACTCAGAATGAAGTTCTGAGTTATTGCAACATAGGAGCCTTTCACTGCTTTCAAGGCTTGTCAGGAAAGATTCCGGAATCTTGTTGCCGGCAGGCCTCTGGCTGTTCCGGGTGAACATCTCCTTGTAAATCCCCCGAGGTTTCTTATAAACCCGTGAAATTTGGCCAGGTTATGCAGTTTGCATTGCTGCACAATTGCGCCTACCTAGCTCTGCCGCGGTTGCAAACATTCAGGCGTGGCAGCCAGATAGGCTGGTCCCCGTAAGACATTGCCAGCGGACTGGGTATATCTGCTTCCCGTTCTTCTCACCTGAGAGCTACTGATTCCAGCTTTGACGGCTACACTCTACTCAACCGCAGCAGTAAGTTGAACCTCAACTTATGGCACTTTGTGAAAGTGTGGAGAACTGGAGCTCAGTTGTTTGGCACACCACAACTGTCCATCCTGCACTATGGACGGCACTGCATACATCAGGCTCTAATTAGTCCACGGTTGTGTTCAGCCGAATGACCTCTGCCGGGAACACTCAGAATGAGGTTCTGAGTTATTGCCACATAGGAGCGTTTCACTGTTTTCAAGGCTTCACAGGAAGAATTCAGGAATCTTACTGGTGGCAAGCCTTCGGCTGTTCCGGGTGAACATCTCCTTGTAAATCCCCCGTGGTTTCTTGTACACCCGTGAAATTTTGCCAGGTTATGCAGTTTGCATTGCTGCAAAATGGCACCTGCCTAGCTCTGCCGCGGTTGGAAACATTCAGGCGTGGCAGCCAGATAGGCTGGTCCCGTAGGACACTGTCAGCAGACTGGGTATATCTGATTCCCGTTGTTCTAACCTGAGTGCTACTGATTCCAGCTTTGATGGCTACTCTACTAAACCGGAGCAGAAAGTTGAACCTCAACTTATGGCACTTTGTGAAAGTGTTGAGAACTAGAGTTCAGTTGTTTGGCACGCCACCACAGTCCATCCCGCACTTTGGACGGCACTGCCTGTATCTGGCTCTAATAAGTTCATGGTTGTGTTCAGCCGAATGACCTCTGCCGGGAACACTCAGAATGGGGTTCTGAGTTATTGCAACATAGGAGCATTTCACTGCTTTCAAGGCTCCTTAGGAAGGATTACGGAATATTGCTGCCGGCAGGCCTCCGGCTGTTCCGGATGATCATATCCTCGTAAATGCCACGTGGTTTCTTGTACACCCGTGAAATTTGGCCAGGTTATGCAGTTTGCATTGCTGCACAATTGCTCCAGCCTTGCTCTGCCGCGGTTGCAAACATTCACGTGTGGCAGCTAGATAGGCTGGTTCCCATAGGACACTGCCAGCGGACTGGGTCTATCTGCTTCCCTTTCTTCTCACTTTAGTGCTACTGATTCCAGCTTTGACGGCTACACTCTACTCAACCGGAGCAGTAAGTTGAACCTGAACTTATGGCACTTTGTGAAAATGTTGAGAAATAGAGCTCAGTTGTTTGGCACGCCACCACTGTCCATCCAGCACTATGGACGGCGCTGCATACATCTGGCTGTAATTAGTCCACGGTTGTGGTCAACCTAATGACCTCTGCCGGGAACACTCAGAATGAGGTTCTGAGTTATGGCAACATAGGAGCATTTCATTGCTTTCAAGGCTTCTTAGGAAGGATTCCGGAATCTTGCTGCCAGCAGGCCTCCGGCTGTTCCGGGTGAACATCTCCTTGTAAATCCCCCCTGTTTTCTTGTACACCCGTGAAATTTGGCCAGGTTATGCAGTTTCCATTGCTGCACAATTGCGCCTGCCTAGCTCTGCCGCGGTTGCAAACATTCAGGCGTGGCAGCCAGATAGGCTGGTCCCCATTGGACGCTGCCAGCGTACTGGGTCTATTGGCTTCGTGTTCTTCTCACATGAGTGCTACTGCTTTCAGCTTTGATGGCAAAACTCTCCTCAACCGGAGCAGTAAGATGAAACTCAACTTATGGCACTTTGTGAAAGTGTTGCGAACTAGAGCTCAGTTGTTTGGCACGCAAACACTGTCCATCAAGCACTATGGACGGCACTACCTACATCTGGCTATAATTAGTCCACTGTTGTGTTCAGCCGAATGACCTCTGCTGGGAACACTCAGAATGAGGTTCTGAGATATTGCAACATAGGAGCGATTCACTGCTTTCAAGGCTTCTTCGGAAGGATTCCAGAATCTTCCTGCCGGCAGGCCACCGGCTGTTCCGGGTGAACATCTCCTTGTAAATCCCCCGTGGTTTCTTGTACACCCGTGAAATTTGGCCAGGATATACAGTTTGCATTGCTGCACAATTGTGCCTGCCTAGCTCTGCCGCAGTGGCAAACATTCAGACGTGACAGGCAAATAGGCGGGTCCCCGTAGGACTCTCCCAGCAGATTGCGTATATCAGCTTCCCGTTCTTCTCACCTCAGTGCTACTGATTCCAGCTTTGATGGCTACACTCTACTAAACCGGCAGTGTCCATCCAGCACTATGTACGGCACTGCCTACATCTGGCTCTAATTAGTCCACGGTTGTCGTCAGCCGAATGACTTCTGCGGGGAACACTCAGAATGAGGTTCTGATTTATTGCCACATAGGAGCGTTTGACTGTTTTCAAGGCTTTACAGGAAGAATTCCGGAATCTTATGGTGGCAAGCCTAAGGCTATTCCGGGTGAACATCTCCTTGTAAATCCCCCGTGGTTTCTTGTACACCCGTGAAATTTGGCCAAGTTATGCAGTTTGCATTGCTGCAAAATGGCGCCTGCCTAGCTCTGCCGCGGTTGCAAACATTCAGGCTTGGCAGCCAGATAGGCTGGTCCCGTCGGAACTGTCAGCGGACTGGGTATATATGATTCCCGTTCTTCTAACCTGAGTGCTACTGATTCCAGCTTTGATGGCTACACTCTACTAAACCGGAGCAGTAAGTTGAACCTCAACTTATGGCACTTTGTGAAAGTGTTGAGAACTAGAGCTCAGTTGTTTGGCACGCTACCACTGTCCATCCAGCACCATGGACGCCACTGCCTTCCTCTGGCTCTATTAATCCACGGTTGTGTTCAGCCGAATGACCTCTGCGGGGAACACACAGAATGAGGTTCTGAGTTATTGCAACATAGGAGCGTTTCACAGCTATCGAAGCTTCTTAGGAAGGATTCTGGAATCTTGCTGCCGAGATGCCTCCGTCTGTTCCGGGTGAATATCTCTTTGTAAATCACCGGTGGTTTCTTGTACACCCGTGAAATTTGGCCAGGTTATGCAGTTTGCATTGCTGTCCAATTGTGCCTGCCTAGCTCTGCCGCAGATGAAAACATTCAGGCGTGGCAGGCAGATAGGATGGTCCCGGTAGGACACTGCCAGCGGACTGGGTCTATCTGCTCCCGTTCTTCTCACCAGAGTGCTACTGATTCCAGCTTTGACGACTACACTCTACTCAACCGGAGCAGTAAGTTGAACCTCAACTTATGGCACTTTGTGAAAGTGTGGAGAACTAGAGCTCAGTTGTTTGGCACGCCCCCACTGTACATCCAGCACTATGGACGGCACTGTCTACATCTGGCTCTAATTAGTCCAAGGTTGTGTTCAGCCGAATGACCTCTGCCGGGAAGACTCAGAATGAGGTTTTGAGTTATTGCAACATAGGAGCGTTTCACTGCTTTCAAGGCTTCACAGGAAAAATTCCGGAATCTTGTTTCCGGCAGGCCTCCGGCTGTTCCGGGTGAACATCTCCTTGAAAATCCCCCGTGGTTTCTTGGTCACCCGTGAAATTTGGCCATGTTATGCGGTTTGAATTGCTGCACAATTGTTCCTGCCTACCCCTGCCGTGGTTGCAAACATTCAGGCGAGGCAGCCAGATAGGCTGCTCCCCATAGGACACTGCCAGCGGACTGGGTCAATCTGCTTCCCGTTCTCACCTCAGTGCTACTGATTCCAGCTTTGACGGCTACACTCTATTCAACGGGAGAAGTAAGTTGAACCTCAACTTATGGCACTTTGTGAAAGTGTTGAGAACTAGAGCTCAGTTGTTTGGCACGCCACCACTGTCCATCTAGCACTATGGATGGCAATGCCTACATCTGGCTCTAATTAGTCCACTGTTGTGTTCAGCCGAATGACCTCTGCTGGGAACACTCAGAATGAGGTTCTGAGTTATTGCAACATAGGAGGGATTCACTGCTTTCAAGGCTTCTTCAGAAGGATTCCGGAATCTTGCTGCAGGCAGGCCTCCGGCTGTTCCGGGTGAACATCTCTTTGTAAATTCCCCGTGGTTTCTTGTACACCCGTGAAATTGAGCCCGATTATGCAGGTTGCATTACTGCACAATTGCGCCTGGCTAGCTCTGCCGCGGTTGCAAACATTCAGGCGTGGCAGCAAGATAGGCTGGTCCCCGTAGGACACTGCCAGCGCACTGGTATAACTGCTTCCGGTTCTTCTCTCCTGAGTGCTACTGATTCCAGCTTTGACGGCTACACTGTACTCAACAGGACCAGTAAGTAGAACCTCAACTTATGGCACTTTGTGAAAGTGTTGAGAACTAGAGCTCAGTTGTTTGGCACGCCACCACTGTCCCTCCAGCACTATGGACCGCACTGCCAACATCTGGCTCTAATTAGTCCACGGTTGTGTTCAGCCGAATGACCTCTGCCGGGAACACTCAGAATGAGGTTCTGAGTTATTGCAATATAGGAGCGTTTCACTGCTTTCAAGGCTTCACAGGAAGAATTCAGGAATCTTGCTGCCGGCAGGCCTTGGGCTGTTCCGGGTGAACATCTCCTTTTTAATCCCCCGTGGTTTCTTGTACACCCGTGAAATTTGGCCTGGTTATGCAGTTTGGATTCATGCACAATTGCGCCCTCGTAGCTCTGCCGCGGTTGTAAATATTCAGGCGTGGCAAGCAGATAGGCTGCTCCCTGTAGGACACTGCCAGCGGACTGCGTATATCTGCTTCCCGTTCTTCTCACCTAAGAGCTACTGATTCCAGCTTTGACGGCTACACTCTACTCAACCGGAGCAGTAAGTTGAACCTCAACTTCTGGCACTTTGTGAAAGTTTGGAGAACTAAAGCTCAGTTGTTTTCCAATCGAAAACACTGCCTATATCTGGCTCTAATTAGTCCATTGCCTACATGTGGCTCTAATTAGTCCACTGCCTACATCTGGCTCTAATTATTCCACGGTTGTGTTCATCCGAATGACCTCTGCCGGGAACACTCAGAATGCGGTACTGAGTTATTCCAACATAGGAGCGTTTCACTACTTTCAAGGCTTCTCAGGAAGGTTTCCGGAATCTTGCTGTGGGTAGGTTTCCGACTGATCTGGGTTAAGATCTCCTTGTAAATCCCGCGTTGTTTCTTGTACACTAGTGAAATTTGGCCAGGTTATGCAGTTTGCTTTGCTGCACAATTGCGCCTGACTAGCTCTGTCGCGTTGGCAAACAATCAGGCACGGCAGCCAGATAGGCTGCTCCCCATAGGACACTGCCAGCGGATCGGGTATATCTGCTTCCCGTTCTTCTCACCTGAGTGCTACTGATTTCAGCTTTGACAGCTACACTCTAGTCAACCGGAGCAGTAAGTTGAAGCTCAACTTAGTGCACTAGAGCTCAGATGTTGGGCATCCGTCCACAGTCTATCCAGCACTATGGACGTCACTGCCTACTTCTGGCTCTAAGTAGTCCACGGTTCTGTTCAGCCGAATAACCTCTGCTGGAAACACTCAAAATGAGATTCTGAATTGTTGCAACTTACGAGCGTTTCACTGCTTTCAAGGCTTCTTAGGAAGAATTCCGGAATCTTGCTGCCGGCAGGTCTCCGGCTGTTCCGAGTAAACATGTCCTTGTAAATCTCTTGTGGTTTCTTGCACACCCGTGAAATTTGGCCATGTTATGCAGTTTGCATTGCTGCATAATTGGGAGTGCTTAGCTCTGCCGCGGGTGCAAACATTGAGGCGTGGCAGCCAGATAGGCTGGACAACGTAGGACACTGCCAGCAGACTGGGTATATCTGCTTCCTGTTCTCACCTGAGTGCTGCTGATTCTAGCTTTGATGGCTACACTCTACTCAACCAGAGCAGTAAGTTGATCCTCAACTTATGGCACTTTGTGAAAGTGTTGAGAACTAGAGCTCACTTGTTTGGCACACCACCACTGTCCAGCCAGCACTATGGATGGCACTGCATGCATCTGGCTATAGTTAGTCCACGGTTGTGTTCAGCCGAATGAGCTCTGCCGGGAACACTCACAATGAGGTTCTGAGTTATTGCAACATAGGAGTGTTTCACTGCTTTCAAGGCTTCTTAGGAAGAATTCTAGAATCTTGCTGCCGGCAGGCCTCCGGTTGTTCCGAGTGAACATCTCCTTCTAAATCCCCCGTGGTTTCTTGTACACCCGTGAAATTTGGCTAGATTATGCAGTATGTATTGCTGCATAATTGCCCCTGCCTAGCTATGCCGCGGTTGCAAACATTCAGGCGTGGCAGCCAGATAGGCTGGTCCCGAAGGCCAGGGACAGCGGACTGGGTATATCTGCTTTCCATTCTTCTCACCTGAGTGCTTCTGATTCCCGCTTTGACGGCTACACTATACTCAACCTAAGCAGTAAGTTGAACCTCTACTTATGGCACTCTGTTAAAGTTTGGAGAACTAGAGCTCAGTTGTTTGGCACGCGACCACTGTCCATCCAGCACTATGGACAGCACTGCTTACATCTGTCTCTAATTAGTCCACGGTTGTGTTCAGCCAAATGACCTCTGCCGGGATCACTCAGAATGAGGTGCTGAGTTATTGCAACATAGGAGTGTTTCACTGCGTTCAATGCTACTTAGGAAGAATTCCCGAATCTTGTTGCCGGCAGGCCTCCGGCTCTTCCGGGTGAACATCTTGTATTTCCTCCTGGTTTGTTGTACACCCGTGAAATTTGGCAAGGTTATGCAGTTTGCATTGCTGCATAATTGCGACTGTCTAGCTCTGTCACGGTTGCAAACATTCAGGCGTATCAGTCAGATAGGCTTTTCCCCGTAGGACACTGCCAGCAGACTGGGTATATCTGCTTCCCGTTCTTCTCACCTGAGTGCTACTGATTCCAGCTTGGACGGCTACACTCTACTCAAACGGAGCAGTAAGTTGAACCTCAACTTATGGCACTTTCGGAACGTTTGGAGAACTAGAGCTCAGTTATTTAGCATGCTACAACTCTCCGCCCAGCACTATGGACGGCACTGCCTACATCTGGCTCTAATTTTTCCACGTTTATGTTCAGCCGAATGACCTCTTCCGGGAACACTCAGAATGAGGTTCTGAGTTATCGCAACATAGGAGCGTTTCACTGCTTTCAAGGCTTCTTAGGAAGAATTCCGGAATGTTGCTGGCGGCAGGCCTCCGGCTGTTCCTGGTGAACAGATACTTGTAAATCCCCCGTGGTTTCTTGTACACCCGTGAAATTTGGCCAGGTTATGCAGTTTGCATGGGTGCACAATTGCGCCTGCCTAGCTCTGCCGCGGTTGCAAACATTCAGGCGTGGCAGCCAGATAGGCTGGTCCCCGTAGGACACTGCCAGCGGACTGGGTCTATCTGCTTCCCGTTCTTCTCACCTGAGTGCTACTGATTCCAGCTTTGTTGCCTACACTCTACTCAACCGGAGCAATAAGTTGAACCTCAACATATGGCACTTTGTGAAAGTTTGGAGAACTAAAGCTCAGTTGTTTTCCAATCGAAAACACTGCCTATATCTGGCTCTAATTACTCCATTGCCTACATCTGGCTCTAATTAGTCAACTGCCTACATCTGGCTCTAATTAGTTCACGGATGAGTTCAGCCGAATGACCTCTGCTGGGAAAACTCAGAATGAGGTTCTGAGTTATTGTAACATAGGAGCGTTTCACTGCTTTCAAGGCTTCTCAGGAAGGATTCTGGAATCTCGCTGTCGGTAGGCCTCCGGCTGTTCTGGGTGAACATCTCCTTGTAAATCCGAGTTGTTTCTTGTACACCCGTGAAATTTGGCCAGGTTATGCAGTTTGCTTTGCTGCACAATTGCGCCTGCCTACCTCTGCCGCGGTGGCAAACATTCAGGCATTCCAGCCAGATAGGCTGCTCCCCATAGGACACTGCCAGCGGACTGGGTGTATCTGCTTCCTGTTCTTCTCACCTGTGTGCTACTGATTCCAGCTTTGACGGCTGCGCTCTACTCAACCGCAGCAGTAAGTTGAACCTCAACTTAGGGCACTTTCTGAAACTGTTGAGAACTGGAGCTCAGATGTTGGGCATGCGACCACTGTCCACCCAGCACTATGGACGGCACTGTCTACATGTGGCTCTAATTAGTCCACGGTTGTGTTCAGCCGAATGACCTCTGCCGGGAACACTCAGAATGAGGTTCTGAGTTATTGCAACATAGGAGCGTTTCACTGCTTTCACGGCTTCTTAGGATGAATTCCGGAATCTTGCTGCCGGCAGGCCTCTGGCTGTTCTGGGTGAACATCTCCTTCTAAATCCCCCGTGGTTTATTTTACACCCGTGAGTTTTTGCCAGGTTATGCAGTTTGCATTGCTGCACAATTGTGCCTGCCTAGCTCTGCCGCAGTTGCAAACATTCAGGCGTGGCAGCCAGATAGGTTGGTCCCCGTAGGACATTGCCAGCGGACTGTGTATATCTGCTTCCCGTTCTTCTCACCTGAGTGCTACTGATTCCAGCTTTGACGGCTACACTCTACTCAACCGGCAGTGTCCATCCAGCAGTATGGACAGCACTGCCTACATTGGGCTCTATTAATCCACGGTTGAGTTCAGCCGAATGACCTCTGACGGGAACACTCAGAATGAGGTTCTGTGTTATTGCAACATAGGAGCGTTTCACTGCTTTCAAGGCTTCTTAGGAAGGATTCCTAAATGTTGCTGCCGGCAGGCCTCCGGCTGTTCCGGGTGAACCGCTCCTTGTAAATCCCCCGTGGTTTCTTGTACACCCGTGAATTTTGGCCAGGTTATGCAGTTTGCATTACTGCACAATTGTGCCTGCCTAGCTCTGCCGAGGTTGCAAACATTCAGTCGTGGCAGCCAGATAGGCTGGACCCAGTAGGACACTGCAAGCGGACTGTTTATATCTGCTTCCCATTCTTCTCACCTGCGTGCTCCTGATTCCTGCTTTGACGGCTACACTCTACTCAACCGCAGTTGTAAGTTGAACCTCAACTTATGACACTTTTTGAAAGTGTTGAGAACTAGAGCTCAGTTGTTTGGCACGCCACCACTGTCCATCCAGCACTAAGGACAGCACTGCTTACATCTGGCTCTAATTAGTCCACGGTTGTGTTCAGCCGAATGACCTCTACCAGGAACACTCAGAATGAGGTTCTGAGTTATTGCAACATAGGAGCTTTTCACTGCTTTCAAGGCTTCTCAGGATGGATTCTGGAATGTTGCTGCCGGCAGGCCTCCGGCTGTTGGTGAACATCTCCTTGTAAATCCCCCGTGGTTTCTTGTACACCCGTGAAATTTGGCCAGGTTATGCAGTTTGCATTGCTGCACAATTGCGCCTGCCTAGCTCTGCCACGGAGGCAAACATTCAGGCGTGGCAGCCAGATAGGCTGGTCCCGGTAGGACACTGCCAGCTAACTGGGTGTATCTGCTTCCAGTTCTTCAAACCTGAGCGAAACTGATTCCAGCTTTGACTGCTACACTCTACTCAACCAGAGCAGTAAGTTGAACCTCAACTTATGGCACTTTGTGAAAGTGTTTAGAACTAGAGCTCAGTTGTTTGGCACGCCACCAATGTCCATCCAGCACTATGGACGGCACTGCCTACATCTGGCTCTAATTAATCCACGGTTGTGTTCAGCCGAAGGACCTCTGCCGGGAACACTCAAAATGAGGTTCTGAGTTATTGCAACATAGGAGCGTTTCACTGCTTTCAAGGCTTCAAAGGAAGAATTGCGGAATCTTCCTGGGGGCAGGCCTCCGGCTGTTCCGGGTGAACATCTCCTTGAAAATCCCCCGTGGTTTCCTTGTCACCCGTGAAATTTGACCAGGTTATGTAGTTTGCATTGCTGCACAATTGCGCCTGCCTAGCTCTGCCGCGGTTGCAAACATTCAGGCGAGGCAGCCAGATCGTCTGGTCTCCATAGGACACTGCCAGCGGACTGGGTCAATCTTCTTCCCGTTCTTCTCACCTGAGTGCTACTGATTCCAGCTTTGATGGCTACACTCTACTCAACCGGAGCAGTAAGTTGAACCTCAACTTATGGCACATTGTGAAAGTGTTGGGAACTAGAGCTCAGTTGTTTGGCACGCCACCACTATCCATCCAGGACTATGGAAGGCACTGCCTACATCTGGCTCTAATTAGTCCACGCTTGGGTTCAGCCGAATGACCTCTGCCGGGAACACTCAGAATAAGGTTATGAGTTATTGCAACATAGGAGCTTTTCACTGCTTTCAAGGCTTCACAGGAAGAATTCCGGAAATTTGCTGTCGACAGGTCTCCGGCTGTCCCGGGTGAACATCTCCTTGTAAATCCCCCGTGGTTTCTTGTACACCCTTGAAATTTGACCAGGTTATGCAGTTTGCATTTCTGCACAATTGCGCCTGCCTAGCTCTGCCGCGGTTGCAAACCTTCAGACATGGCAGCTAGATAGGCTGCTCCCCGTAGGACGCTGCCAGGTGACTGGGGATATCTGCTTCCCGTTCTTCTCAACTGAGTGGTACTGATTCCAGCTTTGACGGCTACACTCTACTCAACCAGAGCAGTAAGTTGAATCTCAACTTATGGCACTTTGTGAAAGTGTTGAGAACTAGAGCTCAGTTGTTTTGCAAGCCACCATTGTCCATCCAGCACTATGCACGGCACTGTCTACATCTGGCTCTAATTAATCCACGGTTGTGATCCGCCGAATGACCTCTGCTGGGAACATTCAGAATGAGGTTCTGAGTTGTTGTCACATAGGAGAGTTTCACTGCTTTCAAGGCTTCTTAGGAAGTGTTCCGGAATATTGCTGCAGGCAGGCCTCCGGTTGTTTCGGGTGAAAATCTCCATGTAAATCCCCCGTGGTTTCTTGTACACACGTGAAATTTGGCCAGGTTATTCAGTTTGCATTGCTGCACAATTGTTCCTGCCAAGCTCTGACGCGGTTGCAAACATTCAGGCGTGGCAGCCAGATAGGCTGGTCCCGGTAGGACACTGCCAGCCGACTGGTTGTATCTGCTTCCCGTTCTTCTCACCTGAGTGCTACTAATTCCTGCTTTGACCGCTACACTCTCCTCAACCAGAACAGTAAGTTCAACCTCAACTTATGGCACTTTGTGAGTGTTGAAAACTAGAGCTCAGTTTTATGGAACGCCACCACTGTCCATCCAGCACTATGGCGGCACGGCCTACATCTGGCTCTAATTAGGCCACGGTTGTGTTCAGCTGAATGACCTCTGCCGGGAACACTCAGAATGAGGTTATGAGTTATTGCAACATTGGAGCCTTTCACTGCTTTCAAGGCTTCACAGGAACAATTCCGGAATCTTGCTTCCGGCAGGCCTCTGTCTGTTCCGGGTGAACTTCTGCTAGTAAAACCCCGTGGTTTCTTGTACACCCGTGAAATTAGGCCAGGTTATGCAGTTTGCATTGCTGCACAATTGCGCCTGCCTAGCTCTGCCGCGGTTGCAAACATTCAGACGTGGCAGCCAGATAGGCTGGTCCCCGTAGGACACTGCAAGCGGACTGGGTATATCTGCTTCCCGTTCTTCTCACCTGAGTGCTACTGATTCCAGCTTTGACGGCTACACTCTACTCAACCGCAGCAGTAAGTTGAACCTCAACTTATGGCACTTTGTGAAAGTGTTGAAAACTAGAGCTCAGTTGTTTGGCACGCCACCACTGTCCATCCAGCACTATGGACGGCACTGCCTACATCTGACTCTAATTCATCCACAGTTGTGTTCAGCCGAATGCCCTCTGCCAGGAACACTCAGAACGAGCTTCTGAGTTATTGCAACATAGGAGCGTTTCACTCCTTTAAAGGCTTCTTAGGAAGAATTCCGGTAATTGCTACTGGCAGGCGTCCGGCTGTTCTGGGTGAACATCTTCTTGAAAATCCCCCGTGGTTTCTTTGTCATCCGTGAATTTGGCCAGGTTATGCTGTTTGCATTGCTGCACAATTGTGCCTGCCTAGCCCTGCCGCGGTTGCAAACACTCAGGCGTGGCAGCCAGATAGGCTGGTCCCCGTAGGACACTGCCCGCGGACTGGGTATATCTGCTTCCCGTTCTTCTCACTCAGTGCTACTGATTCCAGATTTCACGGCTACACTCTACTCAACCGGAGCCGTAAGTTGAACCTCAACTCATGGCACTTTGTGAAAGTGTTGAGAACTAGAGCTCAGTTGTTTGGCACGCCACCACTGTCCATCCAGCACTATGGACTGCACTGTATACATCTGGATCTAATTAGTCCACGGTTGTGTTCAGCCGAATGACCTCTGCCGGGAACACTCAGAATAAGGTTCTGAGTTATTTCAACATAGGAGAGTTTCACTGCTTTCAAGGCTTCTTAGGAAGAATTCCGGAATATTGCTGCCAGCAGGCCTCCGGTTGTTCCGAGTGTTCCATGTAAATCCTCTTTGGTTTCTTGTATACCCGTGAAATTTGGCCAGGTTATGCAGTTTGCATTGCTGCACAATTGTGCCTGCCTAGCTCTGCCGTGGTTGCAAACATTCTGGCGTGGCAGCCTTATAGGCTGGTCCCTGTAGGACACGGCCAGCGGTCTGCTTCCCGTTCTTCTCACCTGAGTGCTACTGATTCCAGCTTTGACGGCTACACTCTCTACTCAACTGGAGCAGTAAGTTGAACCTCAACTTATGGCACTTTGTGAAAGTGTTGAGAACTAGAGCTCAGTTGTTTGGCACGCCATCACTGTCCATCAGCACTATGGACGGCACTGCCTACATCTGGCTCTAATTAGTCCACGGTTGTGTTCAGCCGAATGACCTCTGCCGGGAACACTCAGAATGAGGTTCTGAGTTATTGCAACATAGGAGCGTTTCACTGCTCTCAAGGCTTCACAGGAAGAATTCCAGAATCTTGCAGCCGGCAGGCCTCCGACTGTTCCGGGTGAACATCTCCTTGTAAATCCCCCGTGGTTTCCTGTACACCCGTGAAATTTGGCCAGGTTATGCAGTTTGCATTGCTGCACAATTGCGCCTGCATATCTTTGCCACGGTTGCAAATATTTTGGCAAGGCAGCCAGATAGGCTGGTCCCCGTAGGACACTGCCAGCGGACTGGGTCTCCCTGCTTCCCGTTCTTCTCACCTGAGTGCTACTGATTCCAGCTTTGACGGCTACACTCTACTCAACGGTATCAGTAAATTGAACCTCTACTTATGGCACTTTGTGAAAGTGTTGAGAACTAGAGCTCAGTTGTTTGGCACGCCACCACTGTCCATCCAGCTCTATGGACGGCAGTTCCTACATCTGGCTCTAATTAGTCCACGGTTGTGTTCAGCTGAATGACCTCTGCCGGAAAAACTCAGAATGAGGTTCTGAGTTATTGCAACATAGGAGCTTTTCACTGCTTTCAAGGCTTCACATGAAGAATTCCCGAATCTTGCTGCAGGCAGGACTCCAGCTATTCCGGGTGAACATCTCCTTGTATATCCCCCGTGCTTTCTTGTACACCTGTGAATTTTGGCCAGGTTATGCAGTTTGCATTGCTGCACAATTCCGCCTGCCTAGTTCTACCGCGGTTGCAAACATTCAGTGGTGGCAGCCAGATAGGCTGGTCCCTGTAGGACACTGACAGCGGACTTCGTGTATCTCCTTCCCGTTCTTCTCACCTGAGTGCTACTGATTCCAGCTTTGACGGCTACATTCTAATTAACCGGAGCAGTAAGGTGAACCTCAACTTATGGCACTTTGTGAAAGTGTTGAGAACTAGAGCTCAGTTGCTTGGCACGCCACCTCAATCCATCCGGCACTATGGACTTCACGGGGTACATCTGGCTATAATTAGTGCACGGTAGTTTTCAGCAGACTGACCTCTGCCGGGAACACTCAGAATGAGGTTCTGAGTTGTTGCAACATAGGAACGTTTCACTACTTTCCAGGCTTCTTAGGAAGAATTCCGGAAAATTGCTGCCCACAAGCCTCCACCTGTTCCGGGTGAACATCTGCTTGTAAATCTCCCGTGGTTTCTTGTACACCCGTGAAATGTGGCCAGGGTATGCAGTTTGCATTGCTGCACACTTCCGCCTGCCTAGCTCTATCGCGGTTGGAAACGTTCAGGCATGGTAACCATATAGGCTGATCCCCGTAGGACACTGCCAGCCGACTGGTTATATGTGCTTCCCGTTCTTCTCACTTGAGTGCTACTGATTCTAGCTTTGACGGCTACACTCTACTCAACCAGAGCAGTAAGTTGAACCTCGACTTATGGCAGTTTGTGAAAGTGTTGAGAACTAGAGCTCAGTTGTTTGGCACGCCACAACTGTCCATCCAGCACTATGGACGGCACTGCCTACATCTGGCTCTAATTAGTCCACGGTTGTGTTCAGCCGAGTGACCTCTGCCGGGAACACTCAGAATGAGGTTCTGAATTATTGCAACATAGGAGCGTTTCACTGCTTTCAAGGCTTCTTAGGAAGAATTCTGGAATGTTGCTTATCGGCAGGCCTCCACCTGTTCCGGGTGAACATCTGCTTGTAAATCTCCCGTGGTTTCTTGTACACCCGTGATATTTGGGCAGGTTATGCAGTTTGCATTGCTGCACAATTGCGCCTGCCTAGCTCTGCCTTGGTTGCAAACATTCAGGCGTGGCAGCCAGATAGGCTGGTCACCGTAGGACACTTCCAGCGGACTGGGTGTATCTGCTTCCCGTTCTGCTCACCTGAGTGCTTCTGATTCCAGCTTTCAGGGCTACATTCTAGTTAACCGGAGCAGTAAGTTGAACCTCAACTTATGGCACTTTGTGAAAGTGTTGAGAACTAGAGCTCAGTTGTTTGGCACTCCACCACTGTCCATCCAGCACTATGGACTTCACTGTATACATCTGGCTCTAATTAGTCCATGGTTGTTTTCAGCCGAATGACCTCTGCCGGGAACACTCAAAATGAGTTTCTGAGTTATTGCAACATAGCAGCGTTGCACTGCTTTCAAGGCTTCTTAGGAAGAATTCCAGAATCTTGCTGCCGGCGGGCCTCCGGCTCTTCCGGGTGAACATCTCCTTGTAAATCCCCCGTGTTTTCTTGTACACCGTGAAATTTGGCCAGGTTATGCAGTTTGCATTGCTGCACAATTGCGCCTGCCTAGCTCTGCCCCGGTTGCTAACATTAAGGGGTGGCAGCCAGATAGGCTGTCGCCGTAGGACACTGCCTGGGGCCTGGCTATATCTGCTTCCCGTTCTTCTCACCTGAGTGCTACTGATTCCAGCGTTGAGGGCTACACTCTACTCAACCGGAGCAGTAAGTTGAACCTCAACTTATGGCACTTTGTGAAAGTGTTGAGAACTAGAGCTCAGTTATTTGGCACGCCATCAATGTCCATCCAGCACTATGGACAGCACTGCCTACATCTGGCTCTAATTAGTCCACGGTTGTGTTCAGCCGAATGACCTCTGCCGGAAACACTAAGAATGAGGTTCTGAGTTATTGCAACATAGGAGGATTTCACTGCTTTCAAGGCTTCTTAGGAAGAATTCCGGAATGTTGCTACCGGCAAGCCTCAGGCTGTTCCAGTTGAATATCTCCTTGTAAATCCCCAGTGGTTTCTTGTATACCCAAGAAATTTGGCCAGGTTATGCAGTTTGCATTGCTGCACAATTGCGCCTGCCTAGCTCTGCCGCGGTTGCAAAGATTCAGTCGTGGCAGCCAGATAGGCTGGTCCCCGTAGGACATTGCCAGCAGACTGGCTATATCTGCTTCCCGTTCTTCTCACCTGAGTGCTACTGATTCCAGCTTATGGACGGCACTGCCTACATCTGGCTCTAATTAGTCCACGGTTGTGTTCAGATGAATGACCTCGGCCGGGAACATTCAGAATGAGGTTCGGAGTTATTGCAACTTAGGAGCGTTTCACTGCTTTCTAGGCTTCTTAGGAAGAATTCAGGAATGTTGCTGCCGGCAGGTCTCGGGCTGTTCCGGGTGAACATCTCCTTGTAAATCCCCTGTGGTTTCTTGTACCCCCATAAAATTTGGCCAGGTAATGCAGTTTTCATAGCTGCACAATTGGGCCTGCCTAGCTCGGGCACGGTTGCAAACATTCAGGCGTGGCAGCCAGATAGGCTGGTCCCCATAGAACAATGCCAGCTGACTGGGTTTATCTGCTTCCCGTTCTTCTCACCTTAGTGCTACTGATTCCAGCTTTGACGGCTACACTCTACTCAACCGGAGCAGTAAGTTGAACCTCAACTTATGGCACTTTGTAAAAGTGTTGAGAATTAGAGCTCAGTTGTTTGGCACGCCACCACAGTCCATCCATCACTATGCACGGCACTGTCTACATCTGGCTGTAATTAGTCCACGGTTGTGTTCAGCCGAATTACCCCTTCCGGGAACACTCAGAATGAGGTTCTGAGTTATTGCAACATAGGACCGTTACACTGCTTTCAAGGCTTGACAGGAAGAATTCCGGAATTTTGCTGCCGGCAGGGCTCCGACTGTTCCGGGTGAACATCTTTTTGTAAATCCCACGTGGTTCCTTGTACACCGGTGAAATTTGGCCAGGTTATACAGTTTGCCTTGCTGCACAATTCTGCCTGCCTAGCTCTGCCGCGGTGGCAAACATTTGGCGTGGCAGCCAGATAGGCTGGTCCCCGTAGGACACGGCCAGCGGAATGGGTATATCTGCTTCCCGTTCTTCTCACCTGAGTGCTACTGATTCCAGCTTGGACGGCTACACTCTACTCAACCGGAGCAGTAAGATGAACCTCAACTTATGGCACTTTGTGATAGTTTTGAGAACTAGAGCTCAGTTGTTTGGCACGCCACCAGTGTCCATCCAGCACTATGGACGGCACTGCCTACATCAGGCTCTATTTAGTACACGGTTGTGTTCAGCCGAATGAACTCTGCCGGGAACACTCAGAATCAGGTTCTGAGTTATTGCAACATGGGAGCGTTTCACTGCTTTCAAGGCTTCTTAGGAAGAATTCCGGAATGATGCTGGCAGCAGGCCTCCGGATGTTCCGGGTGAACATCTCCTTGTAAATCCCCCGTGGTTTCTTATACACCCGTGAAATTTGGCCAGGTTATGCAGTTTGCATTGCTGAACAATTGCGCCTGCCTAGCTGTGCCGCGGTTGCAAACATTCAGGCGTAGCAGCCACATGGGCTGGTCCCCGTAGGACACTGCCAGTGGACTGGGTCTATCTAATTCCTGTTCTTCTCACCTGAGTGCTAGTGATTCCAAATTTGACGGCTACACTCTACTCAACCGAAGCAGTAAGTTGAACCTCAACTTATGGCACTTTGTGAAAGTGTTGAGAATTAGAGCTCAGTTGTTTGGCACGCCTCCACAGTCCATCCATCACTATGCAAGGCACTGCCTACATCTGGCTCTAATTAGTCCACGGTTGTTTTCAGCCGAATGACCTCTTCCGGGAACACTCAGAATGAGGTTCTGAGTTATTGCAACATAGGAGGGTTTCACTGCTTTCAAGGCTTTACAGGAAGAATTCCGGAATCTTGCTGCCGGCAGAGCTCCGGCTCTTCCGGGTGAACATCTCCTTGTAAATCCCACGTGGTTTCTTGTACACCCGTGACATTTGGGCAGGTTATGCTGTTTGCATTGGTGCACAATTCCGCCTGCCTAGCTCTGCCGCGGTGGCAAACATTAGGCGTGGCACCCAGATAGGCTGGTCCCCGTAGGACACTGCCAGCGGACTGGGTATATGTGCTTCCCGTTCTTCTCACCTGAGTGCTACTGATTCCAGCTTTGACGGCTACACTCTACTCAACCGGAGCAGTAAGATGAACCTCAACTTATGGCACTTTGTGAAAGTTTTGAGAACTAGAGCTCAGTTGTTTGGCACGCCACCACTGTCCAGCACTATGGACGCCAGTGCCTACATCTGGCTCTAATTAGTCCATGGTTGTGTTCAGCCTAATGACCTCTGCCGGGAACATTCAGTATGAGGTTCTGAGTTCTTGAAACATAGGAGCATTTCACTGCTTTCAAGGCTTCTCAGGAAGAATTCTGGAATGTTGCTGCCGGCAGGCCTCAGGCTGTTCGGGGTCAACATGTCCTTGTATATCCCCTGTTATTTCTTCTACACACGTGAAATTTGGCCAGGTTATGCAGTTTGCATTGCTGCAAAATTGCGCCTGCCTAACTCTGCCGCGGTTGCAAACATTCAGGCGTGGCATCCAGACAGTCTCGTCCCCGTAGGACCCTGTGAGCTGACTGGGTATATCTGTTTCCAGTTCTTCTCACCTGAGTGCTACTGATTCCAGCTTTGACGGCTACACTCTACTCAACCGGAGCAGTAAGTTGAACCTCAACTTATGGTACTTTGTGAAAGTATGGAGAACTAGAGCTCAGTTTTTTGGCACGCCACCACTCTCCATCCAGCACTATGGACGGCACTGCCTACATCTGGCTTTAATTAGTCCACGGTTGTGTTCAGCCAAATGACCTCTGCCGGGAACACTCAGAATGAGATTCTGAGTGATTGCAACATAGGAGCGTTTCACTGCTTTCAAGCCTTCTTAGGAAAAATTCCGGAATATTGCTGCCGGTAGTCCTCCAGCTATTCTGGGTGAATATCTCCTTGTAAATCCCCCGTGGTTTCTTGTACACCCGTGAAATTTGGCCAGGTTATGCAGTTTGCATTTCTGCACAATTGTGCCTGCATAGCTCTGCCGCGGTTGCAAACATTCAGGGGTGGCAGCCAGACAGGCTGGCCCCGTAGGACACTGCCAGCTCACTGCGTATATCTGTTTCCCGTTCTTCTCACCTGAGTGCTACTGATTCCAGTTTTGACGGCTACACTCTACTCAATCGGAGCAGTAAGTTGAACCTCAACTTATGGCACTTTGTTAAAGTGTTGAGAACTAGAGCTCAGTTGTTTGGCACGCCACCACTGTCCATCCAGCACTATGGACGTCATTGCCTACATCTGGCTCTAATTAGCCCACAGTTGTTTTCAGCCGAATGACCTCTGCCGGGAACACTCAGAATGAGGTTATGAGTTGTTGCAACATAGGAGCGTTTCACTGCTTTCAAGGCTTCTTAGGAAGAATTCCCCAATGTTGGTGCCGGCAGGCCTCCGGCTTTTCCGGGTGAACATCTCCTTGTAAATCCCCCGTAGTTTCTTGTACACTGGTGAAATTTGGCACGGTTATGCAGTTTGCATTGCTGCACAATTGGGCCTCCTAGCTCTGCCTCAGTTGCAAACATTCAGGCGTGGCAGCCAGATAGGCTGGTCCCTGTAGGACACTGCCAGCGGATTGGGTATATCTGCTTCCCGTTCTTCTCACCTGAGTGCTACTGATTCCAGCTTTGACGGCTACACTCTACTCCACCGGAGCAGTAAGTTGAACCTCAACTTATGGCATTTTGTGAAAGTGTTGAGAACTAGAGCTCAGTTGTTTGGCACGCCACCACTGTCCAGCACTATGGACGCCAGTGCGTACATCTGGCTCTAATTAGTCCATGGTTGTGTTAAGCCTAATTACCTGTGCCGGGAACATTCAGTATGAGGTTCTGAGTTCTTGCAACATAGGAGCGTTTCACTGCTTTCAAGGCTTCTCAGGAAGAATTCTGGAATGTTGCTGCCGGCAGGCCTCAGGCTGTTCGGGGTCAACATGTCCTTGTATATCCCCCGTTATTTCTTCTACACACGTGAAATTTGGCCAGGTTATGCAGTTTGCATTGCTGCAAAATTGCGCCTGCCTAACTCTGCCGCGGTTGCAAACATTCAGGCGTGGCATCCAGACAGTCTCGTCCCCGTAGGACCCTGCGAGCTGACAGGGTATATCTGTTTCCAGTTCTTCTCACCTGAGTGCTACTGATTCCAGCTTTGACGGCTACACTCTACTCAACCGGAGCAGTAAGTTGAACCTCAACTTATGGTACTTTGTGAAAGTATGGAGAACTAGAGCTCAGTTTTTTGGCACGCCACCACTCTCCATCCAGCACTATGGACGGCACTGCCTACATCTGGCTTTAATTAGTCCACGGTTGTGTTCAGCCGAATGACCTCTGCCGGGAACACTCAGAATGAGATTCTGAGAGATGGCAACATAGGAGCGTTTCACTGCTTTCAAGCCTTCTTAGGAAAAATTCCGGAATATTGCTGCCGGTAGTCCTCCAGCTATTCTGGGTGAAGATCTCCTTGTAAATCCCCCGTGGTTTCTTGTACACCCGTGAAATTTGGCCAGGTTATGCAGTTTGCATTTCTGCACAATTGTGCCTGCATAGCTCTGCCGCGGTTGCAAACATTCAGGGGTGGCAGCCAGATAGGCTGGCCCCGTCGGACATTGCCAGCTCACTGCGTATATCTGTTTCCCGTTCTTCTCACCTGAGTGCTACTGATTCCAGTTTTGACGGCTACACTCTACTCAATCGGAGCAGTAAGTTGAACCTCAACTTATGGCACTTTGTTAAAGTGTTGAGAACTAGAGCTCAGTTGTTTGGCACGCCACCACTGTCCATCCTGCACTATTTACGTCATTGCCTACATCTGGCTCTAATTAGCCCACAGTTGTTTTCAGCCGAATGACCTCTGCCGGGAACACTCAGAATGAGGTTCTGAGTTATTGCAACATAGGAGCGTTTCACTGCTTTCAAGGCTTCTTAGGAAGAATTCCGGAATGATGCTGGCAGCAGGCCTCTGGATGTTCCGGGTGAACATCTCCTTGTAAATCCCCCGTGGTTTCTTGTACACCCGTGAAATTTGGCCAGGTGATGCAGTTTGCATTGCTGAACAATTGCGCCTGCCTAGCTGTGCCAGGGTTGTGAACATTCAGGCATGGCAGCCACATGTGCTGGTCCCCGTAGGACACTGCCAGCGGACTGGGTCTATCTTCTTCCCTTTCTTCTCACCTGAGTGCTAGTGATTCCAGCTTTGATGGCTACACTCTACTCAACCGGAGCAGTAAGTTGAACCTCAACTTATGGCGCTTCGTGAAAGTGTTGAGAACTAGAGCTCAGTTTTTTGGCACGCCACCACTGTCCATCCAGCACTATGGACAGCACTGCCTACATCTTGATCTAATTAGTCCACGGTTGTGTTCAGCCGAATGACCTCTGCCGGGAACACTCAGAATGAGGTTCTGAGTTGTTGCAACATAGGAGCGTTTCACTGCTTTCAAGGCTTCTTAGGAAGAATTCTGCAATGTTGGTGCCAGCAGGCCTCCGGCTGTTTCGGATGAACATCTCCTTTAAAATCCCCCGTGGTTTCTTGTACACCCGTGAGATTTGGCGCGGTTATGCAGTTTGCATTGCTGCACAATTGGGCCTCCTAGCTCTGCCGTGGTTGCCAACATTCAGGCGTGACAGCCAGATAGGTTGGTCCCCGTAGGACACTACCAGCGGATTGGGTATATCTGCGTCCCGTTCTTCATACCTGAGTGGTACTGATTCCAGCTTTGACGGCTACACTCTACTCAACCGGAGCAGTAAGTTGAACCTCAACTTATGGCAATTTGTGAAAGTGTTGAGAACTAGAGCTCAGTTGTTTGGCATGCCACCACTCTCCATCCAGAACTATGGACGGCAATGCCTACATCTGGCTCTAATTAGTCCACGGTTGTGTTCAGCCAAATGACCTCTGCCGGGAACATTCAGAATGAGGTTCTGAGTTATTGCAACATAGGAGCGTATCACTGCTTTCAAGGATTCTCAGGAAGGATTCCGGAATGTTGCTGCCAGCAGGCCTCCGGCTGTTCGAGGTGAACATCTCCTTGTAAATCCCCCTTGATTTCTTGTACATCCGTGAAATTTGGCCAGGTGATGCAGTTTGCATTGCTGAACAATTGCGCCTGCCTAGCTCTGCCGCGGTTGGAAACATTCTGGCGTGGGAGCCAGGTAGGCTGGTCCCCGTAGGACACTGCCAGCAGACTGGGTATATCTGCTTCCTGTTTTTATCACCTGAGTGCTACTGATTCCAGCTTTCATGGCTACACTCTACTCAACTGGAGCAGTATGTTGAACCTCAACTTATGGCACTTTGTGAAAGTGTTGAACAGTAGAGCTCAGTTTTTTGGCACGCCACCACTGTCCATCCCGCACTATGGACGGCACTGCCTACTTCTGGCTCTAATTAGTCCACGGTTGTGTTCAGCTGAATGACCTATGCCGATAACACTCAGAATGAGGTTCTTAGTTGTTGCAACATAGGAGCGTTTCACTGCTTTCAAGACTTCTTATGAAGAATTCCGGAACCTGGCTGCCTGCAGGGCTCCGGCTGTTCCGGGTGAACATCTCCTTGTAAATCCCCCGTGTTTTCTTGTACACCCGTGAAATTTGGCCGGGTTATGCAGTTTGCATTGCTGCACAATTGCGCCTGCCTAGCTCTGCCGTAGTTGCAAACATTCAGGCGTGGAAGCCAGATAGGCTGGTCCCCATAGGATACTGCCAGCGGACTGGGTATATCTGTTTCCCGTTCTTCTCACCTGAGTGCTACTGATTCCAGCTTTGACGGCTACACTCTACTCAACCGGAGCAGTAAGTTGAACCTAAAATTATGGCACTTTGTGAAAGTGTTGAGAAATAGAGCTCAGTTGTTTGGCACGACACCACTGTCCATCCAGCACTATGGACGGCACTGCCTACATCTGGCTCTAATTAGTCCAGGGTTGTGTTCAGCCGAATGACCTCTGCCGGGAACACTCAGAATGAGGTTCTGTGTTGTTGCAACATAGGAGCATTCCACTGCTATCAAGGCTTCTAGAATTAATTTCGGAATCTTGCTGCCCGCAGGCCTCCGGCTGTTCAGGGTGAACATCTCCTTGTAAATCCCCCGTGGTTCCTTGTACACCCATAAAATTTGGCCAGGTTATGCAGTTTGCATTGCTGCACAATTGCGCCTGCCTAGCTCTACTACGGTTGCAAATATTCAGGCGTGGCATCCACATAGGCTGGTCCCCGCAGGACACTGCCAGCGGACTGGGACTATCTGCTTCCAGTTCTTCTCACCTGAGTGCTCATGATTCCAGCTTTGAGAGCTGCACTCTACTCAACCGGAGCAGTAAGTTGAACTTCAACTTATGGCACTTTGTGAAAGTGTTGAGAACTAGAGCTCAGTTGTTTGGCAGGCCACCACTGTCCAAGCAGCAATATGGACGGCACTGCCTACATCTGGGTCTAATTAGTCCACGTTTGTATTCAGCCGAATGACCTCTTCTGGGAACACTCAGAATGATGTTCTGAATTGTTGCAACATAGGAGTGTTTCACTGCTTTCAAGGCTTCGTAGGAAGAATTCCGGAATGTTGCTGCCAGAAGGCCTCCGGGTCTTCCGGGTGAACATCTCCTTGTAAATCCCCCGTGGTTTCTTCTACACCCATGAAATTTGGCCAGGTTATGCAGTTTGCATTGCTGCACAATTCCGCCTGCCTAGCTCTGCCGCGGTTGCAAACATTCAGGCCTGGCAGCCAGATAGGCTGGTCCCCGTAAGACACTGCCAGCGGACGCGTGTATCTGCTTCCCGTTCTTCTCACCTGAGTGCTACTGATTCCAGCTTTGACGGCTACATTCTAATTAACCGGAGCAGTAAGTTGAACATCAACTTATGGCACTTTGTGAATGTGTTGAGAACTAGAGCTCAGTTGTTTGGCACGCCACCACTGCCCGTCCAGCACTATGGACGCCACTACCTAAATCTGGCTCTAATTAGTCCACAGTTGTGTTCAGCCAAATGACCTCTGCCGGGAACACTCAGAATGAGGTTCTGAGTTATTGCAACATAGGAGCGTTTCACTGCTTTCAAGGCTTCTTAGGAAGAATTCCGGAATCTTGCTTCCGGCAGGCCTCCGGGTGTTCCGGGTGAACATCTCCATGTACATCCCCCTGGTTTCCTGTACACCCGTGAAATTTGGCCAGGTTGTGCTGTTTGCATTGCTGCACTATTTCGCCTGCCTAGCTCTGCCACGGTTTCAAAAGTTCAGGCGTGGCAGCCAGATAGGCTGATCCCCGTAGGAAACTGCCAGCCGACTGGGTATATGTGCTTCCGGTTCTTCTCACCTGAGTGCTACTGATTCCAGCTTTGACGGCTACACTCTACTCAACCGGAGCAGTAAGTTGAACCTCAACTTATGGCACTTTGTGAAAGTGTTGAGAACTAGAGCTCAGTTGTTTGGCACGCCACCACTGTCCATCCAGCACTATGGATGGCACTGCCTACACCTGGCTCTAATTAGTCCTCGGTTGTGTTCAGCCGAATGACCTCTGCCGGGAACACTCAGAATGAGGTTCTGAGTTATTGCAACATAGGAGCGTTTCACTGATTTCAAGGCTTCTTAGGAAGAATTCCGGAATCTTGCTGCGGGAAGACCTCCGGCTGTTCTGTGTGAACATCTCCTTGTACATCCCCCTGGTTTCCTGTATACCCGTGAAATTTGGCCAGGTTATGCAGTTTGCATTGCTGCACAATTATGCCTGCCTAGCTCTGCCGCGGTTGCAAACATTCAGGGGTGGCACCCAGATAGGCTGGTCCCCGTAGGACACTGCCAGCGGACTGGGTATATCTGCTTCCCGTTCTTCTCACCTGAGTTCTACTGATTCCAGCTTTCATGGCGACACTCTACTCAACCGGAACAGATAGTAGATCCTCAACTTATGGCACTTTGTGAAAGTGTTGAGAACTAGAGCTCAGTTGGTTGGCACGACACCACTCTCCATCCAGCAATGTGGACGGCACTGCTTACATCTGGCTCTAATTAGTCCACGGTTGTGTTCAGCCGAATGACCTATGCCGGGAACACTCAGAATGAGGTTATGACTTATTGCAACATAGGAGCGTTTCACTGGTTTCAAGGCTTCTTAGGAAGAATTCCGGAATCTTGCTACCGGCAGGTCTCGGGCTGTTCCGGGTGAACATCTCCTTGTAAATCCCCCGTGGTTTATTGTGCACCCGTTAAATTTGGCCAGGTTATGCAGTTTGCATTGCTGCACAATTGCGAATGCCAAGCTCTGCCGCGGTTGCAAACATTCAGGCGTGGCAGCCAGATAGGCTGATCCCAGTAGGACACTGCCAGGGGACTGGTCTATCTTCTTCCCATTTTTCTCACCTTAGTGCTACTGATTCCAGCTTTGACGGCTACACTAGACTCAATCGGAGCAGTAAGTTGAACCTCAACTTATGGCACTTTGCGAAAGTCTTGAGAACTAGAGCTCAGTTGTTTGGCATGCCACCACGGTCCATCCAGCACTATGGACAGCACTGCCTACATCTGACTCTAATTAGTCCCCGGTTGTGTTCAGCCGAATGACTTCTGCCAGGAACACTCAGAATGAGGTTCTGAGATATTGCAACATAGGAGCATTTCACTGCTTTCAAGGCTTCTTAGGAAGAATTCCGGAATCTTGCTGCCGGCAGGCCTCCCGCTATTCTGGGTAAACATCTCCTTGTAAATCCTCGGTGGTTTCTTGTACACCCGTGAAATTTGGCCAGGTTATGCAGTTTGCATTGCTGCACAATTGCGCCTGCCTAGCTCTGCCGCGGTTGCAAACATTCAGGCGTGGCAGCGAGATAGGCTGGTTCCCATAGGACACTCCCAGCGGACTGGGTATATCTGCTTTCCTTTCTTCTCACCTGAGTGCTACTGATTCCAGCTTTGACGGCGACACTCTACTCAACCGGAACAGTAAGTTGAGCCTCAACTTATGGCACTTTGTAAAATTGTTCAGAACTAGATCTCAGTTGTTTGGCACGCCACCACGGTCCAGCACTATGGACGGCACTGCATACATCTGGCTCTAATTAGTCCACGGTTCTGTTCAGCCGAATGACCTCTGCCAGGAACACTCAGAATGAGGTTCTGCATTATTGCAACATAGGAACGTTTCACTGCTTTCAAGGCCTCTTAGGAAGAATTCCGGAATCTTGCTGCCGGCAGGCCTCCGGCTTTTCCCGGTGAACATCTCCTTTTAAATCACCCGTGGTTTCTTGTACACCCGTGAAATTTGACCATGTTATGCAGTTTGCATTGCTGCACAATTGTGCCTGCGTAGCTATGTCGCGCTGGCAAACAAACATTCAGACGTGGCAGCCAGATAGGCTGGTCCCCGTAGGACCCTTCCAGCCGACTGGGTATATCTGATCCCGTTCTCTCACCTGAGTGCTAGTGATTCCAGCTTTAACGGCTACACTCTATTCAACCAGAGCAGTCAGTTGAACCTCAACTTATGGCACTTTGTGAAAGTGTTGAGAAGTATAGCTCAGTTGTTTGGCACGCCAACACTGTCCATCCACCACTATGGACGGCAGTGTTTACATCAGGCTCTAATTGGTCCACGGTTGTGTTCAGCTGAATGGCCTCTCCCGGGAACACTCAGAATGAGGTTCTGAGTTGTTGCAACATAGGAGCTTTTCAGTGCTTTCAAGGCTTCTTGGGAAGAATTCCGCAATGTTGCAGCCAGCAGGTCTCCGGCTGTTCCGGGTGAACATCTCCTTGAAAATCCCCAGTGTTTTCGTGTATACCCGTGAAATTTGGCCAGGTTATGCAGTTTGCATTGCTCCACAATTGCGCCTACCTAGCTCTGCCACGGTTGCAAACATTCAGGCCTGGCATCCAGAAAGGCTGGTCCCCGTAGGACACTGCCAGCGGACTGGGTATATCTGCTTCCCGTTCTTCTCACATGAGTGCTACTGATTCCAGCTTTGACGGCTACACTCTACTCAACTGGAGCAGTAAGTTGAACCTCAACTTATGGCACTTTGTGAAAGTGTTGAGAACTTGAGCTCAGTTGTTTGGCACGCCAACACTGTCCAGCACTTTGGACAGCACTGCTTACACGTGGGTCTATTTGGTCCACGGTTGTGTTCAGCCAAATGACCTCTGCCGGGAACACTCAGAATGAGATTCTTAGTGAGTGCAACATAGGAGCATTTCACTGCTTTCAAGGCTTCTTAGGAAGAATTCCGGAATCTTGCTGCCAGCAGGCCTCCGGCTGTTCCGGGTTAACATCTTGTAAATCCCCCGTGGGTTCTTGTATACCCTTGAAATTTGGTCAGGTTGTGCAGTTTGCATTGCTGCACAATTGCGCCTGCCTAGTTCTGCCGCGGTTGCAAAGATTCAGGCGTGGCAGCCAGATAGGCTTGTCCCCGTAGGACACTGCCAGCGAACTGGGGATATCTGCTTACCGTTCTACTCACCTGAGTGCTAATGATTCAAGCTTTGACGGCTACACTCTACTCAACCGGAGCAGTAAGTTGAACCTCAACTCATGGCACTTTGTGAAAGTGTTGAGAACTAGATATCAGTTGTTTGACATGCCACGACTGTCCATCCAGCACTATGGACGGCACTGCCTACATCTGGCTCTAATTAGTCCACGGTTGTGTTCAGCCGAATGACCTCTGCCGGCAACACTCAGAATGAGGTTCTGAGTTATTGCAACATAGGAGCGTTTCACTGGTTTCAATGCTTCTTAGGAAGAATTCCGCAATGTTGGTGCCGGCAGGCCTCGGGCTGTTCCGGGTGAACTTCTCCTTGTAAATCCCCAGTGGTTTCTTGTACCCCCGTGAAATTTGTCCAGGTTATGCAGTTTGCATTGCTGCACAATTGTGCCTCCTACCTCTGCTGCGGTTGCAAACATTCAGGCGTGGCAGACAGATAGGCTGGTCCCCGTAGGGCACTGCCACCTGACTGGGTATATCTGTTTCCCGTTCTTCTCACCTGAGTGCTACTGATTCCACCTTTGACGGCTACACTCTACTCAACCGGAGCAGTAAGTTCAACCTCAACTTCGGGCACTTTGTGAAAGTGTTGAGAATTAGAGCTCAGTTGTTTGGCACGCCAACACTGTCCATCCAGCACTATGGACGGCACTGCCTACATCTGGCTCTAATTAGTCCACGGTTGTGTTTAGCCGAATGACCTCGGCCGGGAACACTCAGAATGAGGTTCTTAGTTGTTGCAACCTAGGAGCGTTTCAATGCTTTCAAGGCTTCTTAGGAAGAATTCCGGAATCTTGCTCAGGGCAGGGCTCCGGCTGTTCCGGGTGAACTTCTCCTTGTAAATCCCCCGTGGTTTCCTGTACACCCGTGATATTTGGGCAGGTTATGCAGTTTGCCTTGCTGCACAATTGCGCCTGCCTAGCTCTCCCGCGGTTGCAAACATTCAGGCATGGCAGCAAGGTAGTCTGGTCCCCGTAAGACACTGGCAGCGAACTGGGTATATGTGCTTCCAGTACTTCTCCCCTGAGTTCTACTGATTCCAGCTTTGACAGCTACACTCTACTCAACCGGAGCAGTAAGTTGAACCTCGAGTTATGACACTTTGTGAAAGTGTTGAGAACTAGAGCTCAGTTGTTTGGCACGCCACCACTCTCCATCCAGGACAATGGACGGCACTGCCTACATCTGGCTCTAATTAGTCCACGGTTGTGTTCAGCCGAATGACCTCTGCCTGGAACACTCAGAATGAGGTTCTGAGTTGTTGCAACATAGGAGCGTTTCACCGCTTGTAACGCTTCTTAGGAAGGATTCCGGAATCTTGCTGCTGGCAAGCCTCTCGCTGTTCCGGGTGAACATCTCCTTGTAAATCCCCGGTAGTTTCTTGTATACCCGTGAAATTTGGCCAGGTTATGCAGTTTGCATTGCTGCACAATTGTGCCTGCCTAGCTCTGCCGCGGTTGCAAACATTCAGGCGGGGCCGCCAGATAGGATGGTCCCTGTAAGACACTGCCAGCGCACTGGGTATATCTGCTTCCCATTCTTCTCACCTGAGTGCTACTGATTCCAGTATTGACGGCTACAATCTACGCAACCGGAGCAGTCAGCTGAACCCCAACTTATGGCACTTTGTGAAAGTGTTGAGAACTAGAGCTCAGTTGTTTGGCACGCCACCACTGTCCTTCCAGCACTATGGACGGCACTGCATACATCTGGCTCAAATTAGTCCACGGTTGTGCCCAGCCGAATGACCTCTGCCGGGAACACTCAGAATGAGGTTCTGAGTTATTGCAACATAGGAGCGTTTCAGGGCTTTCAAGGCTTCACAGGAAGAATTCCGGAATCTTGCTTCTGGCAGGCCTCTGGCTGTTCCGGGTGAACATCTCCTTGTAAGTCCCCCGTGGTTTCTTGTACACCCGTGAAATTTGGCCAGGTTATGCAGTTTGCATGGCTGCACAATTATGCCTGCCTAGCTCTGCCACGGTTGCAAACATTCAGGCGTGGCAGCCAGATAGGCTGGTCCCCGTAAGACACTGCCAGCGGACTGGGTATATCTGCTTTCCGTTTTTCTCACCTGAGTGCTACTGATTCCAGCTTTGACGGCTACACTCTACTAAACCGGAGCAGAAAGTTGAACCTCAACTTATGGCACTTTGTGAAAGTGTTGAGAACTAGAGCTCAGTTGTTTGGCAGGCCATCACTGTCCATCCAGCATTATGGACGGCACTGCCTACATCTGGCTCTAATTAGTCCATGGTGTGTTCAGCAGATTGACCTCTGCCGGGACTACTCAGAATGAGGTTCTGAGTTATTGCAACATAGGAGCTTTTCACTGCTTTCAAGGCTTCTTAGGAAGAATTCCAGAATGTTGCTTCAGGCAGGCCTCTGGCTGTTCCAGGTGAACATCTCCTTGTAAATCCCCCGTGGTTTCTTGTATACCCGTGAAATTTGGCCAGGTTATGCAGTTTGCATTGCTGCAAAATTGCTCCTGCCTAGCTCTGCCGCGGTTGCAAGTATTCAGGCGTGGCAGCCAGATAGGCTGGTCCCCGTAGGACACTCCCAGCGGACTGGGTATATCTGCTTCCCGTTCTTCTCACCTGAGTTCTAATGATTCCAGCTTTGACGGCTACACTCTACTCAACCGGAGGAGTATGTTGAACCTCAACTTATGGCACTTTGTGAAAGTGTTGATAACTAGAGCTCAGTTGTTTGGCATGCCAGCACTATCCATCCTGCACTATGGACGGCACTGCTTACATCTGGCTCTAATTGGTCAACGGTTGTATTCAGCCGAATGACCTCTGCCGGGAACACTCAGAATGAGGATCTGAGTTTTTCAACATAGGAGCGTTTCAATGCTTGTAACGCTTCTTAGGAAGGATTCCGGAATCTTGCTGCTGGCAAGCCTCTCGCTGTTCCGGGTGAACATCTCCTTGTAAATCCCCGGTGGTTTCTTGTATACCCGTGAAATTTGGCCAGGTTATGCAGTTTGCATTGCTGCACAATTGTGCCTGCCTAGCTCTGCCGCGGTTGCAAATATTCAGGCGCGGCCGCCAGATAGGATGGTCCCTGTAAGACACTGCCAGCGCACTGGGTATATCTGCTTCCCTTTCTTCTCACCTGAGTGCTACTGATTCCAGTATTGACGGCTACAATCTACTCAACCGGAGCAGTCAGTTGAACCCCAACTTATGGCACTTTGTGAAAGTGTTGAGAACTAGAGCTCAGTTGTTTGGCACGCCACCACTGTCCTTCCAGCACTATGGACGGCACTGCATACATCTGGCTCAAATTAGTCCACGGTTGTGCCCAGCCGAATGACCTCTGCCGGGAACACTCAGAATGAGGTTCTGAGTTATTGCAACATAGGAGCTTTTAACTGCTTTCAAAGCTTCTTAGGAAGAATTCCATAATGTTGCTTCCGGCAGGCCTCCGGCTGTTCTATGTGAATATCTCCTTGTAAATCCCCCGTGGTTTCTTGTAAACCCGTGAAATTTGGCCAGGTTATGCAGTTTGCATTGGTGCACAATTGCGCCTGCCTAGCTCTGCTGCAGTTGCAAACATTCAGGCCTGGCAGCCAGATAGTCTGGTCCCCGTAGGACAATGCCAGCGGACTGCGTATATCTGCTTACCGTTCTTCTCACCTGAGTTCTAATGATTCCAGCTTTGACGGCTACACTCTACTCAACCGGAGCAGTAAGTTGAACCTCAACTTATGGCACTTTGTGAAAGTGTTAAGAACTAGAGCTCAGTTGTTTGGCGCGCCACCACTGTCCATCCAGCACTATGGATGGCGCTGCCTACATCTCGCTCTAATTAGTCCACGGTTGTGTTCAGCCGAATGACCGCTGCTGGGAACACTATAATGTTCTGAGTCATTGCAACATAGGAGTGTTTCACTGCTTTCAAGACTTCTTAGGAAGAATTCCGGAATCTTGCTGCCCGCAGGGCTCCGGCTGTTCCGGGTGAACATCTTCTTGTAAATCCCCCGTGTTATCTTGTACACCCGTGAAATTTGGCCGGGTTATGCAGTTTGCATTGCTGCACAATTGCGCCTGCCTAGCTCTGCCGTAGTTGCAAACATTCAGGCGTGGAAGCCAGATAGGCTGGTCCCCGTAGGATACTGCCAGCGGACTGGGTATATGTGTTTCCCGTTCTTCTCACCTGAGTGCTACTGATTCCAGCTTTGACGGCTACACTCTACTCAACCGGAGCAGTAATTTGAACCTCAAATTATGGCACTTTGTGAAAGTGTTGTGAACTAGAGCTCCGTTGTTTGGCACGCCACCACTGTCCAGCATCATGGACGGCACTGCCTACATCTGGTTCTAATTACTCCACGGTTGTGTTTAGCCGAATGACCTCTGCCGGGAACACTGAGATTGAGGTTCTGAGTTGTTTCAACATAGGAGCATTTCACTGCTTTCAAGGCTTCTTAGGAAGAATTCCGGAATCTTGCGTCCGGCAGGCCTCTGGCTGTTCCGGGTGAACTTCTCCTTGTAAATCCCCCGTGGTTTCTTGTACACCCGTGAAATTTGGCCAGGTTATGCAGTTTGCATTGCTCCACAATTGCGCCTCCCTAGCTCTGCCCCGCTTGCAAACATTCAGGCGTGACAGCCAGATAGGCTGGTCCCCGTATGACACTCCCAGCGGACTGGGTATATGTGTTTCCCGTTCTTCTCACCTGAGTGCTACTGATTCCAGCTTTGACGGCGACACTCTACTCAACCAGAACAGTAAGTTGATCCTCAACTTATGGCACTTTGTGAAAGTGTTGAGAACTAGAGCTCAGTTGTTTGGCACGCCACCACGTTCCAGCACTATGGACGGCACTAACTACATCTGGCTCTAATTAGTCCATGGTTGTTTTCAGCCGAATGACCTCTGCCGGGATCACTCAGAATAAGGTTATGACTTATTGCAACATAGGAGCGTTTCACTGCTTTCAAGGCTTCTTAGGAAGAATTCCGGAATCTTGCTACCGGCAGGCCTCCGGCTGTTAAGGGTGAACATCTCCTTGTAAATCCCCCGTGGTTTCTTGTACACCCGTGAAATTTGGCCAGGTTATGCAGTTTGCATTGCTGCACAATTGCGAATGCCTAGCTCTGCCGCGCTTGCAAACATTCAGGCGTGGCAGCCAGATAGGCTGATCCCAGTAGGACACTGCCAGCGGGTGGTCTATCTTCTTCCCATTTTTCTCACCTTAGTGCTACTGATTCCAGCTTTGACGTCTACACTAGACTCAACCGGAGCAGTAAGTTGAACCTCAACTTATGGCACTTTGTGAAAGTCTTGAGAACTAGAGCTCAGTTGTTTGGCATGCCACAATTGTCCATCCAGCACTATGGACAGCACTGCCTACATCTGACTCTAATTAGTCCCCGGTTGTGTTCAGCCGAATCACCTCTGCCGGGAACACTCAGAATGAGGTTCTGAGTTATTGCAACATAGGAGCGTTTCACTGCTTTCAAGGCTTCTTAGGAAGAATTCCGGAATCTTGCTGCCGGCAGGCTTCCCGCTATTCCGGGTGAACATATCCTTGTAAATCCTCCGTGGTTTCTTGTACACCCGTGAAATTTGGCGAGGTTATGCAGTTTGCATTGCTGCACAATTGCGAATGCCTAGCTCTGCCCCGGTTGCAAACATTCAGGCGTGGCAGCGAGATAGGCTGGTCCCCGTAGGACACTCCCAGCGGACGGGGTATATCTGCTTTCCTTTCTTCTCACCTGAGTGCGACTGATTCCAGCTTTGACGGCGACACTCTACTCAAACGGAGCAATAAGTTGAGCCTCAACTTATGGCACTTTGTAAAAGTGTTGAGAACTAGAGCTCAGTTGTTTGGCACGGCACCACGGTCCAGCAATATGGACGGCACTGCCTACATCTGGCTCTAATTAGTCCACGGTTCTGTTCAGCCGAATGACCTCTGCCAGGAACACTCAGAATGATGTTCTGAGTTATTGCAACATAGGAGCGTTTCACTGCTTTCAAGGCCTCTTAGGAAGAATTCCGGAATCTTGCTTCCGGCAGGCCTCCGGCAGTTCCGGGTGAACATCTCCATGAAAATCCCCCGTGGTTTCTTGTATACCCGTGAAATTTGGCCAGTTTATGCAGTTTGCATTGCTCCACAATTGCGCCTACTTAGCTCTGCCACGGTTGTAAACATTCAGGCCTGGCATCCAGAAAGGCTGGTCCCCGTAGGACACAGCCAGCCGACTGGGTATATCTGCTTCCCGTTCTTCTCACATGAGTGCTACTGATTCAAGCTTTGACCGCTACACTCTACTCAACCGGAGCAGTAAGTTGAACCTCAACTTATGGCACTTTGTGGAAGTGTTGAGAACTAGAGCTCAGTTGTTTGGCACGCCACCACTGTCCATCCAGCACGATTTACGGCACTGAATACATCTGGCTCTAATTAGTCCACGGTTGTGTTCAGCCGAATGACCTCTGCCGGGAACACTCAGAATGAGGTTATGACTTATTGCAACATAGGAGCGTTTCACTGCTTTCAAGGCTTCTTAGGAAGAATTCCGGAATCTTGCTTCCGGCAGGCCTGCGGCTGTTCCGGGAGAACATCTCCTTGTAAATCCCCCATGGTTTCTTGTACACCCGTGAAATTTGGCCAGGTTATGCAGTTTGCAATGCTGCACAAGTAGGCCAGCCTATCTCTACCCCGGTTGCAAATATTGAGGCGTGGCAGCCAGATAGGCTCGTCGCCGTAGGACACTGCCAGCGGACTGGGTATATCTGCTTCCCGTTCTTCTCACCTGAGTGATACTGATTCCAGCTTTGACGGCTACACTCTACTCAACCGGAGCAGTAAGGTGAACGTCAACTTATGGCACTTTGTGAAAGTGTTGAGAACTAGAGCTCAGTTGTTTGGCACGCCACCACTGTCCATCCAGCACTATGGACGGCACTGCCTACATCTGGCTCTAATTAATCCATGGTTGTGTTCAGCCGAATGACCACTGCCGGGAACACTCAGAATGAGGTTCTGAGTTGTTGCAACATAGGAGCGTTTCACTGCTTTCAAGGCTTCTTAGGAAGAATTCCGGAATGTTGCTGCCGGCAGGCCTCCGGCTGTTCTGGGTGAACTTCTCCTTGTAAATCCCCCGTGGTTTCTTGTACACCCGTGAAATTTGGCCAGGTTATGCAGTTTGCATTGCTGCACAATTGCGCCTGCCTAGCTCTGCCGCGGTTGCAAACATTCAGGCGTGGCAGCCAGATAGGCTGGACCCCGTAGGACACTGCCAGAGGACTGGGTATATCTGCTTCACGTTCTTCTCATCTGAGTGATACTGATTCCAGCTTTGACGGCCACACTCTACACAACCGGAGCAGTAAGTTGAACCTCAACTCATGGCACTTTGTGAAATTGTGGAGAACTAGAGCTCAGTTGTTTGGCACGCCACCACTGTCTATCCAGCACTATGGACGGCACTGCCTACATCTTTCTCTAATTACTCCACGGTTGTGTTCAGCTGAATGACCTCTGCCGGGAACACTCAGAATGAGGTTCTGAGTTGTTGCAACATAGGAGCGTTTCACTGCTTTCAAGGCTTTTTAGGAAGAATTCCGGAATCTTGCTGCCGGCAGGACTCCAGCTGTTCCGGGTGAACACCTCCTTGTAAATCCTCCGTGGTTTCTTGTACACCCGTGAAATTTGGCCAGCTTATGCAGTTTGCATTGCTGCACAATTGCGCCGGCCTAGCTCTGCCGCGGTTGCAAACATTCAGGCGTGGCAGCTAGATAGTTTGGTCCCCTTGGACACTGCCAGCGTCATGGGTATATGTGTTTCACGTTCGTCTCACATGAGTGCTACTGATTGCAGCTTTGACGGCTACACTCTACTCAACCGGAGCAGTAAATTGAACCTCAATTTATGGCACTTTGTGAAAGTGTTGAGAACTAGAGCTCAGTTGTTTGGCACGCCACCACTGTCCATCCAGCACTATGGACGGCACTGCCTACATATGGCTCTAATTAGTCCACGGTTGTGTTCAGCCGCATGACCTCTGCCGGGAACATTCAGAATGAGGTTCTGAGTTATTGCAACATCGGAGCGTTTCACTGCTTTCAAGGCTTCTTAGGAAGAATTCCAAAATCTTGCTGCCGGCAGGCCTCCGGCTCTCCCGGGTGAACATCTCCTTCTAAATCCCCCGTGGTTTCTTGTACACCCGTGAAATTTGGCCAGGTTATGCAGTTTGCACTGCTGCACAATTGCGCCTGCATAGCTCTGCCGGGGTTGCAAACATTCAAGCGTGGCAACCAGATAGGCTAGTCCACATAGGACACTGCACGCGAACTGGATATATCTGCTTCCCGTTCTTCTCACCTGAGTGCTACTGATTACTGCTTTGACGGCTAAGCCCTACTCAACCAGAGCAGTAACTTGAACCTCAACTTATGGAATTGTGAAAGTATTGAGAACTAGAGCTCAGTTGTTTGGCACGCCACCAATATCCATCCAGCACTATGGACGGCACTGTCTACATCTGGCTCTAATTAGTCCACGGTTGTGTTCAGCAGAATGTCCTCTGCCGGGAACACTCAGAATGAGTTTCTGAGTTGTTACAACATAGGGGAGTTTCACTGCTTTCAAGGCTTCTTAGGAAGAATTCCGGAATGTTGCTTCCAACAAGTCTCAGGCTGTTCCGGGTGAACATCTCCTTGTAAATCCCCCGTGGTTTCTTGTACACCCGTGAAATTTGGCCAGGTTATGCAGTTTGTATTGCTGCACAATTGCGCCTGCCGAGATCTGCTGCAGTTGCAAATATTCAGGCGTGGCAGCCAGTTAGGCTAGTCCCCGTAGTACACTGCCAGCGGACTGGATATATCTGCTTCCCGTTCTTCTCTCCTGAGTGCTACTGATTCCAGCTTTGACGGCTACACTCTACTCAACCGGAGCAGTAAGTTGAACCTCAACTTATGGCACTTTGTGTAAGTATTGAGAACTTGAGCTCAGTTGTTTGGCATGACACCACTGTCCATCCAGCACTATGGACTGCATTGCTTACATCTGGTTCTAATTAGTCCACGGTTGTGTTCAGCCTAATGACCTCTGCCGGGAACACTCAGAATGAGGTTCTGAGTTATTGCAACATAGGAATGTTTCAATGCTTTCAAGGCTTCTTAGGAAGAATTCCGGAATCTTGCTGCCGGCAGGCCTCGGGTTGTTCCGGGTGAACATCTCCTTCTAAATCCCCCGTGGTTTCTTGTACACCCGTGAAAATTTACCAGGTTATGCCGTTTGCATTGTTGCACAAATTCGCCTGCCTAGCTCTGCCCCGCCGGCAAACATTCAGGCGTGGCAGCCAGATAGGCTGGTCCTCGTAGGACATTGCCAGCGGACTGGGTATATCTGCTTCCCGTTCTTCTCACCTGAGTGCAACTGATTCCAGCTTTGAGGACTACACTCTACTCAACCGAAGCAGTAAGTTGAACCTCAACTTATGACATTTTGTGAAAGTGTTGAGAACTAGAGCTCTGTTGTTTGGCACGTCACCATTGTTCAACCAGCACTATGGACGGCCCTGCCTACATCTGGCTCTAATTAGTCCATGGTTGTGTTCAGCTGAAGGACCTCTCCCGGGAACACTCAGAATGAGGTTATGACTTATTGCAACATATGAGTGTTTCACTGCTTTCAAGGCTTCTTAGGAAGAATTCCTCAATCTTGCTTCCGGCAGGCCTCCGACTGTTCCGGGTGAACAACTATTTGTAAATCCCCCATTGTTTCTTGTACACCCGTGAAATTTGGCCAGGTTATGCAGTTTGCATTGCTGCACTATTGCGCTTGCCTAGCTCTGCCGCAGTTGAAAACATTCAGGCGTGGCAGCCAGAAAGTCTGGTCCCCATAGGACACTGCCAGCGAACTGTTTGTATCTGCTTCCCGTTCTTCTCACCTGAGTACTACTGATTCCAGCTTTGACGGCTACACTAGACTCAACCAGAGCAGTAAGTTGAACCTCCACTTATGGCACTTTGTGAAAGTGTTGAGAACTAGAGCTCAGTGTTTGGCAAGCCACCACTGACCATGCAACACTATGGACGGCACTGCCTACATCTGGCTCTAATTAGTCCATGGTTGTGTTCAGCCGAATGACCTCTGCCGGGAACACTCAGAATGAGGTTCTGAGTTATTGCAACATAGGAGCGTTTCACTGCTCTCAAGGCTTCTTAGGAAGAATTCCGGAATGTTGCTGCCAGCAGGCCTTGGGTTGTTCCGGGTGAACATCTCCTTGTAAATCCCCCGTGGTTTCTTGTACACACCTGAAATTTGGCCAGCTTATGCAGTTTCCATTGCTGCACAATTGCGCCTGCCAAGCTCTGCAGCGCTGGCAAATATTCAGGTGTGGCAGCCAGATGGGCTGGTCCCCGTAGGACACTGCCAATGGACTGTGTATATCTGTTCCCGTTCTTCTCACATGAGTGCTACTGATTCCAGCTTTGAAGGCTACACTTTACTCAACCGGAGCAGTAAGTTGAACCTCAACTTATGACATTTTGTGAAAGTGTTGAGAACTAGAGCTCAGTTGTTTTCCACCCCACCACTGTCCATCCAGCACTATGGACGGCACAGCCTACATATGGCTCTAATTAGTCCACGGTTGTGTTCAGCCGAAAGACCTCTGCCGGGAACACTCAGAATGAGGTTCTGAGTTATTGCAACATAGGAGCGTTTCACTGCTTTCAAGGCTTATTAGGAAGAATTTCGGAATCTTACTGCCATAATGCCTCCGGCTGTTCCGAGTGAACATCTCCTTGAAAATCCCCCGTGGTTTCTTGTACACCCGTGAAATTTCGCGAGGTTATGCAGTTTGCATTGCTGCACAATTGCGCTTGCCTAGCTCTGCCGAGGTTGTAAACATTCAGGCATGGCAGCCGGATAGGTTGGTCCCCATAGGACACTGCCAGCGAACTGGGTATATGTGCTTCCCGTTTTTCTCAGGTTAGTGTTACTGATTCCAGCTTTGACGGCTACATTCTACTCAACCGGAGCAGGAAGTTTAACCTCAACTTATGGCCCTTTGTGAAAGTGTTGAGAACTAGAGCTCAGTTGTTTGGCACGCCACCACTGTCCATCCAGCACTATGGACGGCACTGCCTACATCTGGCTCTAATTTGTCCACGGTTGTGTTCAGCCGAATGACCTTTGCCGGGAACACTCAGAATGAGGTTTTGAGTTGTTGCAACATAGGAGCATTTCACTGCTTTCAAGGCTTCTTAGGAAGAATTCCGGAATGTTGCTGCCGCCAGGCCTCCGGCTGTTCTGGGTGAACATCTCCTTGTAAATCCGCTGTGGTTTCCTGTACATCTGTGAAATTTGGCCAGGTTATGCAGTTTGCATTGCTGCACAATTGCGCCTGCCTAGCTCTAGCGCTTTTGCAAACATTCAGGCGTGGCAACCAGACAGGCTGGTCCCCGTAGGAAACTGCCAGCGGACTGGGTATATCTGCTTCCCGTTCTTCTCACCTGAGTGCTACTGGTTCCAGCTTTGATGGCTACACTCTACTCAACCGGAGCAGTAAGTTGAACCTCAACTTATGGCACTTTGTGAAAGTGCTGAGAACCAGAGCTCAGTTGTTTGGCATGACACCACTGTCCATCCAGCATTATGGACTGCATTGCTTACATCTGGTTCTAATTAGTCCACGGTTGTGTTCAGCCTAATGACCTCTGCCAGGAACACTCAGAATGAGGTTCTGAGTTATTGCAACATAGGTACGTTTCACTGCTTTCAAGTCTTCTTAGGAAGAATTCCGGAATCTTGCTGCCGGCAGGCCTCGGGCTGTTCCGGGTGAACATCTCCTTGTAAATCCCCCGTGGTTTCTTATACACCCGTGCAATTTGGCCAGGTTATACAGTTTGAATTGCTGTTGAATGGCCCCTGCCTAGCTCTGCCGCGGTCGTAAACATTCAGGCGAGGCAGCCATATAAGCTGGTCCCCGTAGGTCACTGCCAGCGGACTGGTCCCGTTTTTCTCACCTGAGTGCTACTGATTCCAGCTTTGACGGCTACACTGTACTCAAGCGGAGCATTAAGTTGGACCTCAACTTATGGTACTTTGTGTAAGTGTTAAGAACCAAAGCTCAGTTGTTTGGCACGCCACCACTGTCCATCCAGCACTATGGACGGCATTGCCTACATCTGGCTCTAATTAGTCCACGGTTGTGTTCAGCCGAATGACCTCTGCGGGGAACACTCAGAATGATGTGCTGAGTTATTGCAACATAGGAGCGTTTCACTGCTTTCAAGGCTTCTTAGGAAGAATTCCTCAATCTTGCTTCCGTCAGGCCTCCGACTGTTCCGGGTGAACATCTATTTGTAAATCCCCCGTGGTTTCTTGTACAACCGTGAAATTTGGCCAGCTTATGCACTTTGCATTGCTGCACAATTGCGCTTGCCTAGCTCTGCCGCGGTTGAAAACTTTCAGGCGTGGCAGCCAGAAAGGCTGGTCCCCATAGGACACTGCCAGCAACCTGTTTGTATCTGCTTCCCGTTCATCTCACCTGAGTGCTACTGATTCCAGCTTTGACGGCTACACTCTACTCAAACGGAGCAGTACGTTGAACCTCAACTTATGGAACTTTGTGAAAGTGTTGAGAACTAGAGCTCAGTCGTTTGGCACGCCACCACACTCCATACAGCACGATGAACGTCACTGCTTACATCTGGCTCTAATTAGTCCAGGGTTGTGTTCAGCCGAATGACCTCTGACGGGAACACTCAGAATGAGGTTCTGAGTTATTGCAACATAGGAGCGTTTCACTGCTTTCAAGGCTTCTTAGGAAGAATTCCGTAATGTTGCTGCCCGCAGGCCTCCGGCTGTTCCGGGTGAACATCTCCTTGTAAATCCCCCGTGGTTTCTTGTACACCCGTGAAATTTGGCCAGCTTATGCAGTTTCCATTGCTGCACAATTGCGCCTGCCTAGCTCTGCCGAGCTGGCAAACATTCAGGTGTGGCAGCCAGATGGGCTGGTCCCCGTAGGACACTGCCAGAGGACTGGGTATATCTGCTTCCCGTTCTTCTCAGCTGAGTGCTACTGATGCCAGCTTTGACGGCTACACTCTAATCAAACGGAGCAGCAAGTTGAACCTCAACTTATGGCAGTTTGTGAAAATGATGAGAACTAGAGCTCAGTTGTTTGGCACGCCACCACTGTCCTTCCAGCACTATGGACGGCACTGCATACATCTGGCTCTAAATAGTCCACGGTTGTTTTCAGCCGAATGACCTCTGCCGGGAACACTCAGAATGAGGTTCTGAATTATTGCAACATAGGTGCGTTTCAAGGCTTTCAAGGCTTCTTAGGAAGAATTCCGGAATCTTGCTGCCGACAGGCCTCCGGCTGTTCAGGGTGAAAATCTCCTTGTAAATCCCCCGTGGTTTCTTGTACACCGGTGAAATTTGGCCAGGTTATGCAGTTTGCATTGCTGTACAATTGCGCCTGCCTAGCTCTACCGCAGTTGCAAACATACAGGCGTGGCAGCCAGAAATGCTAGTCCCCGTAGGACACTGCCAGCGGACTGTGTATATCTGCTTCCCGTTCTTCTCACATGAGTGCTACTGATTCCAGCTTTGCCGGCTACACTGTACTCAACCGGAGCAGTATGTTGAACCTCAACTTATGACACTTTGTGAAAGTGTTGAGAACTAGAGCTCAGTTGTTGGGCACGCCACCACAGTCCATCCAGCACTATGGACGGCACTGCCTACATCTGGCTCTAATTAGTCCATGCTTGTGTTCAGCCGAATGACCTCTGCCGGGAACACTCAGAATAAGGTTCTGAGTTATTGCAACATAGGAGCGTTTCACTGCTTTCATGCTTCTTAGGAAGAATTCCTCAATTTTGCTTCCGGCAGGCCTCCGACTGTTCTGGGTGAACATCTATTTGTAAATCCCCCTTGGTTTCTTGTACACCCGTGAAATTTGGCCAGGTTATGCAGTTTGCATTGCTGCACAATTGCGCCTGCCTAGCTCTGCCGCAGTTGCATACATTCAGGCATGGCAGCCAGAAAAGCTGGTTCCCGTAGGACACTGCCAGCGAACTGTTTATATCTGCTTCCCGTTCTTCTCACGTGAGTGCTACTGATTCCAGCTTTGACGGCTACACTCTACTCAAACGGAGCAGTAAGTTGAACCTCAACTTATGGCACTTTGTGTAAGTATTGAGAACTTGAGCTCAGTTGTTTGGCATGCCACCACTGTCCATCCAGCACTATGGACTGCATTGCATACATCTGTTTCTAATTAGTCCACGGTTGTGTTCAGCCTAATGACCTCTGCTAGGAACACTCAGAATGAGGTTGAGTTATTGCAATATAGGAACATTTCAATGCATTCAAGGCTTCTTAGTAAGAATTCTGGAATCTTGCTGCCGGCAGGCCTCCGGCTGTTCTGTGTGAACATCTTCTTGTAAATCCCCCATGGTTTCTTGTACACCCGTGAAATTTGTCCAGCTTATGCAGTTTGCATTGCTGTTCAATGGCCCCTGCCTATTTCTGCCGCGGTCACAAACATTCAGGCGTGACAGCCAGATAGGCTGGTCACCGTAGGACACTGCCAGTGGACTGGTCCTGTTCTTCTCACCTGAGTGCTACTGATTCCAGCTTTCACGGCTACACTGTACTCAAGCGGAGCATTAAGTTGGACCTGAACTTATGGTGCTAGGTGAAAGTGTTAAGAACTAGAGCTCAGTTGTTTGGCCCGCCACCACTGTCCATACAGCATTATGGACGGCACTGCCTACATCTGGCTCTAATTAGTCCACGGTTGTGTTCAGCCGAATGACCTCTGCGGGGAACACTCAGAATGAGGTTCTGAGTTATTGCAACATAGGAGCTTTTCACTGCTTTCAAGGCTTCTTAGGAAGAATTCCGTATTCTTGCTGCCGGCAACCTCGGGCTGCTCCGGGTGAACATCTCCTTGTAAATCCCCCATGGTTTCTTGAACACCCTTGAAATTTGGCCAGGTTATGCAGTTTGCATTGTTGCACAAATACGCATGCCTAGCTCTGCCGCGGTTGCAAACATTCAGGCGTGGCAGCCAGATAGGCGGGTCCCCGTAGGACACTGCCAGCGTACTGGGTATATCTGCTTCCCGTTCTTCCCACCTGACTTCTACTGATTCCAGCTTTGACGGCTACACTCTACTCAACCCGAGCAGTAAGTTGAACCTCAACTTATGGCACTTTGTGAAAGTGTTGAGAACTAGAGCTCAGTTGTTTGGCACGCCACCACTGTCCAAGCAGCAATATGGACGGCACTGCCTACATCTGGCTCTAATTAGTCCACTGTTGTGTTCAGCTGAATGACCTCTGCCGGAAACACTCAGAATGAGGTTCTGAGTTATTGCAACATAGGAGCCTTTCACTGCTTTCAAGGCTGCTTAGGAAGAATTCCTCAAACTTGCTTCCAGCAGGCCTCCGACTGTTCCGGGTGAACATCTATTTGTAAATCCCCCGTGTTTTCTTGTACAACCGTGAAATTTGGCCAGCTTATGCAGTTTGCATTGCTGCATAATTGCGCTTGCCTAGCTCTGCCGCGGTTGCAAACATTCAGGCGTGGCAGCCAGAAAGGCTGGTCCCCGTAGGACACTGCCAGCGAACTGTTTATATCTGCTTCCCGTTCTTCTCACCTGAGTGCTAGTGATTCCAGCTTTGACGGCTACACTCTACTCAACCGGAGGAGTAAGTTGAACCTCAACTTATGGCACTTTGTGAAAGTGTTGAGAACTAGAGCTCAGTTGTTTGCCACCCCACCACTGTCCATCCAGCACTATGGACGGCACTGCCTACATATGGCTCTAATTAGTCCACGGTTGTGTTCAGCCGAATGACCTCTGCCGGGACCACTCAGAATGAGGTTCTGAGTTGTTGCAACATAGGAGCGTTTCACTGCTTTCAAGACTTCTCGGGAAGAATTCCAGAATCTTGCTGCCGGCAGGCCTCCGGCTGTTCCGGGTGAACATCTCCTTGTAAATCCCCAGTGGTTTCTTGGACACCTGTGAAATTTGGCCAGGTTATGCAGTTTGCATTGCTGCACAATTGCGCCTTCCTAACTCTGCCGCGGGTGCAAACATTCAGGCGTGGCAGCCATATAGGCTGGTCCCCGTAGGACACTGCCAGCGGACTGGGTATATCTGGTTCCCGATCTTCTCACCTGAGTGCTACTAATTCCAGTTTTGACGGCTACACTGTACTCAACCGGAGCAGTAATTTGAACCTCAACTCATGGCACTTTGTGAAAGTGTTGAGAACTAGAGCTCAGATGTTTGGCACGCCACCACTCTCGATCGAGCACTATGGACGGCACTGCCTACATCTGGCTCTAATTAGTCCACGGTTGTGTTCAGCCGAATGACCTCTGCCGGGAACACTCAGAATGAGGTTCTGAGTTGTTGCAACATAGGAGCGTTTCACTGCTTTCAAGGCTTCACAGGAAGAATTCCAGAATTTTGCTACCGGCAGGCCTCCGGCTTTTCCGAGTGAACATCTCCTTGTAAATCCCCCGTGGTTTCTTGTACACCCGTGAAATTTGGCCAGGTTCTGCAGTTTGCATTGCTGCACAATTGTGCCTGCCTAGCTCTGCCGCGGTTGCACACATTCAGCGGTGGCAGCCAGATATGCTTGTCCCCGTAGGACACTGCCAGCGGACTGGGTATATCTGCTTCCTGTTCTTCTCATCTGCGTGCTACTGATTCCAGTTTTGACGGCTACACTCTACTCAACCGCAGCAGTATGTTGAACCTCAACTCATGGCACTTTGTGAAAGTGTTGAGAACTAGAGCTCAGTTGTTTCTCACGCCACCTCTGTCCATCCAGCACTATGGACGGCATTGCCTACATCTGGCTCTAATTAGTCCACGGTTGTGTTGAACCGAATGACCTCTGCCTGGAACACTCAGAATGAGGTTCTGAGTTATTGCAACATAGGAGCTTTTCACTGCTTTCAAGGCTTCTTAGGAAGAATTCCGGAATCTTGCTGCGGGCAGGCTTCCGGCTATTCCGGGTGAACATCTCCTTGTAAATCCCCTGTGGTTTCTTGTACACCCTTTGAAATTTAGCCAGGTTATGCAGTTTCCATTGCTGTACAATTGCGCCTGCCTAGTTCTGCCACGGTTGCAAAAATTCAGGCGTGGCAGCCAGATAGGCTGGTCCCCGTAGGACATTGCCAGCGGACTGTGTATATCTGCTTCCCGTTCTTGTCATCTGAGTGCTACTGATTCCAGCTTTGACAGCTACACTCTCCTCAACCGGAGCAGTAAGTTGAACCTCAACTCATGGAACTTTGTGAAAGTGTTGAGAGCTAGAGCTCAGTTGTTTGGCACGTCACCACTGTCCATCCAGCATATACGGATGGCATTGCCTACATCTGGTTCTAATTAGTCCACGTTTGTGTTCAGCCGAATGACCTCTGCCGGGAACACTCAGAATGAGGTTCTGAGTTATTGCAACACAGGAGCGTTTTACTGCTTTCAAGGCTTCTAAGAAGAATTCCGGAATCTTGCTGCCGGCAGGCCTCCGGCTGTTCAGGGTGAACATCTCCTTGTAAATCCTCCGTGGTTTCTTGTACACCCGTGAAATTTGGGCAGGTTATGCAGTTTGCATTGCTGGACAATTACGCCTGCCTAGCTCTGCCGCGCAGGCAAACATTCAGGCGTGGCAGTCAGATAGGCTGGTCCCCGTAAAACACTGCCAGCGGACTGGGTATATCTGCTTCCCGTTCTTCTCAAGTGAGTGCTTCTGATTCCAGCTTTGACGGTTACACTCTACTCAACCGGAGCAGTAAGTTGAACCGCAACCTATGGCACTTTGTTAAAGTGTTCTGAACTAGAGCTCAGTTGTTTGGCATGCCACCACTGTCCATCCAGCACTATGGACTGCATTGCTTACATCTGGTTCTAATTAGTCCAAGGTTGTGTTCAGCCTAATGACCTCTGACGGGAACACTCAGAATGAGGTTCTGAGTTATTGCAACATAGGAACGTTTCACTGCTTTCAAGGCTTCTTAGGAAGCATTCCGGAATCTTGCTGCCGGCAGGCCTCCGGCTGTTCCGGGTCAACATCTCCTTGTAAATCCCCCGTGGTTTCTTGTACAACCCTGAAATTTGGCCAGGATATGCAGTTTGCATTGCTGTTTAATGGCCCCTGCCTAGCTTTGCCTGGGTCGCAAACATTCAGGCATGTCATCCAGATAGGCTGGTCCCCGTAGGACACTACCAGCGGACTGGTCCCGTTCTTCTCACCTGAGTGCTTCTGATTCCAGCTTTGAAGGCTACACTCTACTCAACCGGAGAAGTAAGTTGGACCTCAACTTATAATACTTTGTGAAAGTGTTAAGAACTCGAGCTCAGTTGTTTAGCACGCCACCACTGTCCATCCAACACTATGGACGGCACTGCCTACATCTGGCTCTAATTAGTCCACGATTGTGTTCAGCCGAATGACCTCTACCGGGAACACTCAGAATGAGGTTCTGAGTTATTGCAACACAGGAGCGTTTCACTGCTTTCAAGGCTTCTCAGGAAGAATTCCGGAATCTTGCTGCCGGCAGGCCTCCGGCTCTTCCGAGTGAACATCTCCTTATAAATCCGCCGTGGTTTCTTGTACACCCGTGAAATTTGGCCAGGTTATGCAGTTTGCATTCCTGCACAATTCCGCCTGCCTAGCTCTGCCGCGGTTGCAAACATTCAGGCCTGGCAGCAAGGTAGGCTGGTTCCCGTAGGAATCTGCCAGCGGACTGGGTATATCTGCTTCCCGTTCTTCTCACCTGAGTGCTACTGATTCCCGCTTTGACAGCTACACTCTACTCAACCGGAGCAGTAAGTTGAACCTCAACTTATGGCAATTTGTGAAAGTGTTGAGAACTAGAGCTCAGTTGTTTGGCACGCCACCACTGTCCATCCATCACTACGGACGGAAGTACCTACATCTGGCTCTAATTAGTCCACGGTTGTGTTCAGCCGAATGACCTCTGCCGGGAACACACAGAATGAGGTTCTGAGTTGTTGCAACATAGGAGCGTTTCACTGCTTTCACGCCTTCTTTGGAAGAATTTCGGAATATTGCTGCCGGCAGGCTTCCGGCTGATCCGGGTGAACATCTATGTGTAAATCCCCCGTGGTATCTTGTACACACGTGAAATTTGGCCAGGTTCTGCAGTTTGCATTGCTGCACAATTGCGACTGCCTAGCTCTGTCGTGCTGGCAAACATTCAGTCGTGGCTACCAGATAGGCTGGTTACCGTAAGACACTGCCAGCGGACTGGGTATATGTGATTCCCGTTCTTCTCACCTGAGTGCTATTGATTCCAGCTTTGACGGCTACACTCTACTCAACCGGAATATTAAGTTGAACCTCAACTCATGGCAATTTGTGAAAGTGTTGAGAACTAGAGCTCAGTTGTTTGGCACGCCACAACAGTCCATCCAGCACTATGGACGCACTGCATACATCTGGCTCTAATTAGTCCACGGTTGTGTTCAGCCGAATGAACTCTGCCGGGAACACTCAGAATGAGTTTCTGAGTTATTGCAACATAGGAGCGTTTCATTGCTTTCATAGCATCTTAGGAAGAATTCCGGAATCTTGCTGCCGGCAGGCCTCCGGCTGTTCCGGGTGAACATCTCCTTGTAAATGCCCCGTGGTTTCTTGTAAACCTGTGAAATTTGGCAAGGTTATGCAGTTTGCATTGCTCCACAATTGCGCCTGCCTAGCTCTGCCGCGCTGGCAAACATTCAGGCGTGGCAGCCAGATAGGCTGGTCCCAGTACGACACTGCCAGCAGACTGGGTATATCTGCTTCCCGTACTTATCACCTGAGTGCTACTGATTCCAGCTTTGACGGCTACACTCTACTCAACTGGAGCAGTAAGTTGAACCTCAACTTATGGGACTTTGTGAAAGTGTTGAGAACTAGAGCTCAGTAGTTTGGCACAACTCCACAGTCCGTCTAGCACAATGGACGGCACTGCCTACATCTGGCTCTAATTAGTCCACGGTTGTATTCAGCCGAATGACCTCTGCGGGGAACACTCAGAATGAGGTTCTGAGTTATTGCAACATAGGAGCGTTTCACTTCTTTCAAGGCTTCTTAGGAATCATTCCGGAATGTTGCTGCCGACAGGCCTCCGGCTGTTCCGGGTGAACATCTCCTTGTGAATCCCCCGTGGTTTCTTGTACACCGATGAAATTTGGCCAGGTTATGCAGTTTGCATTGCTGCACAATTGCGCCTGCCTAGCTCTGCAGCGGTTGCAAACATTCAGGCTTGGCAGCCATATAGTTTGCTCACCGTAGGACACTGCCAGCGGACTGGGTATATCTGCTTCCTGTTCTTCTCACCTGAGTGCTACTGATTCCAGCTTTGACGGCTACACTCTACTCAACCGGAGCAGTAAGTTGAACCTCAACTTATGGCACTTTGTGAAAGTGTTGAGAACTAGAGCTCAGTTGTTTGGCACGCCACCACTGTCCATCCAGCACTATGGACGGCACTGCCTACATCTGGCTCTAATTAGTCCACGGTTGTGTTCAGCCGAATGACCTCTACCGGGAACACTCAGAATGAGGTTCTGAGTTATTGCAACATAGGAGCGTTTCACTGCTTTCAAGGCTTCTTAGGAAGAATTCCGGAATGTTGCTGCCGGCAGGCCTCCAGCTTTTCCGGGTGAACATCTCCTTGTAAATCCCCCGAGGTTTCTTCAACACCAATGAAATTTGCCTAGGTTATGCAGTTTGCATTGCTGCACAATCATGCCTGCCTAGCTATGCCGCGGTGGCAAACATTCAGTTGTGGCAGCCAGATAGGCTGGTCCCCGTAGGACACTGCCAGCGCAATGGGAATATCTGCTTCCCGTTCTTCTCACCTGAGTGCTACTGATTCCAGCTTTGACGGCTACACTCTACTCAACCGGAGCAGTAAGTTGAACCTCAACTTATGGCACTTTGTGAAAGTGTTGAGAACTAGAGCTCAGTTGTTTGGCACGCCACCACTGTCCATCCAGCACTATGGATGGCACTGCCTACATCTGGCTCTAATTAGTCCACGGTTGTGTTCAGCCGAATGACCTCTGCCGGGAACACTCAAAATGAGGTTCTGAGTTATTGCAACATAGGAGCGTTTCACTGCTTTCAAGGCTTCTTAGGAAGAATTCCGGAAAGATGTTGCTGGCCGGCCTCCGGCTGTTCCGGGTGAACATCTGCTTGTAAATCCCACGTGATTTCTTGTAAACCCGTGAAATTTGGCCAGGTTATGCAGTTTGCATTGTTGCACAATTGCGCCTGTCTAGATCTGTCGCGGTTGCAAACATTCGGCGTGGCAGCCAGATACTTTGTCCCCTTTGGACACTGCACCCGACTGGGTATATCTGCTTCCCATTCTTCTCACCTTAGTGTTACTGATTCCAGCTTTGACGGCTACACTCTACTCAACCGGAGCAGTAAGTTGACTCTCAACTTATCGCACTTTGTGAAAGTGTTGAGAAGTAGAGCTCAGTTGTTTGGCACGCCACCACTGTCCAGCGCTATGGACGGCACTGCCATATCTTGCTCTAATTAGTCCACGGTTGTGTTCAGCCGAATGACCTCTGCCAGGAACACTCAGAATGAGGTTCTGAGTTATTGCAACATAGGAGCGTTTCACTTCTTTCAAGGCTTCTTAGTAAGTATTTCGGAATGTTGCTGGTGGCAGGTCTCCGGCTTTTCGGGGTAAACATCTCCTTGTATATCCCCCGTGGTTTCTTGTACACCCGTGAAATTTGGCCAGGTTATGCAGTTTGCATTGCTGCACCATTGCGCCTGCCTAGCTGTGCCACGGTTGGAAACATTCAGGTGTGGCAGCCAGATAGGTTGGTCCCCGTAGGTCACTGCAAGCGGACTGGGTATATCTGCTGCCCGTTCTTCTCACCTGAGTGCTACTGATTCCAGCTTTGATGGCTACACTCTACTCAACCGGAGCAGTAAGTTGATCCTCAAGTTATGGCACTTTGTGAAAGTGTTGAGAAGTAGAGCTCAGTTGTTTGTCACGCCACCAATGTCCATCCAGCACTATGGACGCCACTGCGTACATCTGGCTCTAATTAGTCCACGGTTGTGTTCAGCCGAATGACCTCTGCTGGGAACACTCAGAATGAGGTTCTGAGATATTGCAACATAGGAGCCTTTCACTGCTTTCAAGGCTTCTTAGGAAGGATTCCGGAACCTTGCTGCCGGCAAGCCTCCGGCTATTCCGGGTGAACACCTCCTTGTAAATCCCCAGTGGTGTCTTGTACACCCGTGAAATTTGGCCAGGTCATGCAGTTTGCATTGCTGCACAATTCCGCCTGACTAGCTCTGCCGCGGTTGCAAATATTCAGGTGTGGCAGCCAGGTAGGATGGTGCCCGTAGGACACTGCCAGCGGACTGGGTATATCGGCTTCCCGTCCTTCTCACCTGAGTGCTACTGATTTCAGCTTTGACGGCTACAATCTACTCAACCGGCGCAGTAAGTAGAACCTCAACTTATGGCACTTTGTGAAAGTGTTGAGAACTAGAGCTCAGTTGTTTGGCACGCCACCACTCTCCATCCAGCACTGTGGACGGCACTGCCTACATCTGGCTCTAATTAGTCCACGGTTCTGTTCAGCCGAATGACCTCTGCCGGGAACACTCAGAATGAGGTTCTGAGTTATTGCAACATAGGAGCGTTTCACTACTTTCAAGGCTTCTTAAGAAGAATTCTGAAATCTTGCTGCCGGCAGGCCTTCGGGTGTTCTGGGTGAACATCTCCTTGTATATCCCCCGTGGTTTCTTGTACACCCGTGAAATTTGGCCAGTTCATGCAGTTTGCATTGCTGCACTATTGTGCTAGCGTAGCTCTGCCGCGGTTGCAAACATTCAGGCGTGGCAGCCCGAGCGGCTGTTCCCCGTAGGACACTGCCAGCGGACTGGATATATCTGCTTCCAGTTCTTCACACCTGAGTGCTACTGATTCCAGCTTTGACGGCAACACTCTACTCAACCGGAGCAGTAACTTGAACCTCAACTTATGGCGCTTTGTGAAAGTGTTGAGAACTAGAGCTCAATTGTTTGGCACGCCACCACTCTCGATCGAGCACTATGGACGGCACTGCCTACATCTGGCTCTAATTAGTCCACGGTTGTGTTCAGCCGAATGACCTCTGCCGGGAACACTCAGAATGAGGTGCTGAGTTATTGCATCATAGGAGCGTTTCACTGCTTTCAAGGCTTCTTAGGAAGAATTCCAGAATCTTGCTGCCGGCAGGCCTCCGTCTGTTCTGGGTGAAAATCTCCTTGTAAATCCCCCGTGGTTTCTTGAACACGCGTGAAATTTGGCCAGGTTATGCAGTTTGCATTGCTGCACAATTGCGCCTGCCTAGCTCTGCTGCGGTTCCAAACATTCAGGCATGGCAGCCAGATAGGCTGGTCCACGTAGGACACTGCCAACGGACTGGGTCTATCTGCTTCCCTTTCTTCTCACCTGAGTGCTACTGATTCCAGCTTTGTCGGCTACACTCTACTCTACAGGAGCAGTAAGTTGAACCTCAACTTATGGCTCTTTGTGAAAGTGTTCAGAACTAGAGCTCAGTTGTTTGGCACACCACCACTGTCCTTCCAGCACTGTGGACAGCACTGCTTACATCTGGCTCTAATTAGTCCACAGTTGTGTTCAGCCAAATACCTCTGCGGGGAACACTGAGAATGAGGTTCTGAGTTATTGCAAAATAGGGGCACTTCACTGCTTCCAAGGCTTCTTAGGAAGAATTCCGGAATGTTTCGGCCGACATGCCTCCGGCTGTTCCGGGTGGACATCCCCTTGCAAATCCCCCGTGGTTTCTTGTACACCCGTGAAATTTGGCCAGGTTATGCAGTTTGCATTGCTGCAAAAATGCGCTTGCCTAGATCTGCCGCGTTTGCAATCATTCAGGCGTGGCAGCCAGATAGGATGGTCCCCGTAGGGCACTGCCAGCGGACTGTGTATATCTGCTTCCCTTTCTTCTCACCTGAGTGCTATTGATTCCAGCTTTGTCAGCTACACTCTTCTCAACCGGAGCAGTAACTTGAACCTCAACTTATGGTACGTAGTGAAAGTGTGGAGAACTAGAGCTCAGTTGTTTGGAATGCCACCACAGTCCATCCAGCACTTTGGACGGCACTGCCTACATCTGGCATTAATTAGTCCACGGTTGTGTTCAGCCGAATGACCTCTGCAGGGAACACTCAGAATGAGGTTCTAAGATATTGCAACATAGAAGCGTTTCACTGCTTTCAAGGCTTCTTAGGAAGAATTCCGGAATGTTGCTGCTGGCAGGCCTCTGGTTGTTCCGGGTGAACATCTCCTTGTAAATCCCCCATGGTTTCTTGTACACCCGTGAAATTTGGCCAGGTTATGCAGTTTGCATTGCTGCACAATTGTGACTGCCTTGCTCTGCCGCAGTTGCAAACATTCAGGCATGGAAACCAGATAGACTGGTCCCCTTATGACAATGCCAGCGGACTGGGTATATCTGCTTCCCGTTCTTCTCACCTGATTGCTACTGATTCCAGCTTTGACGGCTACACTCTACTCAACCGGAGCAGTACGATGAAACTCAACTTATGGCACTATAAGAAAGTGTTGAGAACTAGAGCTCAGTTGTTTGACACGCCACCACTCTCCATCCAGCACTATGGACGGCACTGCCTACATCTGGCACTAATTAGTCCACGGTTGTGTTCAGCCGAATGACCTCTGCCGGGAACACTCAGAATGAGGTTCTGAGTTGTTGCAACATAGGAGCGTTTCACTGCTTTCGAGGCTTCTTAGGAAGGATTCCGGAATGTTGGTGCCGGCATGCCTCCGGGAGTTCCGGGTGAACATCTCCTTGTAAATCCCCCTTGGTTTCTTGTACACCCGTGAAATTTGGCCAGGTTATGCAGTTTGCATTGCTGCACAATTGCGCCTTCCTAGTTCTACCGCGGTTGCAAACATCAGGCGTGACAGCCAGATAGGCTGGTCCCTGTAGGACACTGCCAGCGCACTGGGTACATGTGCTTCCCGTTCTTCTCACCTGAGTGCTACTGATTCCAGCTTTGATGGCCACACTCTACTCAACCGGAGCAGTAAGTTGAACCTCAACTTATGGCACTTTGTGAAAGTGTTGAGAACTAGAGCTCAGTTGTTTGGCACGCCACCACAGTCCATCCAGCACTTTGGACGGCACTGCCTCCATCTTGCTCTAATTAGTCCACGGTTGTGTTCAGCCGAATGACCTCTGCCGGGAACACTCAGAATGAGGTTCTGAGTTATTGCAACATAGGAGCGTTTCACTGCTTTCAAGGCTTCTTAGGAAGAATTCCGGAATGTTGCTGTCGGCAGGCCTCCGGCTATTCCGAGTTAACATCTCCTTGTAAATCCCCCGTGGTTTCTTGAACACCCGTGAAATTTGGCCAGGTTATGCAGTTTGCATTGTTGCACAATTGTGCCTGCCTAACTCTGCCGCGGCTGAAAACATTCAGACGTGGCATCGAGATAGGCTGTTCCCCGTAGGACACTGCCAGCGGACTCGGTATATCTTCTTCCCGTTCTCCTCACCGGAGTGCTACTGATTCCAGCTTTGACGACTACACTCTACTCAACCGGAGCAGTATGTTGAACCTCACCTTTTGGCAATTTGTGAAAGTGTTGAGAACTAGAGCTCAGTTGATTGGCTTGCCACCACTGTCCATCGAGCACTATGGACAGCGCTTCTTACATCTGGCTCTAGTTAGTCCACGGTTGTGTTCTGCTGAATGACCTCTGCCGGGAACACTCAGAATGAGGTTCTGAGTTACTGCAACATAGGAGTGTTTCACTGCTCTCAAGGCTTCTTAGAAAGAATTCCGGAATCTTGCTGCCCGCAGGCCTCCATGTGTTCCGGGTGAACATCTCCTTGTAAATCCCCCGTGGTTTCTTGTACACCCGTGAAATTTGGCCAGGTTATGCAGTATGCATTGCTGCACAATTGCGCTTGCCTAGCCCTTCCCCGGTTGCAAACATTCAGGCGTGGCAGCCATATAGGCTGGTCCCCGTAGGACACTGCCAGCGGACTGGGTATATCTGCTTCCGGTTCTTCTCACCTGAGTGTTACTGATTCCAGCTTTGACGGCTACACTCTACTCAACCGGAGCAGTAAGTTTAACCTCAACTAAGGACAATTTGTGAAAGTGTTGAGAACTAGAGCTCAGTTGTTTGGCTTGCCACCACTGTCCATCCAGCACTATGGATGGCACTGCCTACATCTGGCTCTAATTATTCCACGGTTGTGTTCAGCCGAATGACCTCTGCCGGTAACACTCAAAAGGAGGTTCTGAGTTATTGCAACATAGGAGCGTTTCACTGTTTCAAGGCTTCTTAGGAAGAATTCCGGAATGTTGCTGCCGGCAGTATTCCGGCTGTTCCGGGGAACATCCCCTTGCAAATCCCCGGTGGTTTCTTGCACACCCGTGAAATTTCGAAACGTTATGCAGTTTGCATTGCTGCAAAATTACGCCTGCCTAGCTCTGCCGCGGTTGCAAACATTCAGGCGTGGCAGCCATAGAGGCTGGTCCCCGTAGACACTGCCAGAGGACTGGGTATATCTGCTTCCCGTTCTTCTCACCTGAGTGCTACTGATTCCAGCTTTGACGGCTACACTCTACTCAAGCGGAGCAGTAAGTTGAACCTCAACTAATGGCACTTTGTGAAAGTGTTGAGAACTAGAGCTCTGTTGTTTGGCAAACCACCACTGTCCATCCAGCATTATGGACGGCACTGCCTACATCTGGCTCTAATTAGTCCACGGTTGTGTTCAGCCGAATGACCTCTGCCGGGAACACTCAGAATGAGGTGCTGACTTATTGCAACATAGGAGCGTTTCACTGCTTTAAGGCTTCTTAGGAAGAATTCCTCAATCTTGCTGCTGGCTGACCTCCAGGTGGTCCGGATGAACATCTCCTTGTAAATCCCCCGTGGTTTCTTTTACACCCGTGAAATTTGGCCAGGTTATGCAGTTTGCATTGCTGCACAATTGCGCCTGCCTAACTCTGCCGCGTTTGCAAACATTCAGGCGTGGAAGCGAGATAAGTAGGTTCCCGTAGGACAATGCCAGCGGACTGGATATATCTGCTTCCCGTTCTTCTCACCTGAGTGCTACTGATTCCATCTTTGACGGCTACACTCTACTCAACCGGAGCAATAAGTTGAACCTCACCTTATGGCAATTTGTGAAAGTGTTGAGAACTAGAGCTCAGTTTGGCTCGCCACCACTGTCCATCGAGCACTATGGACAGCACTGCCTACATCTGGCTCTAATTAGTCCACGGTTGTGTTCAGCCGAATGACCTCTGCCGGGAACACTCAGAATGAGGTTCTGAGTTGTTGCACCATAGGAGCGTTTCACTGCTTTCAAGGCTTCTAGGAAGATATTTGGAAGGTTGCTGCCGGCAGGCCTCCGGCTGATCCCGGTGAATATCTCCTTTTAAATCCCCCGTGGTTTCTTGTACACCCGTGAAATTTGGCCAGGTTATGCAGTATGCATTGCTTCACAATTATGCCTGCATAGCTCTTCCGCGGTTGCAAATATTCAGGCGTGGCAGCCATATAGGCTGGTCCCCGTAGGACACTGCCAGCGGACTGGGTATATCTGCTTCCCGTTCTTCTCACCTGAGTGCTACTGATTCCAGCTTTGACGGCTACACTCTACTCAACCGGAGCAGTAAGTTGAACCTCAACTAAGGACACTTTGTGAAAGTGTTGAGAACTAGAGCTCAGTTGTTTGGCACGTCACCACTGTCCATCCAGCACTATGGATGGCACTGCTTACATCTGGCTCTAATTAGTCCATGGTTGTTTTCAGCCTAATGACGTCTGCCGAGAACACTCAGAATGAGGTTCTGAGTTATTTCAACATAGGATCGTTTCACTGCTTTCAAGGCTTCTTAGGAAGAATTCCGGAATGTTGCTGTCGGTAGGCCTCCAGCAGTTCCGGGTAAACATCTCCTTTTAAATCCCCCGTGGTTTCTTGTACACCCGTGATATTTGGTCAGGTTATGCAGTATGCATTGCTGCACAATTGTGCCTGCCTAGCTCTTGGGCGGTTGCAAACATTCAGGCGTGGCAGCCATATAGGCTGGTCCCCGTAGGACACTGCCAGCGGACTGGGTATGTGTGCTTCCCGTTCTTCTCACCTGAGTGCTACTGTTTCCAGCTTTGACGGCTACACTCTACTCAACCGGAGCAGTAAGTATAACCTCACCTTATGGCAATTTGTGAAAGTGTGGAGAACTAGAGCTCAGTTGTTTGGCTCGCCACCATTGTCCATCCAGCACTATGGAAGGCACTGCCTACATCTGGCTCTAATTATTCCACGGTTGTGTTCAGTCGAATGACCTCTGCCGGTAACACTCAAAATGAGGTTCTGAGTTATTGCAACATAGGAGCGTTTCACTGTTTCAAGACTTCTTAGGAAGAATTCCGGAATGTTGCTGCCGGCAGTATTCCGACTGTTCCGGGGAACATCCCCTTGCAAATCCCCGGTGGTTTCTTGTACACCCGTGAAATTTTGGCAGGTTATGCAGTTTGCATTGCTGCACAATTGCACCTGCCCAGCTCTGCCGCGGTTGCAAATATTCAGGCGTGGCAGCCAGATAGGCTGGTCCCTGTAGACACTGCCAGCGGACTGGGTATATCTGCTTCCCGTTCTACTCACCTGAGTGCTACTGATTCCAGCTTTGACAGCTACACTCTACTCAATCGGAGCAGTAAGTTGAACCTCAACTTATGGCACTTTGTGAAAGTGTTGAGAACTAGAGCTCTGTTGTTTAGCACGCCACCACTGTCCATCCAGCATTATGGACGGCACTGCCTATATCTGGCTCTAATTAGTCCACGGTTGTGTTCAGCCGAATGACCTCTGCTGGGAACACTCAGAATGAGGTTCTGAGTTATTGCAACATAGGAGCGTTTCACTGCTTTCAAAGGCTTCTTAGAAAGAATTCCGGAATCTTGCTGCCGGCAGGCCTCCAGCTGTTCTGGGTGAACATCTCCTTGTAAATCCCCCGTGGATTTTTGTACACCCGTGAAATTTGGCTAGGTTATGCAGTATGCATTGCTTCACAATTGTGCCTGCCTAGCTCTTCCGCGGTTGCAAACATTCAGGCGTGGCAGCCATAGAGGCTGGTCCCGGTAGGACACTGCCAGCGGACTGGGTATATCTGCTTCCCATTCTTCTCACCTGAGTGCTACTGATTCCAGTTTTGACAGCTACACTCTACTCAACCCGAGCAGTAAGTTTAACCTCAACTAAAGACACTTTGTGAAAGTGTTGAGAATTAGAGCTCTGTTGTTTGGCACGCCACCACTGTCCATCCAGCATTATAGACGGCACTGCCTACATCTGGCTCTAATTAGTACACGGTTGTGTTCAGCCGAATGACCTCTGCCGGGAACACGCAGAATGAGGTGCTGAGTTATTGCAACATAGGAGCGTTTCACTGCTTTCAAGGCTTCTTAGGAAGATTTTTGGAATGTTGCTGCCGGCAAGCCTCCGGCTGTTCCGGGTGAATATCTCCTTGTAAATCCCCCGTGATTTCTTGTACACGCGTCAAATTTGGCCAGGTTATGCAGTTTGCATTCCTGCACAATTGGGCCTGCCTAGCTCTGCCGCGGTGGCAAACATTCAGGCGTGGCAGCCAGATCAGCTGGTCCCCGTAGGACAATGCGAGGAGATAGGCTGGTCCCCGTAGGACAATGCCAGTGGACTGGGTATATCTGCTCCCCGTTCTTCACACCTGAGTGCTGCTGATTTCAGCTTTGACGGCTACACTCTACTCAACCGGAGCCGTAAGTTGAACCTCAACTTATGGCACTTTGTGAAAGTGTTGAGAAATAGATCTCAGTTGCTTGGCAGGCCACCACTGTTTATCGAGAACTATGGACGTCACTGCCTACATCTCGCTCTAATTAGTCCACCGTCGTGTTCAGCCGAATGACCTCTGCCAGGAACACTCAGAATGAGGTTCTGAGTTGTTGCAACATAGGAGCGTTTCACTGCTTTCAAGGCTTCTTAGGAAGAATTCCGGAATCTTGCTGCCGACAGGTTTCCGGCTGTTCCGGGTGAACATCTCCTTGTAAATCCCCCGTTGTTTCTTGTACACCCGTGAAATTTGGCCAGGTTATGCAGTTTGTATTGCTGGACAATTGCGCCTGCCTAGCTCTACCACGGTTGCAAATATTCAGGCGTAGCAACCAGATAGGCTAGACCACGGAAGACACTGCCAGCTGACTGGGTATATCTGCTTCCGGTACTCCTCACCTGAGGGCTACTGATTCCAGCTTTGACGGCTACACTCTACCCAACCGGAGCAGTAATTTGAACCTCAACTTATGGCACTTTGTGAAAGTGTTGAGAACTAGAGCTCAGTTGTTTGGCACGCCACCACTGTCCATCCAGCACTATAGGGGGCACTGCCTACATCTGGCTCTAATTAGTGCACGGTTGTGTTCAGCCGAATGACCTCTGCCGGGAACACTCAGGATGAGGTTCTCAGTTATTGCAACATAGGTGCGTTTCACTGCTTTCAAGGAAGAATTCCGAAATCTTGCTGCGGGCAGGCCTCCGGCTATTGCGGGTGAACATCTCCTTGTAAATCCCCCATAGTTTCTTGTACACCCGTGAAATTTGGCCAGGTTATGCAGTTTGCATTGCTGCAAAAATGCGCTTGCCTAGATCTGCCGCGTTTGCAATCATTCAGGCGTGGCAGCCAGATAGGCTGGTCCCCGTAGGGCACTGCCAGCGGACTGTGTATATCTGCTTCCCTTTCTTCTCACCTGAGTGCTATTGATTCCAGCTTTGTCAGCTACACTCTTCTCAACCGGAGCAGTAAATTGAACCTCAACTTATGGTACGTAGTGAAAGTGTGGAGAACTAGAGCTCAGTTGTTTGGAATGCCACCACAGTCCATCCAGCACTTTGGACGGCACTGCCTACATCTGGCATTAATTAGTCCACGGTTGTGTTCAGCCGAATGACCTCTGCAGGGAACACTCAGAATGAGGTTCTAAGTTATTGCAACATAGGAGCGTTTCACTGCTTTCAAGGCTTCTTAGGAAGAATTCCGGAATGTTGCTGCTGGCAGGCCTCTGGTTGTTCCGGGTGAACATCTCCTTGTAAATCCCCCATGGTTTCTTGTACACCCGTGAAATTTGGCCAGGTTATGCAGTTTGCATTGCTGCACAATTGTGACTGCCTTGCTCTGCCGCAGTTGCAAATATTCAGGCATGGAAACCAGATAGACTGGTCCCCTTATGACAATGCCAGCGGACTGGGTATATCTGCTTCCCGTTCTTCTCACCTGATTGCTACTGATTCCAGCTTTGACGGCTACACTCTACTCAACCGGAGCAGTACGATGAAACTCAACTTATGGCACTATAAGAAAGTGTTGAGAACTAGAGCTCAGTTGTTTGACACGCCACCACTCTCCATCCAGCACTATGGACGGCACTGCCTACATCTGGCACTAATTAGTCCACGGTTGTGTTCAGCCGAATGACCTCTGCCGGGAACACTCAGAATGAGGTTCTGAGTTGTTGCAACATAGGAGCGTTTCACTGCTTTCAAGGCTTCTTAGGAAGGATTCCGGAATGTTGCTACCGGCATGCCTCCGGGAGTTCCGGGTGAACATCTCCTTGTAAATCCCCCTTGGTTTCTTGTACACCCGTGAAATTTGGCCAGGTTATGCAGTTTGCATTGCTGCACAATTGCGCCTTCCTAGTTCTACTGCGGTTGCAAACATCAGGCGTGACAGCCAGATAGGCTGGTCCCTGTAGGACACTGCCAGCGCACTGGGTACATGTGCTTCCCGTTCTTCTCACCTGAGTGCTACTGATTCCAGCTTTGATGGCCACACTCTACTCAACCGGAGCAGTAAGTTGAACCTCAACTTATGGCACTTTGTGAAAGTGTTGAGAACTAGAGCTCAGTTGTTTGGCATGCCACCACAGTCCATCCAGCACTTTGGACGGCACTGCCTCCATCTGGCTCTAATTAGTCCACGGTTGTGTTCAGCCGAATGACCTCTGCCGGGAACACTCAGAATGAGGTTCTGAGTTATTGCAACATAGGAGCTTTTCACTGCTTTCAAGGCTTCTTAGGAAGAATTCCGGAATGTTGCTGTCGGCAGGCCTCCGGCTATTCCGGGTTAACATCTCCTTGTAAATCCCCCGTGGTTTCTTGAACACCCGTGAAATTTGGCCAGGTTATGCAGTTTGCATTGTTGCACAATTGTGCCTGCCTAACTCTGCCGCGGTTGCAAACATTCAAACGTGGCAGCGAGATAGGCTGTTCCCCGTAGGACACTGCCAGCGGACTCGGTATATCTTCTTCCCGTTCTACTCACCTGAGTGCTACTGATTCCAGCTTTGACGGCTACACTCTACTCAACCGGAGCAGTATGTTGAACCTCACCTTATGGCAATTTGTGAAAGTGTTGAGAACTAGAGCTCAGTTGATTGGCTCGCCACCACTGTCCTTCGAGCACTATGGACAGCACTGCTTACATCTGGCTCTAGTTAGTCCACGGTTGTGTTCTGCTGAATGACCTCTGCCGGGAACACTCAGAATGAGGTTCTGAGTTACTGCAACATAGGAGTGTTTCACTGCTCTCAAGGCTTCTTAGAAAGAATTCCGGAATCTTGCTGCCCGCAGGCCTCCATGTGTTCCGGGTGAACATCACCTTGTAAATCCCCCGTGGTTTCTTGTACACCCGTGAAATTTGGCCAGGTTATGCAGTATGCATTGCTGCACAATTGCGCTTGCCTAGCCCTTCCCCGGTTGCAAACATTCAGGCGTGGCAGCCATATAGGCTGGTCCCCGTAGGACACTGCCAGCGGACTGGGTATATCTGCTTCCGGTTCTTCTCACCTGAGTGTTACTGATTCCAGCTTTGACGGCTACACTCTACTCAACCGGAGCAGTAAGTTTAACCTCAACTAAGGACAATTTGTGAAAGTGTTGCGAACTAGAGCTCAGTTGTTTGGCTTGCCACCACTGTCCATCCAGCACTATGGATGGCACTGCCTACATCTGGCTCTAATTAATCCACGGTTGTGTTCAGCCGAATGACCTCTGCCGGTAACACTCAAAAGGAGGTTCTGAGTTATTGCAACATAGGAGCCTTTCACTGTTTCAAAGCTTCTTAGGAAGAATTCCGGAATGTTGCTGCCGGCAGTATTCCGGCTATTCCGGGGAACATCCCCTTGCAAATCCCCGGTGGTTTCTTGCACACCCGTGAAATTTCGAAACGTTATGCAGTTTGCATTGCTGCAAAATTGCGCCTGCCTAGCTCTGCCGCGGTTGCAAACATTCAGGCGTGGCAGCCATAGAGGCTGGTCCCCGTAGACACTGCCAGAGGACTGGGTATATCTGCTTCCCGTTCTTCTCACCTGAGTGCTACTGATTCCAGCTTTGACGGCTACACTCTACTCAAGCGGAGCAGTAAGTTGAACCTCAACTAATGGCACTTTGTGAAAGTGTTGAGAACTAGAGCTCTGTTGTTTGGCAAACCACCACTGTCCATCCAGCATTATGGACGGCACTGCCTACATCTGGCTCTAATTAGTCCACGGTTGTGTTCAGCCGAATGACCTCTGCCGGGAACACTCAGAATGAGGTGCTGACTTATTGCAACATAGGAGCGTTTCACTGCTTTCAAGGCTTCTAGGAAGATATTTGGAAGGTTGCTGCCGGCAGGCCTCCGGCTGATCCGGGTGAATATCTCCTTTTAAATCCCCCGTGGTTTCTTGTAATCCCGTGAAATTTGGCCAGGTTATGCAGTATGCATTGCTGCACAATTATGCCTGCATAGCTCTTCCGCGGTTGCAAATATTCAGGCATGGCAGCCATATAGGCTGGTCCCCGTAGGACACTGCCAGCGGACTGGGTATATCTGCTTCCCGTTCTTCTCACCTGAGTGCTACTGATTCCAGCTTTGACGGCTACACTCTACTCAACCGGAGCAGTAAGTTGAACCTCAACTAAGGACACTTTGTGAAAGTGTTGAGAACTAGAGCTCAGTTGTTTGGCACGTCACCACTGTCCATCCAGCACTATGGATGGCACTGCTTACATCTGGCTCTAATTAGTCCATGGTTGTTTTCAGCCGAATGACGTCTGCCGGGAACACTCAGAATGAGGTTCTGAGTTATTTCAACATAGGATCGTTTCACTGCTTTCAAGGCTTCTTAGGAAGAATTCCGGAATGTTGCTGCCGGTAGGCCTCCAGCTGTTCCGGGTAAACATCTCCTTTTAAATCCCCCGTGGTTTCTTGTACACCCGTGATATTTGGTCAGGTTATGCAGTATGCATTGCTGCACAATTGTGCCTACCTAGCTCTTGGGCGGTTGCAAACATTCAGGCGTGGCAGCCATATAGGCTGGTCCCCGTAGGACACTGCCAGCAGACTGGGTATGTGTGCTTCCCGTTCTTCTCACCTGAGTGCTACTGTTTCCAGCTTTGACGGCTACACTCTACTCAACCGGAGCAGTAAGTATAACCTCACCTTATGGCAATTTGTGAAAGTGTGGAGAACTAGAGCTCAGTTGTTTGGCTCGCCACCATTGTCCATCCAGCACTATGGAAGGCACTGCCTACATCTGGCTCTAATTATTCCACGGTTGTGTTCAGTCGAATGACCTCTGCCGGTAACACTCAAAATGAGGTTCTGAGTTATTGCAACATAGGAGCGTTTCACTGTTTCAAGACTTCTTAGGAAGAATTCCGGAATGTTGCTGCCGGCAGTATTCCGACTGTTCCGGGGAACATCCCCTTGCAAATCCCCGGTGGTTTCTTGTACACCCGTGAAATTTCGGCAGGTTATGCAGTTTGCATTGCTGCACAATTGCACCTGCCCAGCTCTGCCGCGGTTGCAAACATTCAGGCGTGGCAGCCAGATAGGCTGGTCCCTGTAGACACTGCCAGCGGACTGGGTATATCTGCTTCCCGTTCTACTCACCTGAGTGCTACTGATTCCAGCTTTGACAGCTACACTCTACTCAACCGGAGCCGTAAGTTGAACCTCAACTTAGGGCACTTTGTGAAACTGTTGAGAACTAGAGCTCAGTTGTTTGGCACGCCACCACTGTCCATCCAGCACTATGGACGGCACTGCCTACATCTGGCTCTAATTAGACCACGGTTGTGTTCAGCTGAATGACCTCTGCCGGGAACACTCAGAATGAGGTTCTGAGTTATTGCAACATAGGAGTGTTTCACTGCTTTCAAGGCTTCTCAGGAAGAATTCCGGAATCTTGCTGCCGGCAGGCCTCCGGCTGTTCCGGGTGAACATCTCCTTGTAAATCCCCCGTGGTTTCTTGTACATCCGTGAAATTTGGCCAGGTTATGCAGTTTGCATTGCTGCACGATTGCGCCTGCCTAGCTCGGCCGCGGTTGCAAACATTCAGGCGTGGCTGCCAGATAGGCTGGTCCCAGTAGGACACTGCCAGCAGACTGGGTATATCTGCTTCCCGTTCTTCTCACCTGAGTGCTACTGATTCCAGCTTTGTCGGCTACACTCTACTCAACCGGAGCAGTAAGTTGAACCTCAACTTATGGCACTTTGTGAAAGTGTTGAGAACTAGAGCTCAGTTGTTTGGCACGCCACCACTGTCCATCCAGCACTATGGACGGCACTGCCTACATCTGGCTCTAATTAGTCCATGGTTGTGTTCAGCCGAATGACCTCTGCCGGGAACACTCAGAATGAGGTTCTGAGTTATTGCAACATAGGAGCGTTTCACTGCTTTCAAGGCTTTTCAGGAAGAATTACGGAATCTTGCTGCCGGCAGGCCTCCGGCAGTTCCGGGTGAACATCTCCTTGTAAATCCCCCGTGGTTTCTTGTACACCCGTGAAATTTGGCCAGGTTATGCAGTTTGCATTGCTGCACAATTCCGCCTGCCTAGCTCAGCCGCGGTTGCAAACATTCAGGCATGTAATCCAGATAGGCTAGTCCCCATAGGACACTGCCAGCGGACTGGGTATATCTGGTTCCGGTTCTTCTCACCTGAGTGCTACTGATTCCAGCTTTGACCGCTACACTCTACTCAACCGGAGCAGTAAGTTGAACCTCAACTTAGTGCACTTTGTGAAACTGTTGAGAACTAGAGCTCAGTTGTTTGGCACGCCACCACTGTCCATCCAGCACTATGGATGGCACTGCCTACATCTGGCACTAATTAGTCCAGGGTTGTGTTCAGCCGAATGACCTCTGCCGGGAACACTCAGAATGAGGTTCTGAGTTATTGCAACATATGAGCGTTTCACTGCTTTCAAGGCTTCTCAGGAAGAATTCCGGAATCTTGCTGCCGGCAGGCCTCCGGCAGTTCCGGGTGAACATCTCCTTGTAAATCCCCCGTGGTTTCTTGTACATCCATGATATTTGGCCAGATTATGCAGTTCGCACTGCTGCACAATTGTGCCTGCCTAGCTCGGACGCGGTTGCAAACATTCAGGCGTGGCAGCCAGATAGGCTGGTCCCCGTAGGACAGTGCCACCGGACTGGGTATATCTGCTTCCCGTTCTCCTCACCTGGGTGCAACTGATTCCAGGTTTGACCGCTGCACTCTACTCAACGGAGCAGTAAGTTGAACCTCAACATATGGCACTTTGTGAAAGTGATGAGAACTAGAGCTCAGTTGTTTGGCACGCCAACAGTGTCCATCCAGCACTATGGACGGCACTGCCTTCATCTGGCTCTAATTAGTCCACGGTTGTGTTCAGGCGAATGACCTCTGCCGGGAACACTCAGAATGAGGTTCTGAGTTATTGCAACATAGGAGCGTTTCACTGCTTTCAAGGCTTCTCAGGAAGAATTCCGGAATCTTGCTGCCTGCAGGCCTCCGGCAGTTCCGGGTGAATATCTCCTTGTAAATCCCCCGTGGTTTCTTGTACACCAGTGAAATTTGGCCAGGTTATGCAGTTTGCATTGCTGCACTATTCCGCCTGCCTAGCTCTGCCGCGGTTGCAAACATTCAGGCGTGGCCGCCAGATAGGCTGGTCCCAGTAGGACACTGCAAGCAGACTGGGTATATCTGCTTCCCGTTCTTCTCACCTGAGTGCTACTGATTCCAGCTTTGTCGGCTACACTCTACTCAACCGGAGCAGTAAGTTCAACCTCAAATTAGGGCACTTTGTGAAACTGTTGAGAACTAGAGCTCAGTTGTTTGGCACGCCACCACTGTCCATCCAGCACAATGGACGGCACTGCCTACATCTGGCTCTAATTAGTCCACGGTTGTGTTCAGCCGAATGACCTGTGCCGGGAAAACTCAGAATGAGGTTCTGAGTTATTGCAACATAGGAGCGTTTCACTGCTTTCAAGGCTTCTCAGGAAGAATTCCGGAATCTTGCTGCCGGCAGGCCTCCGGTTGTTCCGGGTGAACATCTCCTTGTAAATCCCCCGTGGTTTCTTGTACACCCGTGAAATTTGGCCAGCTTATGCAGTTTGCATTGCTGCACAATTGCGCCTCCCTAGCTCGACCGCGGTTGCAAACATTCAGGCGTGGGAGCCAGATAGGCTGGTCCCCATAGGACACTGCCAGGGAATTGGTATATCTGCTTCCCGTTCTTCTCACCTGAGTACTACTGATTCCAGCTTTGACGGCTACACTCTACTCAACCGGAGCAGTAAGTTGAACCTCAACTTATGGCACTTTTTGAAACTGTTGAGAACTAGAGCTCAGTTGTTTGGCACGCCACCACTGTCCATCCAGCACTATGGACGGCACTGCCTATATCTGGCTCTAATTAGTCGACAGTTGTGTTCAGCCGAATGACCTCTGCCGGGAAAACTCAGAATGAGGTTCTGAGTTATTGCAACATAGGAGCGTTTTACTGCTTTCAAGGCTTCTCAGGAAGAATTCCTGAATCTTGCTGCCGGCAGGCCTCTGGCAGTTCCGGGTGAACATCTCATTGTAAATCCCCCGTGGTTTCTTGTACATCCGTGAAATTTGGCCTGGTTATGCAGTTTGCTTTGCTGCACAATTGCGCCTGCCTAGCTCGGCCGCGGTTGCAACCATTGAGGCGTGGCAGCCAGATAGGCTGGTCCCAATAGGACACTGCCAGCGGACTGGGTATATCTGCTTCCCGTTCTTCTCACCTGAGTGCTACTGATTCCAGCTTTGACGGCTACACTCTAATCAACCGTAGCATTAAGTTGAACCTCTACTTAGGACACTTTGTGAAAGTGTTGAGAACTAGAGCTCAGTTGTTTGGCACGCCACCACTGTCCATCCAGCACTATGGACGGCACTGCCTACATCTGGCTTTAATTAGTCCACGGTTGTGTTCAGCCGAATGACCTCTGCCGGGAACACTGAGAATGAGGTTCTGAGTTATTGCAACATAGGAGCGTTTCACTGCTTTCAAGGCTTCTCAGGAAGAATTCCGGAATCTTGCTGCCGGCAGGCCTCTGGCAGTTCCGGGTGAACATCTCTTTGTAAATCCCCCGTGGTTTTTTTGTACACCCGTGAAATTTGGACAGGTTATGCAGTTTACATTGCTGCACAATTCCGCCTGTGTAGCTTGGCCGCGGTTGCAAACATTCAGGCGTGGCAGCCAGATAGGCTGGTCCCCGTAACATCTGCCAGCGGACTGGGGATATCTACTTCACGTTCTTCTCACCTGACTACTAATGATTCCAGCTTTGAGGGCTACACTCTACTGAACCGGACCCGAAAGTTGAACCTCAACTTATGGCACTTTGTGAAAGTGTGGAGAAGTAGAGCTCAGTTGTTTGGCACGCCACCACTGTCCATCCAGCACTATGGACGGCACTGCCTACATCTGGCTCTAATTAGTCCATGGTTGTGTTCAGCCGAATGACCTCTGCTGGGAACACTCAGAATGAGGTTCTGAGTTATTGCAACATAGGAGCGTTTCACTGCTTTCAAGGCTTCTCAGGAAGAATTCCGGAATCTTGTTGCCGGCAGGCCACCGGCTCTTCCGGGTGAACATCTCGATGTAAATCCCCATTTGTTTCCTGTACACCCGGGAAATTTGGCCAGGTTATGCAGTTTGCATTGCTCCACAATTGCGCCAGCCTAGCTCGGCCGCGGTTGCAAACATTCAGGCGTGGCAGCCAGATAGGCTGGCCCCCGTAGGACACTGCCAGCAGACTGGGTATATCTGCTTCCCGTTCTTCTCACCTGAGTGCTACTGATTCCACCTTTGACGGCTACACTCGACTCAACCGGAGCAGTAAGTTGAACCTCAACTTATGGCACTTTGTGAAACTGTTGAGAACTAGAGCTCAGTTGTTTGGCACGCCACCACTGTGCATCCAGCACTATGGACGGCACTGCCTACATCTGGCTCTAATTAGTTCACGATTGTGTTCAGCCGAATTATCTCTGCCGGGAAAACTCAGAATTAGGTTCTGAGTTATTGCAACATAGGAGAGTTTTACTGCTTTCAAGGCTTCTCAGGAAGAATTCCGGAATCTTGCTGCCCGCAGGCCTCCGGCTGTTCCGGGTGAACATCTCCTTTTAAATCCCCCGTGCTTTCTTGTACACCCGAGAAATTTCCCAGCTAATACAGTTTGCATTGCTGCACAATTGCGCCTGCATAGCCCAGCCGGGGTTGGAAATATTCAGGCGTGGCAGCCAGATAGGCTGGTCCCCGTAGGACACTGCCAGCGGACTGGGTATATCTGCTTCCCGTTCTTCTCACCTGAGTGCTACTGATTTCAGCTTTGAGGGCCACACTCGACTCAACCGGAGCAGTAAGTTGAACCTCAACTTATGGCACTTTGTGAAACTGTTGACAACTAGAGCTCAGTTGTTTGGCACGCCACCACTGTCCATCCAGCACTATGGACGGCACTGCCTACATCTGGCTCTAATTAGTCCACGGTTGTGTTCAGCCGAATGACCTCTGTCGGGAACACTCAGAATGAGGTTCTGAGTTATTGCAACATAGGAGCGTTTCACTGCTTTCAAGGCTTCTCAGGAAGAATTCCGGAAACTTGCTGCCGGCAGGCCTCCGGCTATTCCGGGTGAACATCTCCTTGTAAATCCCCCATGGTTTCTTGTACACCCGTGAAATTTAGCCAGGTTATACAGTTTGCATTGCTGCACAATTGCGCCAGCCTAGCTCGGCCGCGGTTGCAAATATTCAGGCGTGGCAGCCAGATAGGCTGGTCCCCGTAGGACTCTGCCAGCGGACTGGGTATATCTGCTTCCCGTTCTTCTCACCTGAGTGCTACTGATTCCAGCTTTGACGGCTACACTCGACTCAACCGGAGCAGTAAGTTGAACCTCAACTTATGGCACTTTGTGAAACTGTTGACAACTAGAGCTCAGTTGTTTGGCACGCCACCACTGTCCATCCAGCACTATGGACGGCACTCCCTACATCTGGCTCTAATTAGTCCATGGTTGTGTTCAGCCGAATGACCTCTGCCGGGAACACTCAGAATGAGGTTCTGAGTTATTGCAACATAGGAGCGTTTCACTGCTTTCAAGGCTTCTCAGGAAGAATTCCGGAATCTTGCTGCCGGCAGGCCACCGGCTCTTCCGGGTGAACATCTCCTTGTAAATCCCCATTTGTTTCTTGTACACCCGTGAAATTTGGCCAGGTTATGCAGTTTGCATTGCTGCACAATTGCGCCAGCCTAGCTCGGCCGCGGTTGCAAACATTCAGGCGTGGCAGCCAGATAGCCTGGCCCCCGTAGGACTCTGCCAGCGGACTGGGTATATCTGCTTCCCGTTCTTCTCACCTGAGTGCTACTGATTTCAGCTTTGAGGGCCACACTCTACTCAACCGCAGCAGTAAGTTGAACCTCAACTGATGGCACTTTGTGAAACTGTTGAGAACTATAGCTCAGTTGTTTGGCACGCCACCATTGTCCATCGAACACTATGGACGGCACTGCCTACATCTGGCTCTAATTAGTCCACGGTTGTGTTCAGCCGAATGACCTCTGCCGGCAACACTCAGAATGAGATTCTGAGTTATTGCAACATAGGAGCGTTTCAATGCTTTCAAGGCTTCTCAGGAAGAATTCCGGAATCTTGCTGCTGGCAGGCCTCCGGCTGTTTTGGGTGAACATCTCCTTGCAAATCCTCCGTGGTTTCTTGTACACCGATGAAATTTGGCCAGGTTATGCACTTTGCATTGCTGCACAATTGCGCCTGCCTAGCTCGGCCGCGGTTGCAAACATTCAGGCGTGGCAGCCAGATAGGCTGGTCCCCGTAGGACACTGCCAGCGGACTGGGTATATCTGCTTCCCGTTCTTCTCACCTGAGTTCTACTGATTCCAGCTTTGACGGCTACACTCTACTCAACCGGATCATTAAGTTGAACCTCAACTTACGGCACTTTGTGAAAGTGTTGAGAACTAGAGCTCAGTTGTTTGGCACGCCACCACTCTCCATCCAGCACTATGGACGGCACTGCCTACATCTGGCTCTAATTAGTCCACGGTTGTGTTCAGCCGAATGACCTCTGCCGGGAACACTGAGAATGAGGTTCTGAGTTATTGCAACATAGGAGCGTTTCACTGCTTTCAAGGCTTCTCAGGAAGAATTCCGGAATCTTGCTGCCGGCAGGCCTCCGGCTGTTCCGGGTGAACATCTCCTTGTAAATCCCCCGTGGTTTCTTGTTCACCCGTGAAATTTGGCCAGCTTATGCAGTTTGCATTGCTGCACAATTGCGCCTGCCTAGCTCGGCCGCGGTTGCAAACATTCAGGCGTGGCAGCCAGATAGGCTAGTCCCCGTAGGACTCTGCCAGCGGACTGGGTATATCTGCTTCCCGTTCTTCTCACCTGAGTGCTACTGATTCCAGCTTTGACGGCTACACTCTACTCAACCGGAGCATTAAGTTGAACCTCAACTTAGGGCACTTTGTGAAACTGTTGAGAACTAGAGCTCAGTTGTTTGGCACGCCACCAGTGTCCATCCAGCAATATGGACGGCACTGCCTACATCTGGCTCTAATTAGTCAACGGTTGTGTTCAGCCGAATGACCTCTGCCGGGAACACTCAGAATGAGGTTTTGAGTTATTGCAACATAGGAGCGTTTCACTGATTTCAAGGCTTCTCAGGAAGAATTACGGAATCTTGCTGCCGGCAGGCCTCTGGCTCTCCGAGTGAACATCTCCATGTAAATCCCCCGTGGTTTCTTGTACACCCGTGAAATTTGGACAAGTTATGCAGTTTGAATTGCTGCACAATTGCGCCTACATAGCTCGGCCGCGGATGCAAACATTCAGGCGTGGCAGCCATATAGGCTGGTCCCCGTAGGACTCTGCCAGCGGACTGGGTATATCGGCTTCCCGTTCTTCTCACCTGAGTGCTACTGATTCCAGATTTGACAGCTACACTCTACTCAACCGGAGCAGTAAGTTGAACCTCAACTTATGGCACTTTGTGAAAATGTTGAGAACTAGAGCTCAGTTGTTTGGCACGCCACCACTGTCCATCCAGCACTATGGCCGGCACTGCCTACATCTGGCTCTAATTAGTCCACGATTGTGTTCAGCCGAATGACCTCTGCCGGCAACACTCAGAATGAGGTTCTGAGTTATTGCAACATAGGATCGTTTCACTGCTTTCAAGGCTTCTCAGGAAGAATTCCGGAATCTTGCTGCCGGCAGGCCTCCGGCTGTTCCGGGTGAACATCTCCTTGTAAATCCCCTGTGGTTTCTTGTACACCCGTGAAATTTGGCCAGGTTATGCAGTTTGCATTGCTGCACAATTGCGTCTGCCTAGCTAGGCCGGGGTTGCAAACATTGAGGCTTGGCATCCAGATCGGCTGGTCCCCGTAGGACACTGCCAGCGGATTGGGTATATCTGCTTCCCGTTCTTGTCACCTGAGTGCTACTGATTCCAGCTTTGACGCCTACACTCTACGCAACCGGAGCATTAATTGAACCTCAACTTACGGGACTTTGTGAAAGTGTTGAGAAATAGAGCTCAGTATTTTGGCACGCCACCACTCTCCATCCAGTACTATGGACGGAACTGCCTACATCTGGCTCGAATAAGTCCACGATTGTGTTCAGCCGAATGACCTCTGCCGGGAACACTCAGAATGAGGTTCTGAGTTATTGCAACATAGGAGCGTTTCACTGCTTTCAAGGCTTCTCAGGAAGAATTCCGGATTCTTGCTGCCAGCAGGCCTCCTGCTGTTCCGGGTGAACATCTCCTTGTAAATCCCCCGTGGTTTCTTGTACACCCATGAAATTTGGCCAGGTTATGCAGTTTGCATTGCTGCACAATTGCGCCTGCCTAGCTAGGCCGCGGTTGCAAACATTCAGGCATGGCAGCCAGATAGGCTGGTCCCCGTAGGACACTGCCAGCGCACTGGGTATATCTGCTTCCCGTTCTTCTCACCTGAGTGCTACTGATTCCAGCTTTGACGGCTACACTCTACTCAACCGGAGCATTAAGCTGAACCTCAACTTATGGCACTTTGTGAAACTGTTGAGAACTAGAGCTCAGTTGTTTGGCACGCCACCACTGTCCATCCAGCACTATGGACGGCACTGCCTACATCTGGCTCTAATTAGTCCACGATTGTGTTCAGCCGAATGACCTCTGCCGGGAACACTGAGAAGGAGGTTCTGACTTATTGCAACATAGGAGCATTTCACTGCTTTCAAGGCTTCTCAGGAAGAATTCCGGAATCTTGCTGCCGGCAGGCCTCCAGCTGTTCCGGGTGAACATCTCCTTGTAAATCCCCATTGGTTTCTTGTACACCCGTGAAATTTGGACAGGTTATGCAGTTTGCATTGCTGCACAATTGGCCTGCCTAGCTCGGACGCGTTTGCAAACTTTCAGGCGTGGCAGCCAGATAGGCTGGTCCCCGTAGTACTCTGCCAGCGGACTGGATATATCTGCTTCCCGTTCTTCTCACCTGAGTGCTATTGATTCCCGATTTGACGGCTACACTATACACAACCGGAGCCGTAAGTTGAACCTCAACTTATGGCACTTGGTGAAAGTGTTGAGAACTAGAGGTCAGTTGTTTGGCACGCCACCACTGTCCATCCAGCACTATGGACGGCACTGCCTACATCTGGCTCTAATTAGTCCACGATTGTGTTCAGCCGAATGACCTCTGCCGGGAACACTCAGAATGAGGTTCTGAGTTATTGCAACGTAGGAGCGTTTCACTGCTTTCAAGGCTTCTCAGGAAGAATTCCGGAATCTTGCTGCCGGCAGGCCTCGGGCTGTTCCGGGTGAACATCTCCTTGTAAATCCCCTGTGGTTTCTTGTACACCCGTGAAATTTGGCCAGCTTATGCAGTTTGCATTGCTGCACAATTGCGCCTGCCTAGCTCGGCCGCGGTTGCAACCATTGAGGCGTGGCAGCCAGATAGGCTGGTCCCAAGAGGACACTGCCAGCGGACTGGGTATATCTGCTTCCCGTTCTTCTCACCTGAGTGCTACTGATTCCAGCTTTGACGGCTACACTCTACTCAACCGGAGCAGTAAGTTGAACCTCTACTTAGGTCACTTTGTGAAAGTGTTGAGAACTAGAGCTCAGTTGTTTGGCACGCCACCACTGTCCATCCAGCACTATGGACGGCACTGCCTACATCTGGCTCTAATTAGTCCACGGTTGTGTTCAGCCGAATGACCTCTGCCGGGAAAACTCAGAATGAGGTTCTGAGTTATTGCAACATAGGAGCGTTTCACTGCTTTCAATGCTTCTCAGGAAGAATTGCAGAATCTTTCTGCGGGCAGGCCTCCGGCTGTTCCGGGTGAACATCTCCTTGTAAATCCCCCGTGGTTTCTTGTACACCCGTGAAATTTGGCCAAGTTATGCACTTTGCATTGCTGCACAATTCCGCCTGCCTAGCTCAGCCGTGGTTGCAAACATTCAGGCGTGGCAGCCTGATGGACTGGTCCCCGTAGGACACTGCCAGCGGACTGGGTATATCTGCTTCCCGTTCTTCTCACCTGAGTGCTACTGATTCCAGCTTTGACGGCTACACTCTACTCAACCGGAGCATTAAGTTGAACCTCAACTTATGGCACTTTGTGAAACTGTTGAGAACTAGAGCTCAGTTGTTTGGCACGCCACCACTCTCCATCCAGCACTATGGACGGCACTGCCTACATCTAGCTCTAATTAGTCCACGATTGTGTTCAGCCGAATGACCTCTGCCGGGAACACTGAGAATGAGGTTCTGAGTTATTGCAACATAGGAGCGTTTCACTGCTTTCAAGGCTTCTCAGGAAGAATTCCGGAATCTTATTGCCGGCAGGCCACCGGCTCTTCCGGGTGAACATCTCGATGTAAATCCCCATTTGTTTCCTGTACACCCGGGAAATTTGGCCAGGTTATGCAGTTTGCATTGCTCCACAATTGCGCCAGCCTAGCTCGGCCGCGGTTGCAAACATTCAGGCGTGGCAGCCAGATAGGCTGGCCCCCGTAGGACACTGCCAGCAGACTGGGTATATCTGCTTCCCGTTCTTCTCACCTGAGTGCTACTGATTCCACCTTTGACGGCTACACTCGACTCAACCGGAGCAGTAAGTTGAACCTCAACTTATGGCACTTTGTGAAACTGTTGAGAACTAGAGCTCAGTTGTTTGGCACGCCACCACTGTGCATCCAGCACTATGGACGGCACTGCCTACATCTGGCTCTAATTAGTTCACGATTGTGTTCAGCCGAATTATCTCTGCCGGGAAAACTCAGAATTAGGTTCTGAGTTATTGCAACATAGGAGAGTTTTACTGCTTTCAAGGCTTCTCAGGAAGAATTCCGGAATCTTGCTGCCCGCAGGCCTCCGGCTGTTCCGGGTGAACATCTCCTTTTAAATCCCCCGTGCTTTCTTGTACACCCGAGAAATTTCCCAGCTAATACAGTTTGCATTGCTGCACAATTGCGCCTGCATAGCCCGGCCGGGGTTGGAAATATTCAGGCGTGGCAGCCAGATAGGCTGGTCCCCGTAGGACACTGCCAGCGGACTGGGTATATCTGCTTCCCGTTCTTCTCACCTGAGTGCTACTGATTTCAGCTTTGAGGGCCACACTCGACTCAACCGGAGCAGTAAGTTGAACCTCAACTTATGGCACTTTGTGAAACTGTTGACAACTAGAGCTCAGTTGTTTGGCACGCCACCACTGTCCATCCAGCACTATGGACGGCACTGCCTACATCTGGCTCTAATTAGTCCACGGTTGTGTTCAGCCGAATGACCTCTGTCGGGAACACTCAGAATGAGGTTCTGAGTTATTGCAACATAGGAGCGTTTCACTGCTTTCAAGGCTTCTCAGGAAGAATTCCGGAAACTTGCTGCCGGCAGGCCTCCGGCTATTCCGGGTGAACATCTCCTTGTAAATCCCCCATGGTTTCTTGTACACCCGTGAAATTTAGCCAGGTTATACAGTTTGCATTGCTGCACAATTGCGCCAGCCTAGCTCGGCCGCGGTTGCAAATATTCAGGCGTGGCAGCCAGATAGGCTGGTCCCCGTAGGACTCTGCCAGCGGACTGGGTATATCTGCTTCCCGTTCTTCTCACCTGAGTGCTACTGATTCCAGCTTTGACGGCTACACTCGACTCAACCGGAGCAGTAAGTTGAACCTCAACTTATGGCACTTTGTGAAACTGTTGACAACTAGAGCTCAGTTGTTTGGCACGCCACCACTGTCCATCCAGCACTATGGACGGCACTCCCTACATCTGGCTCTAATTAGTCCATGGTTGTGTTCAGCCGAATGACCTCTGCCGGGAACACTCAGAATGAGGTTCTGAGTTATTGCAACATAGGAGCGTTTCACTGCTTTCAAGGCTTCTCAGGAAGAATTCCGGAATCTTGCTGCCGGCAGGCCACCGGCTCTTCCGGGTGAACATCTCCTTGTAAATCCCCATTTGTTTCTTGTACACCCGTGAAATTTGGCCAGGTTATGCAGTTTGCATTGCTGCACAATTGCGCCAGCCTAGCTCGGCCGCGGTTGCAAACATTCAGGCGTGGCAGCCAGATAGCCTGGCCCCCGTAGGACTCTGCCAGCGGACTGGGTATATTTGCTTCCCGTTCTTCTCACCTGAGTGCTACTGATTTCAGCTTTGAGGGCCACACTCTACTCAACCGCAGCAGTAAGTTGAACCTCAACTGATGGCACTTTGTGAAACTGTTGAGAACTATAGCTCAGTTGTTTGGCACGCCACCATTGTCCATCGAACACTATGGACGGCACTGCCTACATCTGGCTCTAATTAGTCCACGGTTGTGTTCAGCCGAATGACCTCTGCCGGCAACACTCAGAATGAGATTCTGAGTTATTGCAACATAGGAGCGTTTCAATGCTTTCAAGGCTTCTCAGGAAGAATTCCGGAATCTTGCTGCTGGCAGGCCTCCGGCTGTTTTGGGTGAACATCTCCTTGCAAATCCTCCGTGGTTTCTTGTACACCCGTGAAATTTGGCCAGGTTATGCAGTTTGTATTGCTGCACAATTGCGCCTGCCTAGCTCGGCCGCGGTTGCAAACATTCAGGCGTGGCAGCCAGATAGGCTGGTCCCCGTAGGACACTGCCAGCGGACTGGGTATATCTGCTTCCCGTTCTTCTCACCTGAGTTCTACTGATTCCAGCTTTGACGGCTACACTCTACTCAACCGGATCATTAAATTGAACCTCAACTTACGGCACTTTGTGAAAGTGTTGAGAACTAGAGCTCAGTTGTTTGGCACGCCACCACTCTCCATCCAGCACTATGGACGGCACTGCCTACATCTGGCTCTAATTAGTCCACGGTTGTGTTCAGCCGAATGACCTCTGCCGGGAACACTGAGAATGAGGTTCTGAGTTATTGCAACATAGGAGCGTTTCACTGCTTTCAAGGCTTCTCAGGAAGAATTCCGGAATCTTGCTGCCGGCAGGCCTCCGGCTGTTCCGGGTGAACATCTCCTTGTAAATCCCCCGTGGTTTCTTGTTCACCCGTGAAATTTGGCCAGCTTATGCAGTTTGCATTGCTGCACAATTGCGCCTGCCGAGCTCGGCCGCGGTTGCAAACATTCAGGCGTGGCAGCCAGATAGGCTAGTCCCCGTAGGACTCTGCCAGCGGACTGGGTATATCTGCTTCCCGTTCTTCTCACCTGAGTGCTACTGATTCCAGCTTTGACGGCTACACTCTACTCAACCGGAGCATTAAGTTGAACCTCAACTTAGGGCACTTTGTGAAACTGTTGAGAACTAGAGCTCAGTTGTTTGGCACGCCACCAGTGTCCATCCAGCAATATGGACGGCACTGCCTACATCTGGCTCTAATTAGTCAACGGTTGTGTTCAGCCGAATGACCTCTGCCGGGAACACTCAGAATGAGGTTTTGAGTTATTGCAACATAGGAGCGTTTCACTGATTTCAAGGCTTCTCAGGAAGAATTACGGAATCTTGCTGCCGGCAGGCCTCTGGCTCTCCGAGTGAACATCTCCATGTAAATCCCCCGTGGTTTCTTGTACACCCGTGAAATTTGGACAAGTTATGCAGTTTGAATTGCTGCACAATTGCGCCTACATAGCTCGGCCGCGGATGCAAACATTCAGGCGTGGCAGCCATATAGGCTGGTCCCCGTAGGACTCTGCCAGCGGACTGGGTATATCGGCTTCCCGTTCTTCTCACCTGAGTGCTACTGATTCCAGATTTGACAGCTACACTCTACTCAACCGGAGCAGTAAGTTGAACCTCAACTTATGGCACTTTGTGAAAATGTTGAGAACTAGAGCTCAGTTGTTTGGCACGCCACCACTGTCCATCCAGCACTATGGCCGGCACTGCCTACATCTGGCTCTAATTAGTCCACGATTGTGTTCAGCCGAATGACCTCTGCCGGCAACACTCAGAATGAGTTTCTGAGTTATTGCAACATAGGATCGTTTCACTGCTTTCAAGGCTTCTCAGGAAGAATTCCGGAATCTTGCTGCCGGCAGGCCTCCGGCTGTTCCGGGTGAACATCTCCTTGTAAATCCCCTGTGGTTTCTTGTACACCCGTGAAATTTGGCCAGGTTATGCAGTTTGCATTGCTGCACAATTGCGTCTGCCTAGCTAGGCCGGGGTTGCAAACATTGAGGCTTGGCAGCCAGATCGGCTGGTCCCCGTAGGACACTGCCAGCGGATTGGGTATATCTGCTTCCCGTTCTTGTCACCTGAGTGCTACTGATTCCAGCTTTGACGCCTACACTCTACGCAACCGGAGCATTAATTGAACCTCAACTTACAGGACTTTGTGAAAGTGTTGAGAAATAGAGCTCAGTATTTTGGCACGCCACCACTCTCCATCCAGTACTATGGACGGAACTGCCTACATCTGGCTCGAATAAGTCCACGATTGTGTTCAGCCGAATGACCTCTGCCGGGAACACTCAGAATGAGGTTCTGAGTTATTGCAACATAGGAGCGTTTCACTGCTTTCAAGGCTTCTCAGGAAGAATTCCGGATTCTTGCTGCCAGCAGGCCTCCTGCTGTTCCGGGTGAACATCTCCTTGTAAATCCCCCGTGGTTTCTTGTACACCCATGAAATTTGGCCAGGTTATGCAGTTTGCATTGCTGCACAATTGCGCCTGCCTAGCTAGGCCGCGGTTGCAAACATTCAGGCATGGCAGCCAGATAGGCTGGTCCCCGTAGGACACTGCCAGCGCACTGGGTATATCTGCTTCCCGTTCTTCTCACCTGAGTGCTACTGATTCCAGCTTTGACGGCTACACTCTACTCAACCGGAGCATTAAGCTGAACCTCAACTTATGGCACTTTGTGAAACTGTTGAGAACTAGAGCTCAGTTGTTTGGCACGCCACCACTGTCCATCCAGCACTATGGACGGCACTGCCTACATCTGGCTCTAATTAGTCCACGATTGTGTTCAGCCGAATGACCTCTGCCGGGAACACTGAGAAGGAGGTTCTGACTTATTGCAACATAGGAGCATTTCACTGCTTTCAAGGCTTCTCAGGAAGAATTCCGGAATCTTGCTGCCGGCAGGCCTCCAGCTGTTCCGGGTGAACATCTCCTTGTAAATCCCCATTGGTTTCTTGTACACCCGTGAAATTTGGACAGGTTATGCAGTTTGCATTGCTGCACAATTGGCCTGCCTAGCTCGGACGCGTTTGCAAACTTTCAGGCGTGGCAGCCAGATAGGCTGGTCCCCGTAGTACTCTGCCAGCGGACTGGATATATCTGCTTCCCGTTCTTCTCACCTGAGTGCTATTGATTCCCGATTTGACGGCTACACTATACACAACCGGAGCCGTAAGTTGAACCTCAACTTATGGCACTTGGTGAAAGTGTTGAGAACTAGAGGTCAGTTGTTTGGCACGCCACCACTGTCCATCCAGCACTATGGACGGCACTGCCTACATCTGGCTCTAATTAGTCCACGATTGTGTTCAGCCGAATGACCTCTGCCGGGAACACTCAGAATGAGGTTCTGAGTTATTGCAACGTAGGAGCGTTTCACTGCTTTCAAGGCTTCTCAGGAAGAATTCCGGAATCTTGCTGCCGGCAGGCCTCGGGCTGTTCCGGGTGAACATCTCCTTGTAAATCCCCTGTGGTTTCTTGTACACCCGTGAAATTTGGCCAGCTTATGCAGTTTGCATTGCTGCACAATTGCGCCTGCCTAGCTCGGCCGCGGTTGCAACCATTGAGGCGTGGCAGCCAGATAGGCTGGTCCCAAGAGGACGCTGCCAGCGGACTGGGTATATCTGCTTCCCGTTCTTCTCACCTGAGTGCTACTGATTCCAGCTTTGACGGCTACACTCTACTCAACCGGAGCAGTAAGTTGAACCTCTACTTAGGTCACTTTGTGAAAGTGTTGAGAACTAGAGCTCAGTTGTTTGGCACGCCACCACTGTCCATCCAGCACTATGGACGGCACTGCATACATCTGGCTCTAATTAGTCCACGGTTGTGTTCAGCCGAATGACCTCTGCCGGGAAAACTCAGAATGAGGTTCTGAGTTATTGCAACATAGGAGCGTTTCACTGCTTTCAATGCTTCTCAGGAAGAATTGCAGAATCTTTCTGCGAGCAGGCCTCCGGCTGTTCCGGGTGAACATCTCCTTGTAAATCCCCCGTGGTTTCTTGTACACCCGTGAAATTTGGCCAAGTTATGCACTTTGCATTGCTGCACAATTCCGCCTGCCTAGCTCAGCCGTGGTTGCAAACATTCAGGCGTGGCAGCCTGATGGACTGGTCCCCGTAGGACACTGCCAGCGGACTGGGTATATCTGCTTCCCGTTCTTCTCACCTGAGTGCTACTGATTCCAGCTTTGACGGCTACACTATACTCAACCGGAGCATTAAGTTGAACCTCAACTTATGGCACTTTGTGAAACTGTTGAGAACTAGAGCTCAGTTGTTTGGCACGCCACCACTCTCCATCCAGCACTATGGACGGCACTGCCTACATCTAGCTCTAATTAGTCCACGATTGTGTTCAGCCGAATGACCTCTGCCGGGAACACTGAGAATGAGGTTCTGAGTTATTGCAACATAGGAGCGTTTCACTGCTTTCAAGGCTTCTCAGGAAGAATTCCGGAATCTTGCTGCCGGCAGGCCTCCGGCTGTTCCGGGTGAACATGTCCTTTTAAATCCCCCGTGGTTTCTTGTACACCCGTGAAATTTCCCAGCTTATACACTTTGCATTACTGCACATTTGCGCCTGCATAGCTCGGCCGGGGTTGGAAATATTCAGGCGTGGCAGCCAGATAGGCTGGTCCCCGAAGGACTCTGCCAGCGGACTGGGTATATCTGCTTCCCGTTCTTCTCACCTGAGTGCTACTGATTTCAGCTTTGAGGGCCACACTCTACTCAACCGGAGCAGTAAGTTGAACCTCAACTTATGGCACTTTGTGAAAATGATGAGAACTAGAGCTCACTTGTTTGGCACGCCACCACTGTCCATCCAGCACTATGGCCGGCACTGCCTACATCTGGCTCTAATTAGTCCACGATTGTGTTCAGCCGAATGACCTCTGCCCCAACACTCAGAATGAGGTTCTGAGTTATTGCAACATAGGATGGTTTCACTGCTTTCAAGGCTTCTCAGGAAGAATTCCGGAATCTTGCTGCCGGCAGGCCTCCGGCTGTTCCGGGTGAACATCTCCTTGTAAATCCCCTATGGTTTCTTGTACACCCGTGAAATTTGGCCAGGTTATGCAGTTTGCATGGCTTCACAATTGCGCCTGCCTAGCTCACCCACGGTTGCAAACATTCAGGCGTGGGAGCCAGATAGGCTGGTCCCCGTAGGACACTGCCAGCGGACTGGGTATATCTGCTTCCCGTTCTTCTCACCTGAGTGCTACTGATTCCAGCTTTGACGGCTACACTCTACTCAACCGGAGCATTAAGTTGAACCTCAACTCATGGCACTTTGTGTAAGTGTTGAGCACTAGAACTCAGTTGTTTGGCACGCCACCACTCTCCATCCAGCACTATGGACGGCACTGCCTACATCTGGCTCTAATTAGTCCATGGTTGTGTTCAGCCGAATGACCTCTGCCAGGAACACTCAGAATGAAGTTCTTAGTTATTGCAACATAGGAGCGTTTCACTGCTTTCAAGGCTTCTCAGGAAGAATTCCAGAATCTTGCTGCCGGCAGGCCTCCGGCTGTTCCGGGTGTACATCTCCTTGTAAATCCCCATTGGTTTCTTGTACACCCGTGAAATTTGGCCAGGTTATGCAGTTTGCATTGCTGCACAATTACGCAAGCCTAGCTCGGCCGCGGTTGCAAACATTCAGGCGTGGCAGCCAGATAGGCTGGTCCCCGTAGGACTCTGCCAGCGGACTGGGTATATCTGCTTCCCGTTCTTCTCTCCTGAGTGCTACTGATTCCAGCTTTGACGGCTACACTCGACTCAACCGGAGCAGTAAGTTGAACCTCAACTTATGGCACTTTGTGAAACTGTTGAGAACTAGAGCTCAGTTGTTTGGCACGCCACTACTGTCCATCCAGCACTATGGACGGAACTGCCTACATCTGGCTCTAATTAGTCCACGATTTTGTTCAGCCGAATGACCTCTGCCGGGAACACTCAGAATGAGGTTCTGAGTTATTGCAACATAGGAGCGTTTCACTGCTTTCAAGGCTTCTCAGGAAGAATTCCGGAATCTTGCTGCCGGCAGGCCTCCGGCTGTTCCGGGTGAACATCTCCTTGTAAATCCCCCGTGGTTTCTTGTACACCCGTGAAATTTGGCCAGGTTATGCAGTTTGCATGGCTTCACAATTGCGCCTGCCTAGCTAGGCCACGGTTGCAAACATTCAGGCGTGGCAGCCAGATAGGCTGGTCCCCGTAGGACACTGCCAGCGGACTGGGTATATCTGCTTCCCGTTCTTCTCACCTGAGTGCTACTGATTCCAGCTTTGTCGGCTACACTCTACTCAACCGGAGCATTAATTTGAACCTCAACTCATGGCACTTTGTGTAAGTATTGAGCACTAGAACTCAGTTGTTTGGCACGCCACCACTGTCCATCCAGCACTATGGACGGCACTGCCTACATCTGGCTCTAATTAGTCCATGGTTGTGTTCAGCCGAATGACCTCTCCCGGGAACACTCAGAATGAGGTTCTGAGTTATTGCAACATAGGAGCGTTTCACTGCTTTCAAGGCTTCTCAGGAAGAATTCCGGAATCTTGCTGCCGGCAGGCCTCCGGCTGTTCCGGGTGAACATCTCCTTGCAAATCCCCCGTGGTTTCTTGTACACCCGTGAAATTTGGCCAGGATATGCAGTTTGCATTGCTGCACAATTGCGCCTGCCTAGCTCGGCCGCGGTTGCAAACATTCAGGCGTGGCAGCCAGATAGGCTGGTCCCCGTATGACACTGCCAGCGGACTGGGTATATCTGCTTCCCGTTCTTCTCACCTGAGTTCTACTGATTCCAGCTTTGACGGCTACATTCTACTCAACCGGAGCATTAAGTTGAACCTCAACTTATGGCACTTTGTGAAACTGTTCAGAACTAGAGCTCAGTTGTTTGGCACGCCACCACTCTCCATCCAGCACTATGGACGTCACTCCCTACATATGGCTCTAATTAGTCCACGGTTGTGTTCAGCCGAATGACCTCTGCCGGGAACACTGAGAATGAGGTTCTGAGTTATTGCAACATAGGAGCGTTTCACTGCTTTCAAGGCTTCTCAGGAAGAATTCCGGAATCTTCCTGCCGGCAGGCCTCCGGCTGTTCCAGGTGAACATCTCCTTGTAAATCCCCCGTGGTTTCTTGTACACCCGTGAAATTTGGCCAGGTTATGCAGTTTGCATTGCTGCACAATTGCGCCTGCCTAGCTAGGGCGCGGTTGCAAACATTCAGGCGTGGCAGCCAGATAGGCTGGTCCCCGTAGGACACTGCCAGCGGACTGGGTATATCTGCTTCCCGTTCTTCTCACCTGAGTGCTACTGATTCCAGCTTTCACGGCTACACTCTACTCAACCGGAGCATTAAGTTGAACCTCAACTTATGGCACTTTGTGAAACTGTTGACAACTAGAGCTCAGTTGTTTGGCACGCCACCACTGTCCATCCAGCACTATGGACGGCACTGCCTACATCTGGCTCTAATTAGTCCACGATTGTGTTCAGCCGAATGACCTCTGCCGGGAACACTGAGAATGAGGTTCTGAGTTATTGCAACATAGGACCGTTTCACTGCTTTCAAGGCTTCTCAGGAAGAATTCCGGAATCTTGCTGCCGGCAGGCATCCGGCTGTTCCGGGTGAATATCTCCTTGTAAATCCCCATTGGTTTCTTGTACACCCGTGAAATTTGGACAGGTTATGCAGTTTGCATTGCTGCACAATTGCGCCTGCCTAGCTCGGCCGCGTTTGAAATTTCAGGCGTGGCAGCCAGATAGGCTGGTCCACGTAGGACTCTGCCAACGGACTGGGTATATCTGCTTCCCGTTCTTCTCACCTGAGTGCTACTGATTCCAGCTTTGACGGCTACACTCTACTCAACCGGAGCAGTAAGTTGAACTTCAACTTATGGCACTTTGTGAAACTGCTGAGAACTAGAGCTCAGTTGTTTGGCACACCACCACTGTCCATCCAGCACTATGGACGGCACTCCCTACATCTGGCTCTAATTAGTCCACGGTTGTGTTCAGCCGAATGACCTCTGCCGGGAACACTCAGAATGAGGATCTGAGTTATTGCAACATAGGAGCGTTTCACTGCTTTCAAGGCTTCTCAGGAAGAATTCCGGAATCTTGCTGCCGGCAGGCCTCCGGCTGTTCCGGGTGAACATCTCCTTGTAAATCCCCCGTGGTTTCTTGTACACCAGTGAAATTTGGACAGGTTATGCAGTTTGCATTGCTGCACAATTGCGCCTGCCTAGCACGGCCGCGGTTGCAAACATTCAGGCGTGGCAGCCAGATAGGCTGGTCCCCATAGGACTCTGCCAGCGGACTGTGTATATCTGCTTCCCGTTCTTCTCACCTGCGTGCTACTGATTCCAGCTTTGACGGCTACACTCTACTCCACCGGAGCAGTAAGTTGAACCTCAACTTATGGCACTTTGTGAAACTGTTGAGAACTAGAGCTCAGTTGTTTGGCACGCCACCACTGTCCATCCAGCAGTATGGACGGCACTCCCTACATCTGGCTCTAATTAGTCCACGGTTGTGTTCAGCCGAATGACCTCTGCCGGGAACACTCAGAATGAGGTTCTGAGTTATTGCAACATAGGAGCGTTTCACTGCTTTCAAAGCTTCTCAGGAAGAATTCCGGAATCTTGCTGCCGGCGGGCCTCTGGCTCTCCGAGTGAACATCTCCTTGTAAATTCCCCGTGGTTTCTTGTACACCCGTGAAATTTGGACAGGTTATGCAGTTTGCATTGCTGCACAATTGCGCCTGCCTAGCTCGGCTGCGGTTGCAAACATTCAGGCGTGGCAGCCAGATAGGCTGGTCCCCGTAGGACACTGCCAGCGGATTGGGTATATCTGCTTCCTGTTCTTCTCACCTGAGTGCTACTGATTCCAGCTTTGGCGGCTACACTCTACGCAACCGGAGCATTAAGTTGAACCTCAACTTACGGGACTTTGTGAAAGTGTTGAGAACTAGAGCTCAGTATTTTGCCACGCCACCACTCTCCATCCAGCACTATGGACGGAACTGCCTACATCTGGCTCTAATTAGTCCACGATTGTGTTCAGCCGAATGACCTCTGCCGGGAACACTCAGAATGACGTTCTGAGTTATTGCAACATAGGAGCGTTTCACTGCTTTCAAGGCTTCTCAGGAAGAATTCCGGAATCTTGCTGCCGGCAGGCCTCCGGCTGTTCCGGGTGAACATCTCCTTGTAAATCCCCCGTGGTTTCTTGTACACCCGTGAAATTTGGCCAGGTTATGCAGTTTGCATGGCTTCACAATTGCGCCTGCCTAGCTCGGCCACGGTTGCAAACATTCAGGCGTGGCAGCCAGATAGGCTGGTCCCCGTAGGACACTGCCAGCGGACTGGGTATATCTGCTTCCCGTTCTTCACACCTGAGTGCTACTGATTCCAGCTTTGACGGCTATACTCTACTCAACCGGAGCATTAAGTTGAACCTCAACTCATGGCACTTTCTGTAAGTGTTGAGCACTAGAACTCAGTTGTTTGGCACGCCACCACTGTCCATCCAGCACTATGGACGGCACTGCCTACATCTGGCTCTAATTAGTCCATGGTTGTGTTCAGCCGAATGACCTCTGCCGGGAACACTCAGAATGAGGTTCTGAGTTATTGCAACATAGGAGCGTTTCACTGCTTTCAAGGCTTCTCAGGAAGAATTCCGGAATCTTGCTGCCGGCAGGCCTCCGGCTGTTCCGGGTGAACATCTCCTTGTAAATCCCCCGTGGTTTCTTGTACACCCGTGAAATTTGGACAGGTTATGCAGTTTGCATTGCTGCACAATTGCGCCTGCCTAGCTCGGCCGCGGTTGCAAATATTCTGGCGTGGCAGCCAGATAGGCTGGTCCCCGTAGGACTCTGCCAGCGGACTGTGTATATCTGCTTCCCGTTCTTCTCACCTGAGTGCTACTGATTCCAGCTTTGACGGCTACACTCTACTCCACCGGAGCAGTAAGTTGAACCTCAACTTATGGCACTTTGTAAAACTGTTGAGAACTAGAGCTCAGTTGTTTGGCACGCCACCACTCTCCATCCAGCACTATGGACGGCACTCCCTACATCTGGCTCTAATTAGTCCACGGTTGTGTTCAGCCGAATGACCTCTGCCGGGAACACTCAGAATGAAGTTCTGAGTTATTGCAACATAGGAGCGTTTCACTGCTTTCAAGGCTTCTCAGGAAGAATTCCGGAATCTTGCTGCCGGCAGGCCTCCGGCTGTTCCGGGTGAACATCTCCTTGTAAATCCCCATTGGTTTCTTGTACACCCGTGAAATTTGGCCAGGTTATGCAGTTTGCATTGCTGCACAATTGCGCAAGCCTAGCTCGGCCGCGGTTGCAAACATTCAGGCGTGGCAGCCAGATAGGCTGGTCCCCATAGGACTCTGCCAGCGGACTGGGTATATGTGCTTCCCGTTCTCCTCACCTGAGTGCTACTGATTCCAGCTTTGACGGCTACACTCGACTCAACCGGAGCAGTAAGTTGAACCTCAACTTATGGCACTTTGTGAAACTGTTGAGAACTAGAGCTCAGTTGTTTGGCATGCCACCACTGTCCATCCAGCACTATGGACGGTACTGCCTACATCTGGCTCTAATTAGTTCACGATTGTGTTCAGCCGAATGACCTCTGCCGGGAAAACTCAGAATGAGGTTCTAAGTTACTGCAACATAGGAGCGTTTCACTGCTTTCAAGGCTTCTCAGGAAGAATTCCGGAATCTTGCTGCGGGCAGGCCTCCGGCTGTTCCGGGTGAACATCTCCTTGTAAATCCCCCGTGGTTTCTTGTCCACCCGTGAAATTTGGCCAAGTTATGCAGTTTGCATTGCTGCACAATTCCGCCTGCCTAGCTCAGCCGCGGTTGCAAACATTCAGGCGTGGCAGCCTGATGGACTGGTCCCCGTAGGACACTGCCAGCGGACTGGGTATATCTGCTTCCCGTTCTCCTCACCTTTGTGCTACTGATTCCAGCTTTGATGGCTATACTCTACTCAACGGGAGCATTAAGTTGAACCTCAACTTATGGCACTTTGTGAAACTGTTCAGAACTAGAGCTCAGTTGTTTGGCACGCCACCACTCTCCATCCAGCACTATGGACGTCACTCCCTACATATGGCTCTAATTAGTCCACGGTTGTGTTCAGCCGAATGACCTCTGCCGGCAACACTCAGAATGAGGTTCTGAGTTATTGCAACATAGGAGCGTTTCACTGCTTTCAAGGCTTCTCAGGAAGAATTCCGGAATCTTCCTGCCGGCAGGCCTCCGGCTGTTCCAGGTGAACATCTCCTTGTAAATCCCCTGTGGTTTCTTGTACACCCGTGAAATTTGACCAGGTTATGCAGTTTGCATTGCTGCACAATTGCGCCTGCCTAGCTAGGCCGCGGTTGCAAACATTCAGGCGTGGCAGCCAGATAGGCTGGTCCCCGTAGGACACTGCCAGCGGACTGGGTATATCTGCTTCCCGTTCTTCTCACCTGAGTGCTACTGATTCCAGCTTTGACGGCTACACTCTACTCAACGGGAGCATTAAGTTGAACCTCAACTTATGGCACTTTGTGAAACTGTTGAGAACTAGAGCTCAGTTGTTTGGCACGCCACCACTGTCCATCCAGCACTATGGACGGCACTGCCTACATCTGGCTCTAAGTAGTCCACGATTGTGTTCAGCCGAATGACCTCTGCCGGGAACACTGAGAATGAGGTTCTGAGTTATTGCAACATAGGAGCGTTTCACTGCTTTCAAGGCTTCTCAGGAAGAATTCCGGAATCTTGCTGCCGGCAGGCCTCCGGCTGTTCTGGGTGAATATCTCCTTGTAAATCCCCATTGGTTTCTTGTACACTCGTGAAATTTGGACAGGTTATGCAGTTTGCATTGCTGTACAATTGCGCCTGCCTAGCTCGGCCGCGTTTGAAATTTCAGGCGTGGCAGCCAGATAGGCTTGTCCCCGTAGTACTCTGCCAGCGGACTGGGTATATCTGCTTCCCGTTCTTCTCACCTGATTGCTACTGATTCCAGCTTTGACGGCTACACTGGACTCAACCGGAGCAGTAAGTTGAACCTGAACGTATGGCACTTTGTGAAACTGTTGAGAACTAGAGCTTAGATGTTTGGCACGCCACCACTGTCCATCCAGTACTATGGACGACATTGCCTACATCTGGCTCTAATTAGTCCACGGTTGTGTTCAGCCGAATAACCTCTGCCGGGAACACTCAGAATGACATTCTGAGTTATTGCAACATAGGAGCGTTTCACTGCTTTCAAGGCTTCTCAGGAAGATTTCCGGAATCTTGCTGCCCGCAGGCCTCCGGCTGTTCCGGGTGAACATCTCCTTGTAAATCCCCCGTGGTTTCTTGTACACCCGTGAAATTTGGCCAGGTTATGCAGTTTGCATTGCTGCACAATTGCGCCTGCCTAGCTCGGCCGCGGTTGCAAACATTCAGGCGTGGCAGCCAGATAGGCTGGTCCCCGTAGGACACTGCCAGCGGACTGGGTATATCTGCTTCCCGTTCTCCTCACCTGAGTGCTACTGATTCAAGCTTTGACGGCTACACTCTACTCAACCGGAGCATTAAGTTGAACCTCAACTTATGGCACTTTGTGAAACTCTTCAGAACTAGAGCTCAGTTTTTTGGCACGCCACCACTGTCCATCCAGCACTATGGACGGCACTCCCTACATATGGCTCTAATTAGTCCATGGTTGTGTTCAGCCGAATGACCTCTGCCGGGAACACTCAGAATGAGGTTCTGAGTTATTGCAACATAGGAGCGTTTCATTGCTTTCAAGGCTTCTCAGGAAGAATTCCGGAATCTTGCTCCCAGCAGGCCTCCGGCTGTTCCGGGTGAACATCTCCTTGTAACTCCCCCGTGGTTTCTTGTACACCCGTGAAATTTGGCCAGGTTATGCAGTTTGCATTGCTGCACCATTGCGCCTGCCTAGCTAGGCCGCGGTTGCAAACATTCAGGCATGGCAGCCAGATAAGCTGGTCCCCGTAGGACACTGCCAGCGGACTGGGTATATCTGCTTCCCGTTCTTCTCACCTGAGTGCTACTGATTCCAGCTTTGACGGCTACACTCTACTCAACCGGAGCATTAAGCTGAACCTCAACTTATGGCACTTTGTGAAACTGTTGAGAACGAGAGCTCAGTTGTTTGGCACGCCACCACTGTCCATCCAGCACTATGGACGGCACTGCCTACATCTGGCTCTAATTAGTCCACGATTGTGTTCAGCCGAATGACCTCTGCCGGGAACATTGAGAATGAGGTTCTGAGTTATTGCAACATAGGAGCATTTCACTGCTTTCAAGGCTTCTCAGGAAGAATTCCGGAATCTTGCTGCCGGCAGGCCTCCGGCTGTTCCGGGTGAACACCTCCTTGTAAATCCCCATTGGTTTCTTGTACACCCGTGAAATTTGGACAGGTTATGCAATTTGCATTGCTGCACAATTGCGCCTGCCTAGCTCGGCCGCGTTTGCAAACTTTCAGGCGTGGCAGCCAGATAGGCTGGTCCCCGTAGTACTCTGCCAGCGGACTGGGTATATCTGCTTCCCGTTCTTCTCACCGGAGTGCTACTGATTCCCGATTTGACGGCTACACTCTACTCAACCGAAGCCGTAAGTTGAACCTCAACTAATGGCACTTTGTGAAACTGTTGAGAACTAGAGCTCAGTTGTTTGGCACGCCACCACTGTCCATCCAGCACTATGGACGGCACTGCCTACATCTAGCTCTAATTAGTCCACGATTGTGTTCAGCCGAATGACCTCAGCCGGGAACACCCAGAATGAGGTTCTGAGTTATTGCAACGTAGGAGCGTTTCACTGCTTTCAAGGCTTCTCAGGAAGAATTCCGGAATCTTGCTGCCGGCAGGCCTCGGGCTGTTCCGGGTGAACATCTCCTTGTAAATCCCCTGTGGTTTCTTGTACACCCGTGAAATTTGGCCAGGTTATGCAGTTTGCATTGCTGCACAATTGGGCCAGCCTAGCTCGGCCGCGGTTGCAAAGATTCAGGCGTGGCAGCCAGATAGGCTGGCCCCCTTAGGACTCTGCCAGCGGACTGGGTATATCTGCTTCCCGTTCTTCTCACCTGAGTGCTACTGATTCCACCTTTGACGGCTACACTCGACTCAACCGGAGCATTAAGTTGAACCTCAACTTATGGCACTTTGTGAAACTGTTGACAACTAGAGCTCAGTTGTTTGGCACGCCACCACTGTGCATCCAGCACTATGGACGGCACTGGCTACATCTGGCTCTAATTAGTTCACGATTGTGTTCAGCCGAATGACCTCTGCCGGGAAAACTCAGAATGAGGTTCTGAGTTATTGCAACATAGGAGCGTTTCACTGCTTTCAAGGCTTCTCAGGAAGAATTCCGGAATTTTGCTGCCGGCAGGCCTCCGGCTGTTCCGGGTGAACATCTCCTTGCAAATCCCCCGTGGTTTCTTGTACACCCGTGAAATTTGGACAGGTTATGCAGTTTGCATTGCTGCACAATTGCGCCTGCCTAGCTCGGCCGCGGTTGCAAACATTCAGGCGTGGCAGCCAGATAGGCTGGTCCCCGTAGGACACTGCCAGCGGACTGGGTATATCTGCTTCCCGTTCTTCTCACCTGAGTTCTACTGATTCCAGCTTTGACGGCTATACTCTACTCAACCGGATCATTAAGTTGAACCTCAACATACGGCACTTTGTGAAAGTGTTGAGAACTAGAGCTCAGTTGTTTGGCACCCCACCACTCTCCATCCAGCACTATGGACGGCACTGCCTACATTTGGCTCTAATTAGTCCACGGTTGTGTTCAGCCAAATGACCTCTCCCGGGAACACTGAGAATGAGGTTCTGAGTTATTGCAACATAGGAGCGTTTCACTGCTTTCAAGGCTTCTCAGGAAGAATTCCGGAATCTTCCTGCCGGCAGGCCTCCGGCTGTTCCGGGTGAACATCTCCTTGTAAATCCCCCGTGGTTTCTTGTACACCCGTGAAATTTGGCCAGGTTATGCAGTTTGCATTGCTGCACAATTGCGCCTGCCTAGCTCGGCCGCGGTTGCAAACATTCAGGCGTGGCAGCCAGATAGGCTGGTCCCCGTAGGACTCTGCCAGCGGACTGGGTATATCTGCTTTCCGTTCTTCTCACCTGAGTGCTACTGATTCCAGCTTTGAAGGATACACTCTACTCAACCGGAGCAGTAAGTTGAACCTCAACTTAGGGCACTTTGTGAAACTGTTGAGAACTAGAGCTCAGTTGTTTGGTACGCCACCAGTGTCCATCCAGCAATATGGACGGCACTGCCTATATCTGGCTCTAATTAGTCAACGGTTGTGTTCAGCCGAATGACCTCTGCCCGGAACACTCAGAATGAGGTTTTGAGTTATTGCAACATAGGAGCGTTTCACTGCTTTCAAGGCTTCTCAGGAAGAATTCCGGAATCTTGCTGCCGGCGGGCCTCTGGCTCTCCGAGTGAACATCTCCTTGTAAATCCCCCGTGGTTTCTTGTACACCCTTGAAATTTGGACAAGTTATGCAGTTTGAATTGCTGCACAATTGCGCCTACATAGCTCGGCCGCGGATGCAAACATTCAGGCGTGGCAGCCATATAGGCTGGTCCCCGTAGGACTCTGCCAGCGGACTGGGTATATCTGCTTCCCGTTCTTCTCACCTGAGTGCTACTGATTCCAGATTTGACAGCTACACTCTACTCAACCGGAGCAGTAAGTTGAACCTCAACTTATGGCACTTTGTGAAAATGATGAGAACTAGAGCTCACTTGTTTGGCACGCCACCACTGTCCATCCAGCACTATGGCCGGCACTGCCTACATCTGGCTCTAATTAGTCCACGATTGTGTTCAGCCGAATGACCTCTGCCGGCAACACTCAGAATGAGGTTCTGAGTTATTGCAACATAGGATGGTTTCACTGCTTTCAAGGCTTCTCAGGAAGAATTCCGGAATCTTGCTGCCGGCAGGCCTCCGGCTGTTCCGGGTGAACATCTCCTTGTAAATCCCCCGTGGTTTCTTGTACACCCGTGAAATTTGGCCAGGTTATGCAGTTTGCATGGCTTCACAATTGCGCCTGCCTAGCTCGGCCACGGTTGCAAACATTCAGGCGTGGCAGCCAGATAGGCAGGTCCCCGTAGGACACTGCCAGCGGACTGGGTATATCTGCTTCCCGTTCTTCTCACCTGGGTGCTACTGATTCCAGCTTTGACGGCTACACTCTACTCAACCGGAGCATTAAGTTGAACCTCAACTCATGGCACTTTGTGTAAGTGTTGAGCACTAGAACTCAGTTGTTTGGCACGCCACCACTGTCCATCCAGCACTATGGACGGCACTGCCTACATCTGGCTCTAATTAGTCCATGGTTGTGTTCAGCAGAATGACCTCTGCCGGGAACACTCAGAATGAGGTTCTGAGTTATTGCAACATAGGAGCGTTTCACTGCTTTCAAGGCTTCTCAGGAAGAATTCCGGAATCTTGCTGCCGGCAGGCCTCCGGCTGTCCCGGGTGTACATCTCCTTGTAAATCCCCATTGGTTTCTTGTACACCCGTGAAATTTGGCCAGGTTATGCAGTTTGCATGGCTGCACAATTGCGCCTGCCTAGCTCGGCCGCGGTTGCAAACATTCAGGCGTGGCAGCCAGATAGGCTGGTCCCCGTAGGACTCTGCCAGCGGACTGGGTATATCTGCTTCCCGTTCTTCTCACCTGAGTGCTACTGATTCCAGCTTTGACGGCTACACTCGACTCAACCGGAGCAGTAAGTTGAACCTCAACTTATGGCACTTTGTGAAACTGTTGAGAACTAGAGCTCAGTTGTTTGGCACGCCACTACTGTCCATCCAGCACTATGGACGGTACTGCCTACATCTGGCTCTAATTAGTTCACGATTGTGTTCAGCCGAATGACCTGTGCCGGGAAAACTCAGAATGAGGTTCTAAGTTACTGCAACATAGGAGCGTTTCACTGCTTTCAAGGCTTCTCAGGAAGAATTCCGGAATCTTCCTGTGGGCAGGCCTCCGGCTTTTCCGGGTGAACATCTCCTTGTAAATCCCCCGTGGTTTCTTGTACTCCCGTGAAATTTGGACAAGTTATGCAGTTTGCATTGCTGCACAATTCCGCCTGCCTAGCTCAGCCGCGGTTGCAAACATTCAGGCGTGGCAGCCTTATGGACTGGTCCCCGTAGGACACTGCCAGCGGACTGGGTATATCTGCTTCCCGTTCTCCTCACCTTTGTGCTACTGATTCCAGCTTTGACGGCTACACTCGACTCAACCGGAGCATTAAGTTGAACCTCAACTTATGGCACTTTGTGAAACTGTTCAGAACTAGAGCTCAGTTGTTTGGCACGCCACCACTCTCCATCCAGCACTGTGGACGGCACTGCCTACATCTGGCTCTAATTAGTCCACGATTGTGTTCAGCCGAATGACCTCTGCCGGGAACACTGAGAATGAGGTTCTGAGTTATTGCAACATAGGAGCGTTTCACTGCTTTCAAGGCTTCTCAGGAAGAATTCCGGAATCTTGCTGCCAGCAGGCATCCGGCTGTTCCGGGTGAATATCTCCTTGTGAATCCCCATTGGTTTCTTGTACACCCGTGAAATTTGGACAGGTTATGCAGTTTGCATTGCTGCACAATTGCGCCTGCCTAGCTCGGCCGCGTTTGAAATTTCAGGCGTGGCAGCCAGATAGGCTGGTCCCCGTAGTACTCTGCCAGCGGACTGGGTATATCTGCTTCCCGTTCTTCTCACCTGAGTGCTACTGATTCCAGCTTTGACGGCTACACTCTACTCAACCGGAGCAGTAAGTTGAACTTCAATTTATGGCACTTTGTGGAACTGCTGAGAACTAGAGCTCAGTTGCTTGGCACGCCACCACTGTCCATCCAGCACTATGGACGGCACTCCCTACATCTGGCTCTAATTAGTCCATGGTTGTGTTCAGCCGAATGACCTCTGCCGGGAACACTCAGAATGAGGATCTGAGTTATTGCAACATAGGAGCGTTTCACTGCTTTCAAGGCTTCTCAGGAAGAATTCCGGAATCTTGCTGCCGGCAGGCCTCCGGCTGTTCCGGGTGAACATCTCCTTGTAAATCCCCATTTGTTTCTTGTACACCCGTGAAATTTGGCCAGGTTATGCAGTTTGCATTGCTGCACAATTGCGCCAGCCTAGCTCGGCCATGGTTGCAAACATTCAGGCGTGGCAGCCAGATAGGCTGGCCCCCGTAGGACTCTGCCAGCGGACTGGGTATATCTGCTTCCCGTTCTTCTCACCTGAGTGCTACTGATTCCACCTTTGACGGCTACACTCGACTCAACCGGAGCAGTAAGTTGAACCTCAACTTATGGCACTTTGTGAAACTGTTGACAACTAGAGCTCAGTTGTTTGGCACGCCACCACTGTGCATCCAGCACTATGGAAGGCACTGCCTACATCTGGCTCTAATTAGTTCACGATTGTGTTCAGCCGAATGACCTCTGCCGGGAAAACTCAGAATGAGGTTCTGAGTTATTGCAACATAGGAGCGTTTCACTGCTTTCAAGGCTTCTCAGGAAGAATTCCGGAATCTTGCTGCCGGCAGGCCTCCGGCTGTTCCGGGTGAACATCTCCTTGTAAATCCCCCGTGGTTTCTTGTACTCCCGTGAAATTTGGACAGGTTATGCAGTTTGCATTGCTGCACAATTGCGAGTGCCTAGCACGGCCGCGGTTGCAAACATTCAGGCGTGGCAGCCAGATAGGCTGGTCCCCATAGGACTCTGCCAGCGGACTGTGTATATCTGCTTCCCGTTCTTCTCACCTGAGTGCTACTGATTCCAGCTTTGACGGCTACACTCTACTACACCGGAGCAGTAAGTTGAACCTCAACTTATGGCACTTTGTGAAACTGTTGAGAACTAGAGCTCAGTTGTTTGGCACGCCACCACTGTCCATCGAGCAGTATGGACGGCACTCCCTACATCTGGCTCTAATTAGTCCACGGTTGTGTTCAGCCGAATGACCTCTGCCGGGAACACTCAGAATGAGGTTCTGAGTTATTGCAACATAGGAGTGTTTCACTGCTTTCAAAGCTTCTCAGGAAGAATTCCGGAATCTTGCTGCCGGTGGGCCTCTGGCTCTCCGAGTGAACATCTCCTTGTAAATTCCCCGTGGTTTCTTGTACACCCGTGAAATTTGGACAGGTTATGCAGTTTGCATTGCTGCACAATTGCGCCTGCCTAGCTCGGCTGCGGTTGCAAACATTCAGGCGTGGCAGCCAGATAGGCTGGTCCCCGTAGGACACTGCCAGCGGATTGGGTATATCTGCTTCCTGTTCTTCTCACCTGAGTGCTACTGATTCCAGCTTTGACGGCTACACTCGACTCAACCGGAGCAGTAAGTTGAACCTCAACTTATGGCACTTTGTGAAACTGTTGAGAACTAGAGCTCAGTTGTTTGGCATGCCACCACTGTCCATCCAGCACTATGGACGGTACTGCCTACATCTGGCTCTAATTAGTTCACGATTGTGTTCAGCCGAATGACCTCTGCCGGGAACACTCAGAATGACGTTCTGAGTTATTGCAACATAGGAGCGTTTCACTGCTTTCAAGGCTTCTCAGGAAGAATTCCGGAATCTTGCTGCCGGCAGGCCTCCGGCTGTTCCGGGTGAACATCTCCTTGTAAATCCCCCGTGGTTTCTTGTACTCCCGTGAAATTTGGACAGGTTATGCAGTTTGCATTGCTGCACAATTGCGAGTGCCTAGCACGGCCGCGGTTGCAAACATTCAGGCGTGGCAGCCAGATAGGCTGGTCCCCATAGGACTCTGCCAGCGGACTGTGTATATCTGCTTCCCGTTCTTCTCACCTGAGTGCTACTGATTCCAGCTTTGACGGCTACACTCTACTACACCGGAGCAGTAAGTTGAACCTCAACTTATGGCACTTTGTGAAACTGTTGAGAACTAGAGCTCAGTTGTTTGGCACGCCACCACTGTCCATCGAGCAGTATGGACGGTACTGCCTACATCTGGCTCTAATTAGTTCACGATTGTGTTCAGCCGAATGACCTCTGCCGGGAACACTCAGAATGACGTTCTGAGTTATTGCAACATAGGAGCGTTTCACTGCTTTCAAGGCTTCTCAGGAAGAATTCCGGAATCTTGCTGCCGGCAGGCCTCCGGCTGTTCCGGGTGAACATCTCCTTGTAAATCCCCCGTGGTTTCTTGTACACCCGTGAAATTTGGCCAGGTTATGCAGTTTGCATGGCTTCACAATTGCGCCTGCCTAGCTCGGCCACGGTTGCAAACATTCAGGCGTGGCAGCCAGATAGGCTAGTCCCCGTAGGACACTGCCAGCGGACTGGGTATATCTGCTTCCCGTTCTTCTCACCTGAGTGCTACTGATTCCAGCTTTGACGGCTATACTCTACTCAACCGGAGCATTAAGTTGAACCTCAACTCATGGCACTTTGTGTAAGTGTTGAGCACTAGAACTCAGTTGTTTGGCACGCCACCACTCTCCATCCAGCACTATGGACGGCACTGCCTCCATGTGGCTCTAATTAGTCCATGGTTGTGTTCAGCCGAATGACCTCTGCCGGGAACACTCAGAATGAGGTTCTGAGTTATTGCAACATAGGAGCGTTTCACTGCTTTCAAGGCTTCTCAGGAAGAATTCCGGAATCTTGCTGCCGGCAGGCCTCCGGCTGTTCCGGGTGAACATCTCCTTGTAAATCCCCCGTGGTTTCTTGTACACCCGTGAAATTTGGACAGGTTATGCAGTTTGCATTGCTGCACAATTGCGCCTGCCTAGCTCGGCCGCGGTTGCAAATATTCTGGCGTGGCAGCCAGATAGGCTGGTCCCCGTAGGACTCTGCCAGCGGACTGGGTATATCTGCTTCCCGTTCTTCTCACCTGAGTGCTACTGATTCCAGCTTTGACGGCTACACTCTCCTCAACCGGAGCATTAAGTTGAACTTCAACTTATGGCACTTTGTGAAACTGTTGACAACTAGAGCTCAGTTGTTTGGCACGCCACCACTGTCCATCCAGCACTATGGACGGCACTGCCTACATCTGGCTCTAATTAGTCCACGATTGTGTTCAGCCGAATGACCTCTGCCGGGAAAACTCAGAATGAGGTTCTGAGTTATTGCAACATAGGACCGTTTCACTGCTTTCAAGGCTTCTCAGGAAGAATTCCGGAATCTTGCTGCCGGCAGTCATCCGGCTGTTCCGGGTGAATATCTCCTTGTGAATCCCCATTGGTTTCTTGTACACCCGTGAAATTTGGACAGGTTATGCAGTTTGCATTGCTGCACAATTGCGCCTGCCTAGCTCGGCCATGGTTGCAAACATTCAGGCGTGGCAGCCAGATAGGCTGGCCCCCGTTGGACTCTGCCAGCGGACTGGGTATATCTGCTTCCCGTTCTTCTCACCTGAGTGCTACTGATTCCACCTTTGACGGCTACACTCGACTCAACCGGAGCAGTAAGTTGAACCTCAACTTATGGCACTTTGTGAAACTGTTGACAACTAGAGCTCAGTTGTTTGGCACGCCACCACTGTGCATCCAGCACTATGGACAGCACTGCCTACATCTGGCTCTAATTAGTTCACGATTGTGTTCAGCCGAATGACCTCTGCCGGGAAAACTCAGAATGAGGTTCTGAGTTATTGCAACATAGGAGCGTTTCACTGCTTTCAAGGCTTCTCAGGAAGAATTCCGGAATCTTGCTGCCGGCAGGCCTCCGGCTGTTCCGGGTGAACATCTCCTTGTAAATCCCCCGTGGTTTCTTGTACACCCGTGAAATTTGGACAGGTTATGCAGTTTGCATTGCTGCACAATTGCGCCTGCCTAGCACGGCCGCGGTTGCAAACATTCAGGCGTGGCAGCCAGATAGGCTGGTCCCCATAGGACTCTGCCAGCGGACTGTGTATATCTGCTTCCCGTTCTTCTCACCTGAGTGCTACTGATTCCAGCTTTGACGGCTACACTCTACTCCACCGGAGCAGTAAGTTGAACCTCAACTTATGGCACTTTGTGAAACTGTTGAGAACTAGAGCTCAGTTGTTTGGCAGGCCACCACTGTCCATCCAGCAGTATGGACGGCACTCCCTACATCTGGCTCTAATTAGTCCACGGTTGTGTTCAGCCGAATGACCTCTGCCGGGAACACTCAGAATGAGGTTCTGAGTTATTGCAACATAGGAGCGTTTCACTGCTTTCAAAGCTTCTCAGGAAGAATTCCGGAATCTTGCTCCCGGCGGGCCTCTGGCTCTCCGAGTGAACATCTCCTTGTAAATTCCCCGTGGTTTCTTGTACACCCGTGAAATTTGGACAGGTTATGCAGTTTGCATTGCTGCACAATTGCGCCTGCCTAGCTCGGCTGCGGTTGCAAACATTCAGGCGTGGCAGCCAGATAGGCTGGTCCCCGTAGGACACTGCCAGCGGATTGGGTATATCTGCTTCCTGTTCTTCTCACCTGAGTGCTACTCATTCCAGCTTTGACGGCTACACTCTACGCAACCGGAGCATTAAGTTGAACCTCAACTTACGGGACTTTGTGAAAGTGTTGAGAACTAGAGCTCAGTATTTTACCACGCCACCACTCTCCATCCAGCACTATGGACGGAACTGCCTACATCTGGCTCTAATTAGTCCACGATTGTGTTCAGCCGAATGACCTCTGCCGGGAACACTCAGAATGAGGTTCTGAGTTATTGCAACATAGGAGCGTTTCACTGCTTTCAAGGCTTCTCAGGAAGAATTCCGGAATCTTGCTGCCGGCAGGCCTCCGGCTGTTCCGGGTGAACATCTCCTTGTAAATCCCCCGTGGTTTCTTGTACACCCGTGAAATTTGGACAGGTTATGCATTTTGCATTGCTGCACAATTGCGCAAGCCTAGCTCGGCCGCGGTTGCAAACATTCAGGCGTGGCAGCCAGATAGGCTGGTCCCCATAGGACTCTGCCAGCGGACTGGGTATATCTGCTTCCCGTTCTTCTCACCTGAGTGCTACTGATTCCAGCTTTGACGGCTACACTCGACTCAACCGGAGCAGTAAGTTGAACCTCAACTTATGGCACTTTGTGAAACTGTTGAGAACTAGAGCTCAGTTGTTTGGCATGCCACCACTGTCCATCCAGCACTATGGACGGTACTGCCTACATCTGGCTCTAATTAGTTCACGATTGTGTTCAGCCGAATGACCTCTGCCGGGAAAACTCAGAATGAGGTTCTAAGTTACTGCAACATAGGAGCGTTTCACTGCTTTCTAGGCTTCTCAGGAAGAATTCCGGAATCTTGCTGCGGGCAGGCCTCCGGCTGTTCCGGGTGAACATCTCCTTGTAAATCCCCCGTGGTTTCTTGTCCACCCGTGAAATTTGGCCAAGTTATGCACTTTGCATTGCTGTACAATTCCGCCTGCCTAGCTCAGCCGCGGTTGCAAACATTCAGGCGTGGCAGCCTGATGGACTGGTCCCCGTAGGACACTGCCAGCGGACTGGGTATATCTGCTTCCCGTTCTCCTCACCTTTGTGATACTGATTCCAGCTTTGATGGCTACACTCTACTCAACGGGAGCATTAAGTTGAACCTCAACTTATGGCACTTTGTGAAACTGTTCTGAACTAGAGCTCAGTTGTTTGGCACGCCACCACTCTCCATCCAGCACTATGGACGTCACTCCCTACATATGGCTCTAATTAGTCCACGGTTGTGTTCAGCCGAATGACCTCTGCCGGCAACACTCAGAATGAGGTTCTGAGTTATTGCAACATAGGAGCGTTTCACTGCTTTCAAGGCTTCTCAGGAAGAATTCCGGAATCTTCCTGCCGGCAGGCCTCCGGCTGTTCCAGGTGAACATCTCCTTGTAAATGCCCCGTGGTTTCTTGTACACCCGTGAAATTTGGCCAGGTTATGCAGTTTGGATTGCTGCACAATTGCGCCTGCCTAGCAAGGCCGCGGTTGCAAACATTCAGGCGAGGCAGCCAGATAGGCTGGTCCCCGTAGGACACTGCCAGCGGACTGGGTATATCTGCTTCCCGTTCTTCTCACCTGAGTGCTACTGATTCCAGCTTTGACGGCTACACTCTACTCAACCGGACCATTAAGTTGAACCTCAACTTATGGCACTTTGTGAAACTGTTGAGAACTAGAGCTCAGTTGTTTGGCACGCCACCACTGTCCATCCAGCACTATGGACGGCACTGCCTACATCTGGCTCTAATTAGTCCACGATTGTGTTCAGCCGAATGACCTCTGCCGGGAACACTGAGAATGAGGTTCTGAGTTATTGCAACATAGGAGCGTTTCACTGCTTTCAAGGCTTCTCAGGAAGAATTCCGGAATCTTGCTGCCGGCAGGCCTCCGGCTGTTCTGGGTGAATATCTCCTTGTAAATCCGCATTGGTTTCTTGTACACCCGTGAAATTTGGACAGGTTATGCAGTTTGCATTGCTGCACAATTGCGCCTGCCTAGCTCGGCCGCGTTTGAAATTTCAGGCGTGGCAGCCAGATAGGCTTGTCCCCGTAGTACTCTGCCAGCGGACTGGGTATATCTGCTTCCCGTTCTTCTCACCTGAGTGCTACTGATTCCAGCTTTGACGGCTACACTCGACTCAACCGGAGCAGTAAGTTGAACCTCAACGTATGGCACTTTGTGAAACTGTTGAGAACTAGAGCTTAGATATTTGGCACGTGACCACTGTCCATCCAGTACTATGGACGACATTGCCTACATCTGGCTCTAATTAGTCCACGGTTGTGTTCAGCCGAATAACCTCTGCCGGGAACACTCAGAATGAGATTCTGAGTTATTGCAACATAGGAGCGTTTCACTGCTTTCAAGGCTTCTCAGGAAGATTTCCGGAATCTTGCTGCCCGCAGGCCTCCGGCTGTTCCGGGTGAACATCTCCTTGTAAATCCCCCGTGGTTTCGTGTACACCCGTGAAATTTGGCCAGGTTATGCAGTTTGCATTGCTGCACAATTGTGCCTGCCTAGCTCGGCCGCGGTTGCAAACATTCAGGCGTGGCAGCCAGATAGGCTGGTCCCCGTAGGACACTGCCAGCGGACTGGGTATATCTGCTTCCCGTTCTCCTCACCTGAGTGCTACTGATTCAAGCTTCGACGGCTACACTCTACTCAACCGGAGCATTAAGTTGAACCTCAACTTATGGCACTTTGTGAAACTCTTCAGAACTAGAGCTCAGTTATTTGGCACGCCACCACTCTCCATCCAGCACTATGGACGGCACTCCCTACATATGGCTCTAATTAGTCCACGGTTGTGTTCAGCCGAATGACCTCTGCCGGGAACACTCAGAATGAGGTTCTGAGTTATTGCAACATAGGAGCGTTTCATTGCTTTCAAGGCTTCTCAGGAAGAATTCCGGAATCTTGCTCCCAGCAGGCCTCCGGCTGTTCCGGGTGAACATCTCCTTGTAAATCCCCCGTGGTTTCTTGTACACCCGTGAAATTTGGCCAGGTTATGCAGTTTGCATTGCTGCACAATTGCGCCTCCCTAGCTAGGCCGCGGTTGCTAACATTCAGGCATGGCAGCCAGATAGGCTGGTCCCCGTAGGACACTGCCAGCGGACTGGGTATATCTGCTTCCCGTTCTTCTCACCTGAGTGCTACTGATTCCCGATTTGACGGCTACACTCTACTCAACCGGAGCCGTAAGTTGAACCTCAACTTATGGCACTTTGTGAAACTGTTGAGAACTAGAGCTCAGTTGTTTGGCACGCCACCACTGTCCATCCAGCACTATGGACGGCACTGCCTACATCTGGCTCTAATTAGTCCACGATTGTGTTCAGCAGAATGACCTCAGCCGGGAACACCCAGAATGAGGTTCTGAGTTATTGCAACGTAGGCGCGTTTCACTGCTTTCAAGGCTTCTCAGGAAGAATTCCGGAATCTTGCTGCCGGCAGGCCTCGGGCTGTTCCGGGTGAACATCTCCTTGTAAATCCCCTGTGGTTTCTTGTACACCCGTGAAATTTGGCCAGCTTATGCAGTTTGCATTGCTGCACAATTGCGCCTCCTTAGCTCGGCCGCGGTTGCAAACATTCAGGCGTGGCAGCCAGATAGGCTGGTCCCCGTAGGACTCTGCCAGCGGACTGGGTATATCTACTTCCCGTTCTTCTCACCTGAGTGCTACTGATTCCAGCTTTGACGGCTACACTCTACTCAACCGGAGCATTAAGTTGAACCTCAACTTATGGCACTTTGTGAAAGTGTTGAGAACTAGAGCTCAGTTGTTTGGCACGCCACCATTGTCCATCCAGCAATATGGACGGCACTGCATACATCTGGCTCTAATTAGTCAACGGTTGTGTTCAGCCGAATGACCTCTGCCGGGAACACTCAGAATGAGGTTTTGAGTTATTGCAACATAGGAGCGTTTCACTGCTTTCAAGGCTTCTCAGGAAGAATTCCGGAATCTTGCTGCCGGCAGGCCTCTGGCTCTCCGAGTGAACATCTCCTTGTAAATCCCCCGTGGTTTCTTGTACACCCGTGAAATTTGGACAAGTTATGCAGTTTGAATTGCTGCACAATTGCGCCTACATAGCTCGGCCGCGGATGCAAACATTCAGGCGTGGCAGCCAGATAGGCTGGTCCCCGTAGGACTCTGCCAGCGGACTGGGTATATCTACTTCCCGTTCTTCTCACCTGAGTGCTACTGATTCCAGATTTGACAGCTACACTCTACTCAACCTGAGCAGTAAGTTGAACCTCAACTTATGGCACTTTGTGAAAATGTTGAGAACTAGAGCTCACTTGTTTGGCACGTCACCACTGTCTATCCAGCACTATGGCCGGCACTGCCTACATCTGGCTCTAATTAGTCCACGATTGTGTTCAGCCGAATGACCTCTGCCGGCAACACTCAGAATGAGGTTCTGAGTTATTGCAACATAGGATCGTTTCACTGCTTTCAAGGCTTCTCAGGAAGAATTCCGGAATCTTGCTGCCGGCAGGCCTCCGGCTGTTCCCGGTGAACATCTCCTTGTAAATCCCCATTGGTTTCTTGTACACCCGTTAAATTTGGACAGGTTATGCAGTTTGCATTGCTGCACAATTGCGCCTGCCTAGCTCGGCCGCGGTTACAAACATTCAGGCGTGGAAGCCAGATAGGCTGGTCCCCGTAGGACTCTGCCAGTGGACTGGGTATATCTGCTTCCCGTTCTTCTCACCTGAGTGCTACTGATTCCAGCTTTGACGGCTACACTCGACTCAACCGGAGCAGTAAGTTGAACTTCAACTTATGGCACTTTGTGAAACTGTTGAGAACTAGAGCTCAGTTGGTTGGCACGCCACCACTCTCCATCCAGCACTATGGACTGTATTGCCTTCATCTGGCTCTAATTAGTCCACGATTGTGTTCAGCCGAATGACCTCTGCCGGGAATACTCAGAATGAGGTTCTGAGTTATTGCAACATAGGAGCGTTTCACTGCTTTCAAGGCTTCTCAGGAAGAATTCCGGAATCTTGCTGCCGGCAGGCCTCCGGCTGTTCCGGGTGAACATCTCCTTGTAAATTCCCCGTGGTTTCCTGTACACCCGTCAAATTTGGCCAGGTTATGCAGTTTGCATGGCTTCACAATTGCGCCTGCCTAGCTCGGCCATGGTTGCAAACATTCAGGCGTGGCAGCTAGATAGGCTGGTCCCCGTAGGACACTGCCAGCGGACTGGGTATATCTGCTTCCTGTTCTTCTCACCTGAGTGCTACTGATTCCAGCTTTGACGGCTACACTCTACTAAACCGGAGCATTAAGTTGAACCTCAACTTATGGCACTTTGTGAAAGTGTTGAGCACTAGAACTCAGTTATTTGGCACGCCACCACTCTCCATCCAGCACTATGGACAGCACTGCCTACATCTGGCTCTAATTAGTCCATGGTTGTGTTCAGCCGAATGACCTCTGCCGGGAACACTCAGAATGAGGTTCTGAGTTATTGCAACATAGGAGCGTTTCACTGCTTTCAAGGCTTCTCAGGAAGAATTCCGGAATCTTGCTGCCGGCAGGCCTCCGGCTGTTCCGGGTGAACATCTCCTTGTAAATCCCCCGTGGTTTCTTTTACACCCGTGAAATTTGGCCAGCTTATGCAGTTTGCATTGCTGAACAATTGCGCCTGCCTAGCTTGGCCGCGGTTGCAAACATTCAGGCGTGGCAGCCAGATAGGCTGGTCCCCGTAGGACTCTGCCAGCGGACTGGGTATATCTGCTTCCCGTTCTTCGCACCTGAGGGCTACTCTTTCCAGCTGTGATGGCTACACTCAACTCAACCGGAGCATTAAGTTGACCCTCAACTTATGGCACTTTGTGAAACTGTGAGAACTAGAGCTCAGTTGTTTGGCACGCCACCACTGTCCATCCAGCACTATGGACGGCACTGCCTACATCTTGCTCTAATTAGTCCACGGTTGTGTTCAGCCGAATGACCTCTGTCGGGAACACTCAGAATGAGGTTCTGAGTTATTGCAACATAGGAGCGTTTCACTGCTTTCAAGGCTTCTCAGGAAGAATTCCGGAAACTTGCTGCCAGCAGGCCTCCGGCTCTTCCAAGTGAACATCTCCTTGTAAATCCCCCGTGGTTTCTTGTACACCCGTGAAATTTGGACAGGTTATGCAGTTTGCATTGCTGCACAATGGCGGATGCATAGTTCGGCCGGGGTTGCAAACATTCAGGCGTGGCAGCCATATAGGCTGGTCCCCGTAGGACTCTGCCAGCGGACTGGGTATATCTGCTTCCCGTTCTTCTCACCTGAGTGCTACTAATTCCAGCTTTCACAGCTACACTCTACTCAACCGGAGCAGTAAGTTGAACCTCAACTTATGGCACTTTGTGAAACTGTTGAGAGCTAGAGCTCAGTTGTTTGGCACGCCACCACTGTCCATCCAGCACTATGGATGGAACTGCCTACACCGGGCTCTAATTAGTCCACGGTTGTGTTCAGCCAAATGACCTCTGCCGGGAACACTTAGAATGAGGTTCTGAGTTATTGCAATATAGGAACGTTTCACTGCTTTCAAGGCTTCTCAGGAAGAATTCCGGAATCTTGCTTCCGGCAGGCCTCCGGCTGATCCGGGTGAACATCTCCTTGTAAATCCCCCGTGGTTTCTTGTACACCCATGAAATTTGTCCAGGTTATGCAGTTTGCATTGCTGAACAACTGTGCCTGCCTAGCTCGGCCGAGGTTGCAAACATTCAGGCGTGGCAGCCAGATAGGCTGGTCCCCGTAGGACTCTGCCAGCGGACTGGGTATATCTGCTTCCCATTCTTCTCACCTGAGTGCTACTGTTTCCAGCTTTGACGGCTACACTCAACTCAACCGGAGCATTAAGTTGAACCTCAACTTATGGCACTTTGTGAAACTGTTGAGAACTAGAGCTCAGTTGTTTGGCACGCCACAACTCTCCATCCAGCACTATGGACGGAACTGCCTACATCTGGCTCTAATAAGTCCACGATTGTGTTCAGCCGAATGACCTCTGCTGGGATCACTCAGATTGAGGTTCTGAGTTATTGCAACATAGGAGCGTTTCACTGCTTTCAAGGCTTCTCAGGAAGAATTCCGGAGTCTTGATGCCGGCAGGCCTCCGGCTCTTCCGAGTGAACATCTCCTTATAAATCCGCCGTGGTTTCTTGTACACCCGTGAAATTTGGACAGGTTATGCAGTTTGCATTGCTGCACAATTGCGCCTGCCTAGCTCCGCCGCGGTTGCAAACATTCAGGCGTGGCAGCCAGATAGGCTGGTCCCCGTAGGACTCTGCCAGCGGACTGGGTATATCTGCTTCCCGTTCTTCGCACCTGAGGGCTACTCTTTCCAGCTGTGATGGCTACACTCAACTCAACCGGAGCATTAAGTTGACCCTCAACTTATGGCACTTTGTGAAACTGTGAGAACTAGAGCTCAGTTGTTTGGCACGCCACCACTGTCCATCCAGCACTATGGACGGCACTGCCTACATCTTGCTCTAATTAGTCCACGGTTGTGTTCAGCCGAATGACCTCTGTCGGGAACACTCAGAATGAGGTTCTGAGTTATTGCAACATAGGAGCGTTTCACTGCTTTCTAGGCTTCTCAGGAAGAATTCCGGAATCTTGCTGCGGGCAGGCCTCCGGCTGTTCCGGGTGAACATCTCCTTGTAAATCCCCCGTGGTTTCTTGTCCACCCGTGAAATTTGGCCAAGTTATGCACTTTGCATTGCTGTACAATTCCGCCTGCCTAGCTCAGCCGCGGTTGCAAACATTCAGGCGTGGCAGCCTGATGGACTGGTCCCCGTAGGACACTGCCAGCGGACTGGGTATATCTGCTTCCCGTTCTCCTCACCTTTGTGATACTGATTCCAGCTTTGATGGCTACACTCTACTCAACGGGAGCATTAAGTTGAACCTCAACTTATGGCACTTTGTGAAACTGTTCTGAACTAGAGCTCAGTTGTTTGGCACGCCACCACTCTCCATCCAGCACTATGGACGTCACTCCCTACATATGGCTCTAATTAGTCCACGGTTGTGTTCAGCCGAATGACCTCTGCCGGCAACACTCAGAATGAAGTTCTGAGTTATTGCAACATAGGAGCGTTTCACTGCTTTCAAGGCTTCTCAGGAAGAATTCCGGAATCTTCCTGCCGGCAGGCCTCCGGCTGTTCCAGGTGAACATCTCCTTGTAAATGCCCCGTGGTTTCTTGTACACCCGTGAAATTTGGCCAGGTTATGCAGTTTGGATTGCTGCACAATTGCGCCTGCCTAGCAAGGCCGCGGTTGCAAACATTCAGGCGAGGCAGCCAGATAGGCTGGTCCCCGTAGGACACTGCCAGCGGACTGGGTATATCTGCTTCCCGTTCTTCTCACCTGAGTGCTACTGATTCCAGCTTTGACGGCTACACTCTACTCAACCGGACCATTAAGTTGAACCTCAACTTATGGCACTTTGTGAAACTGTTGAGAACTAGAGCTCAGTTGTTTGGCACGCCACCACTGTCCATCCAGCACTATGGACGGCACTGCCTACATCTGGCTCTAATTAGTCCACGATTGTGTTCAGCCGAATGACCTCTGCCGGGAACACTGAGAATGAGGTTCTGAGTTATTGCAACATAGGAGCGTTTCACTGCTTTCAAGGCTTCTCAGGAAAAATTCCGGAATCTTGCTGCCGGCAGGCCTCCGGCTGTTCTGGGTGAATATCTCCTTGTAAATCCGCATTGGTTTCTTGTACACCGGTGAAATTTGGACAGGTTATGCAGTTTGCATTGCTGCACAATTGCGCCTGCCTAGCTCGGCCGCGTTTGAAATTTCAGGCGTGGCAGCCAGATAGGCTTGTCCCCGTAGTACTCTGCCAGCAGACTGGGTATATCTGCTTCCCGTTCTTCTCACCTGAGTGCTACTGATTCCAGCTTTGACGGCTACACTCGACTCAACCGGAGCAGTAAGTTGAACCTCAACGTATGGCACTTTGTGAAACTGTTGAGAACTAGAGCTTAGATATTTGGCACGTGACCACTGTCCATCCAGTACTATGGACGACATTGCCTACATCTGGCTCTAATTAGTCCACGGTTGTGTTCAGCCGAATAACCTCTGCCGGGAACACTCAGAATGAGATTCTGAGTTATTGCAACATAGGAGCGTTTCACTGCTTTCAAGGCTTCTCAGGAAGATTTCCGGAATCTTGCTGCCCGCAGGCCTCCGGCTGTTCCGGGTGAACATCTCCTTGTAAATCCCCCGTGGTTTCGTGTACACCCGTGAAATTTGGCCAGGTTATGCAGTTTGCATTGCTGCACAATTGTGCCTGCCTAGCTCGGCCGCGGTTGCAAACATTCAGGCGTGGCAGCCAGATAGGCTGGTCCCCGTAGGACACTGCCAGCGGACTGGGTATATCTGCTTCCCGTTCTCCTCACCTGAGTGCTACTGATTCAAGCTTTGACGGCTACACTCTACTCAACCGGAGCATTAAGTTGAACCTCAACTTATGGCACTTTGTGAAACTCTTCAGAACTAGAGCTCAGTTATTTGGCACGCCACCACTCTCCATCCAGCACTATGGACGGCACTCCCTACATATGGCTCTAATTAGTCCACGGTTGTGTTCAGCCGAATGACCTCTGCCGGGAACACTCAGAATGAGGTTCTGAGTTATTGCAACATAGGAGCGTTTCATTGCTTTCAAGGCTTCTCAGGAAGAATTCCGGAATCTTGCTCCCAGCAGGCCTCCGGCTGTTCCGGGTGAACATCTCCTTGTAAATCCCCCGTGGTTTCTTGTACACCCGTGAAATTTGGCCAGGTTATGCAGTTTGCATTGCTGCACAATTGCGCCTCCCTAGCTAGGCCGCGGTTGCTAACATTCAGGCATGGCAGCCAGATAGGCTGGTCCCCGTAGGACACTGCCAGCGGACTGGGTATATCTGCTTCCCGTTCTTCTCACCTGAGTGCTACTGATTCCCGATTTGACGGCTACACTCTACTCAACCGGAGCCGTAAGTTGAACCTCAACTTATGGCACTTTGTGAAACTGTTGAGAACTAGAGCTCAGTTGTTTGGCACGCCACCACTGTCCATCCAGCACTATGGACGGCACTGCCTACATCTGGCTCTAATTAGTCCACGATTGTGTTCAGCCGAATGACCTCAGCCGGGAACACCCAGAATGAGGTTCTGAGTTATTGCAACGTAGGCGCGTTTCACTGCTTTCAAGGCTTCTCAGGAAGAATTCCGGAATCTTGCTGCCGGCAGGCCTCGGGCTGTTCCGGGTGAACATCTCCTTGTAAATCCCCTGTGGTTTCTTGTACACCCGTGAAATTTGGCCAGCTTATGCAGTTTGCATTGCTGCACAATTGCGCCTCCTTAGCTCGGCCGCGGTTGCAAACATTCAGGCGTGGCAGCCAGATAGGCTGGTCCCCGTAGGACTCTGCCAGCGGACTGGGTATATCTACTTCCCGTTCTTCTCACCTGAGTGCTACTGATTCCAGCTTTGACGGCTACACTCTACTCAACCGGAGCATTAAGTTGAACCTCAACTTATGGCACTTTGTGAAAGTGTTGAGAACTAGAGCTCAGTTGTTTGGCACGCCACCATTGTCCATCCAGCAATATGGACGGCACTGCCTACATCTGGCTCTAATTAGTCAACGGTTGCGTTCAGCCGAATGACCTCTGCCGGGAACACTCAGAATGAGGTTTTGAGTTATTGCAACATAGGAGCGTTTCACTGCTTTCAAGGCTTCTCAGGAAGAATTCCGGAATCTTGCTGCCGGCAGGCCTCTGGCTCTCCGAGTGAACATCTCCTTGTAAATCCCCCGTGGTTTCTTGTACACCCGTGAAATTTGGACAAGTTATGCAGTTTGAATTGCTGCACAATTGCGCCTACATAGCTCGGCCGCGGATGCAAACATTCAGGCGTGGCAGCCAGATAGGCTGGTCCCCGTAGGACTCTGCCAGCGGACTGGGTATATCTACTTCCCGTTCTTCTCACCTGAGTGCTACTGATTCCAGATTTGACAGCTACACTCTACTCAACCTGAGCAGTAAGTTGAACCTCAACTTATGGCACTTTGTGAAAATGTTGAGAACTAGAGCTCACTTGTTTGGCACGTCACCACTGTCTATCCAGCACTATGGCCGGCACTGCCTACATCTGGCTCTAATTAGTCCACGATTGTGTTCAGCCGAATGACCTCTGCCGGCAACACTCAGAATGAGGTTCTGAGTTATTGCAACATAGGATCGTTTCACTGCTTTCAAGGCTTCTCAGGAAGAATTCCGGAATCTTGCTGCCGGCAGGCCTCCGGCTGTTCCCGGTGAACATCTCCTTGTAAATCCCCATTGGTTTCTTGTACACCCGTTAAATTTGGACAGGTTATGCAGTTTGCATTGCTGCACAATTGCGCCTGCCTAGCTCGGCCGCGGTTACAAACATTCAGGCGTGGAAGCCAGATAGGCTGGTCCCCGTAGGACTCTGCCAGTGGACTGGGTATATCTGCTTCCCGTTCTTCTCACCTGAGTGCTACTGATTCCAGCTTTGACGGCTACACTCGACTCAACCGGAGCAGTAAGTTGAACTTCAACTTATGGCACTTTGTGAAACTGTTGAGAACTAGAGCTCAGTTGGTTGGCACGCCACCACTCTCCATCCAGCACTATGGACTGTATTGCCTTCATCTGGCTCTAATTAGTCCACGATTGTGTTCATCCGAATGACCTCTGCCGGGAATACTCAGAATGAGGTTCTGAGTTATTGCAACATAGGAGCGTTTCACTGCTTTCAAGGCTTCTCAGGAAGAATTCCGGAATCTTGCTGCCGGCAGGCCTCCGGCTGTTCCGGGTGAACATCTCCTTGTAAATTCCCCGTGGTTTCCTGTACACCCGTCAAATTTGGCCAGGTTATGCAGTTTGCATGGCTTCACAATTGCGCCTGCCTAGCTCGGCCATGGTTGCAAACATTCAGGCGTGGCAGCTAGATAGGCTGGTCCCCGTAGGACACTGCCAGCGGACTGGGTATATCTGCTTCCTGTTCTTCTCACCTGAGTGCTACTGATTCCAGCTTTGACGGCTACACTCTACTAAACCGGAGCATTAAGTTGAACCTCAACTTATGGCACTTTGTGAAAGTGTTGAGCACTAGAACTCAGTTATTTGGCACGCCACCACTCTCCATCCAGCACTATGGACAGCACTGCCTACATCTGGCTCTAATTAGTCCATGGTTGTGTTCAGCCGAATGACCTCTGCCGGGAACACTCAGAATGAGGTTCTGAGTTATTGCAACATAGGAGCGTTTCACTGCTTTCAAGGCTTCTCAGGAAGAATTCCGGAATCTTGCTGCCGGCAGGCCTCCGGCTGTTCCGGGTGAACATCTCCTTGTAAATCCCCCGTGGTTTCTTTTACACCCGTGAAATTTGGCCAGCTTATGCAGTTTGCATTGCTGAACAATTGCGCCTGCCTAGCTTGGCCGCGGTTGCAAACATTCAGGCGTGGCAGCCAGATAGGCTGGTCCCCGTAGGACTCTGCCAGCGGACTGGGTATATCTGCTTCCCGTTCTTCGCACCTGAGGGCTACTCTTTCCAGCTGTGATGGCTACACTCAACTCAACCGGAGCATTAAGTTGACCCTCAACTTATGGCACTTTGTGAAACTGTGAGAACTAGAGCTCAGTTGTTTGGCACGCCACCACTGTCCATCCAGCACTATGGACGGCACTGCCTACATCTTGCTCTAATTAGTCCACGGTTGTGTTCAGCCGAATGACCTCTGTCGGGAACACTCAGAATGAGGTTCTGAGTTATTGCAACATAGGAGCGTTTCACTGCTTTCAAGGCTTCTCAGGAAGAATTCCGGAAACTTGCTGCCAGCAGGCCTCCGGCTCTTCCAAGTGAACATCTCCTTGTAAATCCCCCGTGGTTTCTTGTACACCCGTGAAATTTGGACAGGTTATGCAGTTTGCATTGCTGCACAATGGCGGATGCATAGTTCGGCCGGGGTTGCAAACATTCAGGCGTGGCAGCCATATAGGCTGGTCCCCGTAGGACTCTGCCAGCGGACTGGGTATATCTGCTTCCCGTTCTTCTCACCTGAGTGCTACTAATTCCAGCTTTCACAGCTACACTCTACTCAACCGGAGCAGTAAGTTGAACCTCAACTTATGGCACTTTGTGAAACTGTTGAGAGCTAGAGCTCAGTTGTTTGGCACGCCACCACTGTCCATCCAGCACTATGGATGGAACTGCCTACACCGGGCTCTAATTAGTCCACGGTTGTGTTCAGCCAAATGACCTCTGCCGGGAACACTTAGAATGAGGTTCTGAGTTATTGCAATATAGGAACGTTTCACTGCTTTCAAGGCTTCTCAGGAAGAATTCCGGAATCTTGCTTCCGGCAGGCCTCCGGCTGATCCGGGTGAACATCTCCTTGTAAATCCCCCGTGGTTTCTTGTACACCCATGAAATTTGTCCAGGTTATGCAGTTTGCATTGCTGAACAACTGTGCCTGCCTAGCTCGGCCGAGGTTGCAAACATTCAGGCGTGGCAGCCAGATAGGCTGGTCCCCGTAGGACTCTGCCAGCGGACTGGGTATATCTGCTTCCCATTCTTCTCACCTGAGTGCTACTGTTTCCAGCTTTGACGGCTACACTCAACTCAACCGGAGCATTAAGTTGAACCTCAACTTATGGCACTTTGTGAAACTGTTGAGAACTAGAGCTCAGTTGTTTGGCACGCCACAACTCTCCATCCAGCACTATGGACGGAACTGCCTACATCTGGCTCTAATAAGTCCACGATTGTGTTCAGCCGAATGACCTCTGCTGGGATCACTCAGATTGAGGTTCTGAGTTATTGCAACATAGGAGCGTTTCACTGCTTTCAAGGCTTCTCAGGAAGAATTCCGGAGTCTTGATGCCGGCAGGCCTCCGGCTCTTCCGAGTGAACATCTCCTTATAAATCCGCCGTGGTTTCTTGTACACCCGTGAAATTTGGACAGGTTATGCAGTTTGCATTGCTGCACAATTGCGCCTGCCTAGCTCCGCCGCGGTTGCAAACATTCAGGCGTGGCAGCCATATAGGCTGGTCCCCGTAGGACTCTGCCAGCGGACTGGGTGTATCTGCTTCCCGTTCTTCTCACCTGAGTGCAACTGATTTAAGCTTTGACGGCTGCACTCTACTCAAGCAGAGCAGTAAGTTGAACCTCAAATGATGGCACTTTGTGAAACTGTTGAGAACTAGAGCTCAGTTGTTTGGCACGCCACCACTGTCCATCCAGCACTATGGACGGCACTGCCTACATCTGGCTCTAATTAGTCCACGATTGTGTTCAGCCGAATGACCTCTGCCGGGAACACTCAGAATGAGGTTCTGAGTTATTGCAACATAGGAGCGTTTCACAGCTTTCAAGGCTTCTCAGGAAGAATTCCGGAATCTTGCTGCCGGCAGGCCTCCGGCACTTCCGGATGAACATCTCCTTGTAAATCCCCCGTGGTTTCTTGTACACCCGTGAAATTTGGCCAGGTTATGCAGTTTGCATTGCTGCACAATTGCGCCTGCCTAGCTCGGCCGCGGTTGCAAACATTCAGGCGTGGCAGCCAGATAGGCTGGTCCACGTAGGACTCTGCCAGCTGTCTGGGTATATCTGCTTCCCGTTCTTCTCACCTGAGTGCTACTGATTCCAGCTTTGACGGCTACACTCTACTCAACCGGAGCAGTAAGTTGAACCTCAACTTTTGGCACTTTGTGAAACTGTTGAGAACTAGAGCTCAGTTGTTTGGCATGCCACCACTGTCCATCCAGCTCTATGGACGGCACTGCCTACATCTGGCTCTAATTAGTCCACGATTGTGTTCAGTCGAATGATCTCTGCCGGCAACACTCAGAATGAGGTTCTGAGTTATTGCAACATAGGAGCGTTTCACTGCTTTCAAGGCTTCTCAGGAAGAATTCCGGAATCTTGCTGCCGGCAGTCCTCGGGCTGTTCCGGGTGAACATCTCCTTGTAAATCCCCCGTGGTTTCTTGTACCCCCGTGAAATTTGGCCAGGTTATGCAGTTTGCATTGCTGCACAATTGCGCCTGCCAGGCTCGGCCGCGGTTACAAACATTCAGGCGTGGCAGCCAGATAGGCTGGTCCCCGTACGAAACTGACTGCGGACTGGGTATATCTGCTTCCCGTTCTTCTCACCTGAGTGCTACTGACGGCTTTGACGGCTACACTCTACTCAACCGGAGCATTAAGTTGAACCTCAACTTACGGAATTTTGTGAAACTGTTGAGAACTAGCGCTCAGTTGTTTGGCACGCCACCACTGTCCATCCAGCACTATGGACGGCACTGCCTACATCTGGCTCTAATTAGTCCACGATTGTGTTCAGCCGAATGACCTCTGCCGGGAACACTCATAATGAGGTTCTGAGTTATTGCAACACAGGAGCGTTTCACTGCTTTCAAGGCTTCTCAGGAAGAATTCTGGAATCTTGCTGCCGGCAGTCCTCCGGCTGTTCCGGGTGAACATCTCCTTGTAAATCCCCCGTGGTTTCTTGTACACCCGTGAAATTTGGACAGGTTATGCAGTTTGCATTGCTGCTCAATTGCCCCTGCCTATCTCGGCCACGGTTACAAACATTCGGGCGTGGCAGCCAGATAGGCTGGTCCCCGTAGGACACTGCCAGCGGACTGGGTATATCTGCTTCCCGTTCTTCTCACCTGAGTGCTACTGATTCCAGCTTTGACGGCTACACTCTACTCAACCGGAGCAGTAAGTTGAACCTCAACTTATGGCACATGGTGAAAGTGTTGAGAACTAGAGCTCAGTTGTTTGGCACGCCACCACTGTCCATCCAGCACTATGGACGGCATTGCCTACATCTGGCTCTAATTAGTCCACTATTGTGTTCAGCCAAATGACCTCTGCTGGGAATACTCAGAATGCGGTTCTGAGTTATTGCAACATAGGAGCGTTTTACTGCTTTCAAGGCTTCTCAGGAAGAATTCCGGAGTCTTGATGCCGGCAGGCCTCCGGCTCTTCCGAGTGAACATCTCCTTATAAATCCCCCGTGGTTTCTTGTACACCCGTGAAATTTGGACAGGTTATGCAGTTGGCAGTGCTGCACAATTGCGCCTGCCTAGCTCGGCCGCGGTTGCAAACATTCAGGCGTGGCAGCCAGATAGGCGGGCCCCCGTAGGACTCTGCCAGCGAACTGGGTATATCTGTTTCCCGTTCTTCTCACCTGAGTGCAACTGATTTCAGCTTTGACGGCTGCACTCTACTCAACCGGAGCAGTAAGTTGAACCTCAACTTATGGCACTTTGTGAAACTGTTGAGAACTAGAGCTCAGTTGTTTGGCACGATACCATTGTCCATCCAGCACTATGGACGGAACTGCCTACATCGGGCTCTAATTAGTCCACGATTGTGTTCAGCCGAATGACCTCTGCTGGGAATACTCAGAATGCGGTTCTGAGTTATTGCAACATAGGAGCGTTTCACTTCTTTCAAGGCTTCTCAGGAAGAATTCCCGAATCTTGCTGCCAGCAGGCCTCCGGCTGTTCCGGGTGAACATCTCCTTGTAAATCCCCCGTGGTTTCTTGTACACCCGTGAAATGTGGCCAGGTTATGCATTTTGCATTGCTGCACAATTGCGCCTGCCTAGCTTGGCCGCGGTTGCAAACATTCAGGCGTGGCTGCCAGATAGGCTGGTCCCCGTAGGACTCTGCCAGCGGACTGGGTATATCTGCTTCCCGTTCTTCTCACCTGAGTGCTATTGATTCCAGCTTTGACGGCTACACTCTACTCAACCGGAGCAGTAAGTTGAACCTCAACTTATGGCACTTTGTGAAACTGTTGAGAACTAGAGCTCAGTTGTTTGGCATGCCACCACTGTCCATCCAGCACTATGGACGGCACTGCCTACATCTGGCTCTAATTAATCCACGGTTGTGTTCAGCCGAATGACCTCTGCCAGGAACACTCAGAATGAGGTTCTGAGTTATTGCAACATAGGAGCGTTTCACTGCTTTCAAGGCTTCTCAGGAAGAATTCTGGAATCTTGCTGCCGGCAGGCCTCCGGCTGTTCCGGGTGAACATCTCCTTGTAAATCCCCCGTGGTTTCTTGTACACCCGTGAAATTTGGACAGGTTATGCAGTTTGCATTGCTGCTCCATTGCGCCTGCCTATCTCGGCCACGGTTACAAACATTCGGGCGTGGCAGCCAGATAGGCTGGTCCCCGTAGGACACTGCCAGCGGACTGGGTATATCTGCTTCCCATACTTCTCACCTGAGTGCTACTGATTCCAGCTTTGACAGCTACAGTCTACTCAACCGGAGCATTAAGTTGAACCTCAACTGATGGCACTTTGTGAAACTGTTGAGAACTAGAGCTCAGTTGTTTGGCACGCCACCACTGTCCATCCAGCACTATGGACGGCACTGCCTACATCTGGCTCTAATTAGTCCACGGTTGTGTTCAGCCGAATGACCTCTGCCGGGAACACTCAGAATGAGGTTCTGAGTTATTGCAACACAGGAGCTTTTCACTGCTTTCAAGGCTTCTCAGGAAGAATTCCGGAATCTTGCTGCCGGCAGTCCTCCGGCTGTTCCGGGTGAACATCTCCTTGTAAATCCCCCGTGGTTTCTTGTACACCCGGGAAGTTTGGACAGGTTATGCAGTTTGCATTGCTGCTCAATTGCGCCTGCCTATCTCGGCCGCGGTTACAAACATTCGGGCGTGGCAGCCAGATAGGCTGGTTCCCGTAGGACACTGTCAGCGGACTGGGTATATCTGCTTCCCGTTCTTCTCACCTGAGTGCTACTGATTCCAGCTTTGACGGCTACACTCTACTCAACCGGAGCAGTAAGTTGAACCTGAACTTATAGCACTTTGTGAAACTGTTGAGAACTATAGCTCAGTTGTTTGGCACGCCACCACTCTCCATCCAGCACTATGGACGGCACTGCCTACATCTGGCTCTAATTAGTCCACGATTGTGTTCAGCCGAATGACCTCTACAGGGAACACTCAGAATGAGGTTCTGAGTTATTGCAACACAGGAGCGTTTCACTGCTTTCAAGGCTTCTCAGGAAGAATTCCGGAATCTTGCTGCCGGCAGGCCTCCGGCTCTTCCGAGTGAACATCTCCTTATAAATCCCCCGTGGTTTCATGTACACCCGTGAAATTTGGACAGGTTATGCAGTTTGCATTGCTGCTCAATTGCGCCTGCCTATCTCGGCCACGGTTACAAACATTCGGGCGTGGCAGCCAGATAGGCTGGTCCCCGTAGGACACTGCCAGCGGAGTGGGTATATCTGCTTCCCGTTCTTCTCACCTGAGTGCTACTGATTCCAGCTTTGACGGCTACACTCTACTCAACCGGATCAGTAAGGTGAACCTCAACTTATGGCACATGGTGAAAGTGTTGAGAACTAGAGCTCAGTTGTTTGGCACGCCACCACTGTCCATCCAGCACTATGGACGGCATTGCCTACATCTGGCTCTAATTAGTCCACTATTGTGTTCAGCCAAATGACCTCTGCTGGGAATACTCAGAATGCGGTTCTGAGTTATTGCAACATAGGAGCGTTTCACTGCTTTCAAGGCTTCTCAGGAAGAATTCCGGAATCTTGCTGCGGGCAGGCCTCCTGCTGTTCCGGGTGAACATCTCGTTGTAAATCCCCCGTGGTTTCTTGTACCCCCGTGAAATTTGGCCAGGTTATGCAGTTTGCATTGCTGCACAATTGCGCCTGCCTAGCTCGGCCGCGGTTGCAAACATTCAGGCGTGGCAGCCAGATAGGCTGGTCCCCGTAGAACACTGCCAGCGGACTGGGTATATCTGCTTCCCGTTCTTCTCACCTGAGTGCTACTGATTCCAGCTTTGACGGCTACACTCTACTCCACCGGAGCAGTAAGTTGAACCTCAACTTATGGCACTTTGTGAAACTGTTGAGAACTAGAGCTCAGTTGTTTGGCACGCCACCACTGTCCATCCAGCAGTATGGACGGCACTCCCTACATCTGGCTCTAATTAGTCCACGGTTGTGTTCAGCCGAATGACCTCTGCCGGGAACACTCAGAATGAGGTTCTGAGTTATTGCAACATAGGAGCGTTTCACTGCTTTCAAAGCTTCTCAGGAAGAATTCCGGAATCTTGCTCCCGGCGGGCCTCTGGCTCTCCGAGTGAACATCTCCTTGTAAATTCCCCGTGGTTTCTTGTACACCCGTGAAATTTGGACAGGTTATGCAGTTTGCATTGCTGCACAATTGCGCCTGCCTAGCTCGGCTGCGGTTGCAAACATTCAGGCGTGGCAGCCAGATAGGCTGGTCCCCGTAGGACACTGCCAGCGGATTGGGTATATCTGCTTCCTGTTCTTCTCACCTGAGTGCTACTGATTCCAGCTTTGACGGCTACACTCTACGCAACCGGAGCATTAAGTTGAACCTCAACTTACGGGACTTTGTGAAAGTGTTGAGAACTAGAGCTCAGTATTTTACCATGCCACCACTCTCCATCCAGCACTATGGACGGAACTGCCTACATCTGGCTCTAATTAGTCCACGATTGTGTTCAGCCTAATGACCTCTGCCGGGAACACTCAGAATGACGTTCTGAGTTATTGCAACATAGGAGCGTTTCACTGCTTTCAAGGCTTCTCAGGAAGAATTCCGGAATCTTGCTGCCGGCAGGCCTCCGGCTGTTCCGGGTGAACATCTCCTTGTAAATCCCCCGTGGTTTCTTGTACACCCGTGAAATTTGGCCAGGTTATGCAGTTTGCATGGCTTCACAATTGCGCCTGCCTAGCTCGGCCACGGTTGCAAACATTCAGGCGTGGCAGCCAGATAGGCTAGTCCCCGTAGGACACTGCCAGCGGACTGGGTATATCTGCTTCCCGTTCTTCTCACCTGAGTGCTACTGATTCCAGCTTTGACGGCTATACTCTACTCAACCGGAGCATTAAGTTGAACCTCAACTCATGGCACTTTGTGTAAGTGTTGAGCACTAGAACTCAGTTGTTTGGCACGCCACCACTCTCCATCCAGCACTATGGACGGCACTGCCTACATCTGGCTCTAATTAGTCCATGGTTGTGTTCAGCCGAATGACCTCTGCCGGGAACACTCAGAATGAGGTTCTGAGTTATTGCAACATAGGAGCGTTTCACTGCTTTCAAGGCTTCTCAGGAAGAATTCCGGAATCTTGCTGCCGGCAGGCCTCCGGCTGTTCCGGGTGAACATCTCCTTATAAATCCCCCGTGGTTTCTTGTACACCCGTGAAATTTGGACAGGTTATGCAGTTTGCATTGCTGCACAATTGCGCCTGCCTAGCTCGGCCGCGGTTGCAAATATTCTGGCGTGGCAGCCAGATAGGCTGGTCCCCGTAGGACTCTGCCAGCGGACTGTGTATATCTGCTTCCCGTTCTTCTCACCTGAGTGCTACTGATTCCAGCTTTGACGGCTACACTCTACTCCACCGGAGCAGTAAGTTGAACCTCAACTTATGGCACTTTGTAAAACTGTTGAGAACTAGAGCTCAGTTGTTTGGCACGCCACCACTCTCCATCCAGCACTATGGACGGCACTCCCTACATCTGGCTCTAATTAGTCCACGGTTGTGTTCAGCCGAATGACCTCTGCCGGGAACACTCAGAATGAGGTTCTGAGTTATTGCAACATAGGAGCGTTTCACTGCTTTCAAGGCTTCTCAGGAAGAATTCCGGAATCTTGCTGCCGCCAGGCCTCCGGCTGTTCCGGGTGAACATCTCCTTGTAAATCCCCATTGGTTTCTTCTACACCCGTGAAATTTGGCCAGGTTATGCATTTTGCATTGCTGCACAATTGCGCAAGCCTAGCTCGGCCGCGGTTGCAAACATTCAGGCGTGGCAGCCAGATATGCTGGTCCCCATAGGACTCTGCCAGCGGACTGGGTATATCTGCTTCCCGTTCTTCTCACCTGAGTGCTACTGATTCCAGCTTTGACGGCTACACTCGACTCAACCGGAGCAGTAAGTTGAACCTCAACTTATGGCACTTTGTGAAACTGTTGAGAACTAGAGCTCAGTTGTTTGGCATGCCACCACTGTCCATCCAGCACTATGGACGGTACTGCCTACATCTGGCTCTAATTAGTTCACGATTGTGTTCAGCCGAATGACCTCTGCCGGGAAAACTCAGAATGAGGTTCTAAGTTACTGCAACATAGGAGCGTTTCACTGCTTTCTAGGCTTCTCAGGAAGAATTCCGGAATCTTGCTGCGGGCAGGCCTCCGGCTGTTCCGGGTGAACATCTCCTTGTAAATCCCCCGTGGTTTCTTGTCCACCCGTGAAATTTGGCCAAGTTATGCACTTTGCATTGCTGCACAATTCCGCCTGCCTAGCTCAGCCGCGGTTGCAAACATTCAGGCGTGGCAGCCTGATGGACTGGTCCCCGTAGGACACTGCCAGCGGACTGGGTATATCTGCTTCCCGTTCTCCTCACCTTTGTGATACTGATTCCAGCTTTGATGGCTACACTCTACTCAACGGGAGCATTAAGTTGAACCTCAACTTATGGCACTTTGTGAAACTGTTCTGAACTAGAGCTCAGTTGTTTGGCACGCCACCACTCTCCATCCAGCACTATGGACGTCACTCCCTACATATGGCTCTAATTAGTCCACGGTTGTGTTCAGCCGAATGACCTCTGCCGGCAACACTCAGAATGAGGTTCTGAGTTATTGCAACATAGGAGCGTTTCACTGCTTTCAAGGCTTCTCAGGAAGAATTCCGGAATCTTCCTGCCGGCAGGCCTCCGGCTGTTCCAGGTGAACATCTCCTTGTAAATGCCCCGTGGTTTCTTGTACACCCGTGAAATTTGGCCAGGTTATGCAGTTTGGATTGCTGCACAATTGCGCCTGCCTAGCAAGGCCGCGGTTGCAAACATTCAGGCGAGGCAGCCAGATAGGCTGGTCCCCGTAGGACACTGCCAGCGGACTGGGTATATCTGCTTCCCGTTCTTCTCACCTGAGTGCTACTGATTCCAGCTTTGACGGCTACACTCTACTCAACCGGACCATTAAGTTGAACCTCAACTTATGGCACTTTGTGAAACTGTTGAGAACTAGAGCTCAGTTGTTTGGCACGCCACCACTGTCCATCCAGCACTATGGACGGCACTGCCTACATCTGGCTCTAATTAGTCCACGATTGTGTTCAGCCGAATGACCTCTGCCGGGAACACTGAGAATGAGGTTCTGAGTTATTGCAACATAGGAGCGTTTCACTGCTTTCAAGGCTTCTCAGGAAGAATTCCGGAATCTTGCTGCCGGCAGGCCTCCGGCTGTTCTGGGTGAATATCTCCTTGTAAATCCGCATTGGTTTCTTGTACACCCGTGAAATTTGGACAGGTTATGCAGTTTGCATTGCTGCACAATTGCGCCTGCCTAGCTCGGCCGCGTTTGAAATTTCAGGCGTGGCAGCCAGATAGGCTGGTCCCCGTAGTACTCTGCCAGCGGACTGGGTATATCTGCTTCCCGTTCTTCTCACCTGAGTGCTACTGATTCCAGCTTTGACGGCTACACTCGACTCAACCGGAGCAGTAAGTTGAACCTCAACGTATGGCACTTTGTGAAACTGTTGAGAACTAGAGCTTAGATATTTGGCACGCGACCACTGTCCATCCAGTACTATGGACGACATTGCCTACATCTGGCTCTAATTAGTCCACGGTTGTGTTCAGCCAAATAACCTCTGCCGGGAACACTCAGAATGAGATACTGAGTTATTGCAACATAGGAGCGTTTCACTGCTTTCAAGGCTTCTCAGGAAGATTTCCGGAATCTTGCTGCCCGCAGGCCTCCGGCTGTTCCGGGTGAACATCTCCTTGTAAATCCCCCGTGGTTTCGTGTACACCCGTGAAATTTGGCCAGGTTATGCAGTTTGCATTGCTGCACAATTGTGCCTGCCTAGCTCGGCCGCGGTTGCAAACATTCAGGCGTGGCAGCCAGATAGGCTGGTCCCCGTAGGACACTGCCAGCGGACTGGGTATATCTGCTTCCCGTTCTCCTCACCTGAGTGCTACTGATTCAAGCTTTGACGGCTACACTCTACTCAACCGGAGCATTAAGTTGAACCTCAACTTATGGCACTTTGTGAAACTCTTCAGAACTAGAGCTCAGTTATTTGGCACGCCACCACTCTCCATCCAGCACTATGGACGGCACTCCCTACATATGGCTCTAATTAGTCCACGGTTGTGTTCAGCCGAATGACCTCTGCCGGGAACACTCAGAATGAGGTTCTGAGTTATTGCAACATAGGAGCGTTTCATTGCTTTCAAGGCTTCTCAGGAAGAATTCCGGAATCTTGCTCCCAGCAGGCCTCCGGCTGTTCCGGGTGAACATCTCCTTGTAAATCCCCCGTGGTTTCTTGTACACCCGTGAAATTTGGCCAGGTTATGCAGTTTGCATTGCTGCACAATTGCGCCTCCCTAGCTAGGCCGCGGTTGCAAACATTCAGGCATGGCAGCCAGATAGGCTGGTCCCCGTAGGACACTGCCAGCGGACTGGGTATATCTGCTTCCCGTTCTTCTCACCTGAGTGCTACTGATTCCAACTTTGACGGCTACACTCTACTCAACCGGAGCATTAAGCTGAACCTCAACTTATGGCACTTTGTGAAACTGTTGAGAACTAGAGCTCAGTTGTTTGGCACGCCACCACTGTCCATCCAGCACTATGGACGGCACTGCCTCCATCTGGCTCTAATTAGTCCACGATTGTGTTCAGCCGAATGACCTCTGCCGGGAACACTGAGAATGAGGTTCTGAATTATTGCAACATAGGAGCATTTCACTGCTTTCAGGGCTTCTCAGGAAGAATTCCGGAATCTTGCTGCCGGCAGGCCTCCGGCTGTTCCGGGTGAACATCTCCTTGTAAATCCCCATTGGTTTCTTGTAGACCCGTGAAATTTGGACAGGTTATGCAGTTTGCATTGCTGCACAATTGCGCCTGCCTAGCTCGGCCGCGTTTGCAAACTTTCAGGCGTGGCAGCCAGATAGGCTGGTCCCCGTAGTACTCTGCCAGCGGACTGGGTATATCTGCTTCCCGTTCTTCTCACCTGAGTGCTACTGATTCCCGATTTGACGGCTACACTCTACTCAACCGGAGCCGTAAGTTGAACCTCAACTTATGGCACTTTGTGAAACTGTTGAGAACTAGAGCTCAGTTGTTTGGCACGCCACCACTGTCCATCCAGCACTATGGACGGCACTGCCTACATCTGGCTCTAATTAGTCCACGATTGTGTTCAGCCGAATGACCTCAGCCGGGAATACTCAGAATGAGGTTCTGAGTTATTGCAACATAGGAGCGTTTCACTGCTTTCAAGGCTTCTCAGGAAGAATTCCGGAATCTTGCTGCCGGCAGGCCTCCGGCTGTTCCGGGTGAACATCTCCTTGTAAATTCCCCGTGGTTTCCTGTACACCCGTCAAATTTGGCCAGGTTATGCAGTTTGCATGGCTTCACAATTGCGCCTGCCTAGCTCGGCCATGGTTGCAAACATTCAGGCGTGTCAGCTAGATAGGCTGGTCCCCGTAGGACACTGCCAGCGGACTGGGTATATCTGCTTCCTGTTCTTCTCACCTGAGTGCTACTGATTCCAGCTTTGACGGCTACACTCTACTAAACCGGAGCATTAAGTTGAACCTCAACTTATGGCACTTTGTGAAAGTGTTGAGCACTAGAACTCAGTTATTTGGCACGCCACCACTCTCCATCCAGCACTATGGACAGCACTGCCTACATCTGGCTCTAATTAGTCCATGGTTGTGTTCAGCCGAATGACCTCTGCCGGGAACACTCAGAATGAGGTTCTGAGTTATTGCAACATAGGAGCGTTTCACTGCTTTCAAGGCTTCTCAGGAAGAATTCCGGAATCTTGCTGCCGGCAGGCCTCCGGCTGTTCCGGGTGAACATCTCCTTGTAAATCCCCCGTGGTTTCTTTTACACCCGTGAAATTTGGCCAGCTTATGCAGTTTGCATTGCTGAACAATTGCGCCTGCCTAGCTTGGCCGCGGTTGCAAACATTCAGGCGTGGCAGCCAGATAGGCTGGTCCCCGTAGGACTCTGCCAGCGGACTGGGTATATCTGCTTCCCGTTCTTCGCACCTGAGGGCTACTGTTTCCAGCTGTGATGGCTACACTCAACTCAACCGGAGCATTAAGTTGACGCTCAACTTATGGCACTTTGTGAAACTGTGAGAACTAGAGCTCAGTTGTTTGGCACGCCACCACTGTCCATCCAGCACTATGGACGGCACTGCCTACATCTTGCTCTAATTAGTCCACGGTTGTGTTCAGCCGAATGACCTCTGTCGGGAACACTCAGAATGAGGTTCTGAGTTATTGCAACATAGGAGCGTTTCACTGCTTTCAAGGCTTCTCAGGAAGAATTCCGGAAACTTGCTGCCAGCAGGCCTCCGGCTCTTCCAAGTGAACATCTCCTTGTAAATCCCCCGTGGTTTCTTGTACACCCGTGAAATTTGGACAGGTTATGCAGTTTGCATTGCTGCACAATGGCGGGTGCATAGTTCGGCCGGGGTTGCAAACATTCAGGCGTGGCAGCCATATAGGCTGGTCCCCGTAGGACTCTGCCAGCGGACTGGGTATATCTGCTTCCCGTTCTTCTCACCTGAGTGCTACTAATTCCAGCTTTCACAGCTACACTCTACTCAACCGGAGCAGTAAGTTGAACCTCAACTTATGGCACTTTGTGAAACTGTTGAGAGCTAGAGCTCAGTTGTTTGGCACGCCACCACTGTCCATCCAGCACTATGGATGGAACTGCCTACACCAGGCTCTAATTAGTCCACGGTTGTGTTCAGCCAAATGACCTCTGCCGGGAACACTTAGAATGAGGTTCTGAGTTATTGCAATATAGGAACGTTTCACTGCTTTCAAGGCTTCTCAGGAAGAATTCCGGAAACTTGCTGCCGGCAGGCCTCCGGCTGATCCGGGTGAACATCTCCTTGTAAATCCCCCGTGGTTTCTTGTACACCCGTGAAATTTGTCCAGGTTATGCAGTTTGCATTGCTGAACAACTGCGCCTGCCTAGCTCGGCAGAGGTTGCAAACATTCAGGCGTGGCAGCCAGATAGGCTGGTCCCCGTAGGACTCATCCAGCGGACTGGGTATATCTGCTTCCCATTCTTCTCACCTGAGTGCTACTGTTTCCAGCTTTGACGGCTGCACTCTACTCAACCGGAGCAGTAAGTTGAACCTCAACTTATGGCACTTTGTGAAACTGTTGAGAACTAGAGCTCAGTTGTTTGGCACGATACCATTGTCCATCCAGCACTATGGACGGAACTGCCTACATCGGGCTCTAATTAGTCCACGATTGTGTTCAGCCGAATGACCTCTGCTGGGAATACTCAGAATGCGGTTCTGAGTTATTGCAACATAGGAGCGTTTCACTTCTTTCAAGGCTTCTCAGGAAGAATTCCCGAATCTTGCTGCCAGCAGGCCTCCGGCTGTTCCGGGTGAACATCTCCTTGTAAATCCCCCGTGGTTTCTTGTACACCCGTGAAATGTGGCCAGGTTATGCATTTTGCATTGCTGCACAATTGCGCCTGCCTAGCTTGGCCGCGGTTGCAAACATTCAGGCGTGGCTGCCAGATAGGCTGGTCCCCGTAGGACTCTGCCAGCGGACTGGGTATATCTGCTTCCCGTTCTTCTCACCTGAGTGCTATTGATTCCAGCTTTGACGGCTACACTCTACTCAACCGGAGCAGTAAGTTGAACCTCAACTTATGGCACTTTGTGAAACTGTTGAGAACTAGAGCTCAGTTGTTTGGCATGCCACCACTGTCCATCCAGCACTATGGACGGCACTGCCTACATCTGGCTCTAATTAATCCACGGTTGTGTTCAGCCGAATGACCTCTGCCAGGAACACTCAGAATGAGGTTCTGAGTTATTGCAACATAGGAGCGTTTCACTGCTTTCAAGGCTTCTCAGGAAGAATTCCGGAATCTTGCTGCCGGCAGGCCTCCGGCTGTTCCGGGTGAACATCTCCTTGTAAATCCCCCGTGGTTTCTTGTACACCCGTGAAATTTGGACAGGTTATGCAGTTTGCATTGCTGCTCCATTGCGCCTGCCTATCTCGGCCACGGTTACAAACATTCGGGCGTGGCAGCCAGATAGGCTGGTCCCCGTAGGACACTGCCAGCGGACTGGGTATATCTGCTTCCCATACTTCTCACCTGAGTGCTACTGATTCCAGCTTTGACGGCTACAGTCTACTCAACCGGAGCATTAAGTTGAACCTCAACTGATGGCACTTTGTGAAACTGTTGAGAACTAGAGCTCAGTTGTTTGGCACGCCACCACTGTCCATCCAGCACTATGGACGGCACTGCCTACATCTGGCTCTAATTAGTCCACGATTGTGTTCAGCCGAATGACCTCTGCCGGGAACACTGAGAATGAGGTTCTGAGTTATTGCAACATAGGAGCGTTTCACTGCTTTCAAGGCTTCTCAGGAAGAATTCCGGAATCTTGCTGCCAGCAGGCCTCCGGCTGTTCCGGGTGAACATCTCCTTGTAAATCCCCCGTGGTTTCTTGTACATCCGTGAAATTTGGCCAGGTTATGCAGTTTGCATTGCTGCACAATTACGCCTGCCTAGCTCGGCCGTGGTTACAAATATTCAGGCGTGGCAGCCAGATAGGCTGGTCCCCGTAGGACACTGCCAGTGGACTGGGTATATCTGCTTACCGTTCTATTCACCTGAGTGCTACTGATTCCAGCTTTGACGGCTACACTCTATTCAACCGGAGCATTAAGTTGCACCTCAACTTATGGCACTTTGTGAAAGTGTTGAGAACTAGCGCTCAGTTGTTTGGCACGCCACCACTCTCCATCCAGCATTATGGACGGCACTGGCTACATCTGGCTCTAATTAGTCCACGGTTGTGTTCAGCCGAATGACCTCTGCCGGGAACACTCAGAATGAGGTTCTGAGTTATTGCAACACAGGAGCGTTTCACTGCTTTCAAGGCTTCTCAGGAAGAATTCCGGAATCTTGCTGCCGGCAGTCCTCCGGCTGTTCCGGGTGAACATCTCCTTGTAAATCCCCCGTGGTTTCTTGTACACCCGGGAAGTTTGGACAGGTTATGCAGTTTGCATTGCTGCTCAATTGCGCCTGCCTAGCTCGGCCGCGGTTGCAAACATTCAGGCGTGGCAGCCATATAGGCTGGTCCCCGTAGGACTCTGCCAGCGGACTGGGTGTATCTGCTTCCCGTTCTTCTCACCTGAGTACAACTGATTTCAGCTTTGACGGCTGCACTCTACTCAAGCAGAGCAGTAAGTTGAACCTCAACTGATGGCACTTTGTGAAACTGTTGAGAACTAGAGCTCAGTTGTTTGGCACGCCACCACTGTCCATCCAGCACTATGGACGGCACTGCCTACATCTGGCTCTAATTAGTCCACGGTTGTGTTCAGCCGAATGACCTCTGCCGGGAACACTCAGAATGAGGTTCTGAGTTATTGCAACATAGGAGCGTTTCACAGCTTTCAAGGCTTCTCAGGAAGAATTCCGGAATCTTGCTGCCGGCAGGCCTCCGGCACTTCCGGATGAACATCTCCTTGTAAATCCCCCGTGGTTTCTTGTACACCCGTGAAATTTGGCCAGGTTATGCAGTTTGCATTGCTGCACAATTGCGCCTGCCTAGCTCGGCCGCGGTTGCAAACATTCAGGCGTGGCAGCCAGATAGGCTGGTCCACGTAGGACTCTGCCAGCTGTCTGGGTATATCTGCTTCCCGTTCTTCTCACCTGAGTGCTACTGATTCCAGCTTTGACGGCTACACTCTACTCAACCGGAGCAGTAAGTTGAACCTCAACTTTTGGCACTTTGTGAAACTGTTGAGAAATAGAGCTCGGTTGTTTGGCATGCCACCACTGTCCATCCAGCTCTATGGACGGCACTGCCTACATCTGGCTCTAATTAGTCCACGATTGTGTTCAGTCGAATGATCTCTGCCGGCAACACTCAGAATGAGGTTCTGAGTTATTGCAACATAGGAGCGTTTCACTGCTTTCAAGGCTTCTCAGGAAGAATTCCGGAATCTTGCTGCCGGCAGGCCTCCGGCTGTTCCGGGTGAACATCTCCTTGTAAATCCCCCGTGGTTTCTTGTACCCCCGTGAAATTTGGCCAGGTTATGCAGTTTGCATTGCTGCACAATTGCGCCTGCCTAGCTCGGCCGCGGTTACAAACATTCAGGCGTGGCAGCCAGATAGGCTGGTCCCCGTACGAAACTGACTGCGGACTGGGTATATCTGCTTCCCGTTCTTCTCACCTGAGTGCTACTGACGGCTTTGACGGCTACACTCTACTCAACCGGAGCATTAAGTTGAACCTCAACTTACGGAATTTTGTGAAACTGTTGAGAACTAGCGCTCAGTTGTTTGGCATGCCACCACTCTCCATCCAGCACTATGGACGGCACTGCCTACATCTGGCTCTAATTAGTCCACGATTGTGTTCAGCCGAATGACCTCTGCCGGGAACACTCATAATGAGGTTCTGAGTTATTGCAACACAGGAGCGTTTCACTGCTTTCAAGGCTTCTCAGGAAGAATTCTGGAATCTTGCTGCCGGCAGTCCTCCGGCTGTTCCGGGTGAACATCTCCTTGTAAATCCCCCGTGGTTTCATGTACACCCGTGAAATTTGGACAGGTTATGCAGTTTGCATTGCTGCTCAATTGCGCCTGCCTATCTCGGCCACGGTTACAAACATTCGGGCGTGGCAGCCAGATAGGCTGGTCCCCGTAGGACACTGCCAGCGGACTGGGTATATCTGCTTCCCGTTCTTCTCACCTGAGTGCTACTGATTCCAGCTTTGACGGCTACACTCTACTCAACCGGAGCAGTAAGGTGAACCTCAACTTATGGCACATGGTGAAAGTGTTGAGAACTAGAGCTCAGTTGTTTGGCACGCCACCACTGTCCATCCAGCACTATGGACGGCATTGCCTACATCTGGCTCTAATTAGTCCACTATTGTGTTCAGCCAAATGACCTCTGCTGGGAATACTCAGAATGCGGTTCTGAGTTATTGCAACATAGGAGCGTTTCACTGCTTTCAAGGCTTCTCAGGAAGAATTCCGGAATCTTGCTGCCGGCAGGCCTCCGGCTGTTCTGGGTGAACATCTCGTTGTAAATCCCCCGTGGTTTCTTGTACCCCCGTGAAATTTGGCCAGGTTATGCAGTTTGCATTGCTGCACAATTGCGCCTGCCTAGCTCGGCCGCGGTTGCAAACATTCAGGCGTGGCAGCCAGATAGGCTGGTCCCCGTAGAACACTGCCAGCGGACTGGGTATATCTGCTTCCCATTTTTCTCACCTGAGTGCTACTGATTCCAGCTTTGACGGCTACAGTCTACTCAATCGGAGCATTAAGTTGAACCTCAACTGATGGCACTTTGTGAAACTGTTGAGAACTAGAGCTCAGTTGTTTGGCACGCCACCACTGTCCATCCAACACTATGGACGGCACTGCCTACATCTGGCTCTAATTAGTCCACGGTTGTGTTCAGCCGAATGACCTCTGCCGGCAACACTCAGAATGAGGTTCTGAGTTATTGCAACATAGGAGCGTTTTACTGCTTTCAAGGCTTCTCAGGAAGAATTCCGGAGTCTTGATGCCGGCAGGCCTCCGGCTCTTCCGAGTGAACATCTCCTTATAAATCCCCCGTGGTTTCTTGTACACCCGTGAAATTTGGACAGGTTATGCAGTTTGCAGTGCTGCACAATTGCGCCTGCCTAGCTCGGCCGCGGTTGCAAACATTCAGGCGTGGCTGCCAGATAGGCTGGTCCCCGTAGGACTCTGCCAGCGGACTGGGTATATCTGCTTCCCGTTCTTCTCACCTGAGTGCTATTGATTCCAGCTTTGACGGCTACACTCTACTCAACCGGAGCAGTCAGTTGAACCTCAACTTATGGCACTTTGTGAAACTGTTGAGAACTAGAGCTCAGTTGTTTGGCATGCCACCACTGTCCATCCAGCACTATGGACGGCACTGCCTACATCTGGCTCTAATTAGTCCACGGTTGTGTTCAGCCGAATGACCTCTGCCAGGAACACTCAGAATGAGGTTCTGAGTTATTGCAACATAGGAGCGTTTCACTGCTTTCAAGGCTTCTCAGGAAGAATTCCGGAATCTTGCTGCCGGCAGGCCTCCGGCTGTTCCGGGTGAACATCTCCTTGTAAATCCCCCGTGGTTTCTTGTACACCCGTGAAATTTGGCCAGGTTATGCAGTTTGCATTGCTGCACAATTGCGCCTGCCTAGCTAGGACGCGGTTGCAAACATTCAGGCGTGGCAGCCAGATAGGCTGGACCCCGTAGGATACTGCCAGCGGACTGGGTATATCTGCTTCCCGTTCTTCTCACCTGAGTGCTACTGATTCCAGCTTTGACGGCTACACTCTACTCAACCGGAGCATGAAGTTGAACTTCAACTTATGGCACTTTGTGAAACTGTTGAGAACTAGAGCTCAGTTGTTTGGCACGCCACCACTGTCCATCCAGCACTATGGACGGCACTGCCTACATCTGGCTCTAATTAGTCCACGATTGTGTTCAGCCGAATGACCTCTGCCGGGAACACTGAGAATGAGGTTCTGAGTTATTGCAACATAGGAGCGTTTCACTGCTTTCAAGGCTTCTCAGGAAGAATTCCGGAATCTTGCTGCCGGCAGGCCTCCGGCTGTTCCGGGTGAACATCTCCTAGTAAATCCCCCGTGGTTTCTTGTACACCCGTGAAATTTGGCCAGGTTATGCAGTTTGCATTGCTGCACAATTACGCCTGCCTAGCTCGGCCGTGGTTACAAATATTCAGGCGTGGCAGCCAGATAGGCTGGTCCCCGTAGGACACTGCCAGCGGACTGGGTATATCTGCTTACCGTTCTATTCACCTGAGTGCTACTGATTCCAGCTTTGACGGTTACACTCTATTCAACCGGAGCATTAAGTTGCACCTCAACTTATGGCACTTTGTGAAAGTGTTGAGAACTAGCGCTCAGTTGTTTGGCACGCCACCACTGTCCATCCAGCACTATGGACGGCACTGCCTACATCTGGCTCTAATTAGTCCACGATTGTGTTCAGCCGAATGACCTCTACCGGGAACACTCAGAATGAGGTTCTGAGTTATTGCAACACAGGAGCGTTTCACTGCTTTCAAGGCTTCTCAGGAAGAATTCCGGAATCTTGCTGCCGGCAGGCCTCCGGCTCTTCCGAGTGAACATCTCCTTATAAATCCGCCGTGGTTTCTAGTACACCAGTGAAATTTGGACAGGTTATGCAGTTTGCATTGCTGCACAATTGCGCCTGCCTATCTCGGCCGCGGTTACAAACATTCGGGCGTGGCAGCCAGATAGGCTGGTCCCCGTAGGACACTGCCAGCGGACTGGGTATATCTGCTTCCCGTTCTTCTCACCTGAGTGCTACTGATTCCAGCTTTGACGGCTACACTCTACTCAACCGGAGCAGTAAGTTGAACCTGAACTTATAGCACTTTGTGAAAATGTTGAGAACTAGAGCTCAGTTGTTTGGCACGCCACCACTGTCCATCCAGCACTATGGACGGCACTGCCTACATCTGGCTCTAATTAGTCCACGATTGTGTTCAGCCGAATGACCTCTACCGGGAACACTCAGAATGAGGTTCTGAGTTATTGCAACACAGGAGCGTTTCACTGCTTTCAAGGCTTCTCAGGAAGAATTCCGGAATCTTGCTGCCGGCAGGCCTCCGGCTCTTCCGAGTGAACATCTCCTTATAAATCTGCCGTGGTTTCTTGTACACCCGTGAAATTTGGACAGGTTATGCAGTTTGCATTGCTGCACAATTGCGCCTGCCTAGCTCGGCCGCGGTTGCAAACATTCAGGCGTGGCAGCCATATAGGCTGGTCCCCGTAGGACTCTGCCAGCGGACTGGGTGTATCTGCTTCCCGTTCTTCTCACCTAAGTGCAACTGATTTCAGCTTTGACGGCTGCACTCTACTCAAGCAGAGCAGTAAGTTGAACCTCAACTGATGGCACTTTGTGAAACTGTTGAGAACTAGAGCTCAGTTGTTTGGCACGCCACCACTGTCCATCCAGCACTATGGACGGCACTGCCTACATCTGGCTCTAATTAGTCCACGGTTGTGTTCAGCCGAATGACCTCTGCCGGGAACACTCAGAATGAGGTTCTGAGTTATTGCAACATAGGAGCGTTTCACAGCTTTCAAGGCTTCTCAGGAAGAATTCCGGAATCTTGCTGCCGGCAGGCCTCCGGCTGTTCCGGGTGAACATCTCCTTGTAAATCCCCCGTGGTTTCTTGTACCCCCGTGAAATTTGGCCAGGTTATGCAGTTTGCATTGCTGCACAATTGCGCCTGCCTAGCTCGGCCGCGGTTACAAACATTCAGGCGTGGCAGCCAGATAGGCTGGTCCCCGTACGAAACTGACTGCGGACTGGGTATAGCTGCTTCCCGTTCTTCTCACCTGAGTGCTACTGACGGCTTTGACGGCTACACTCTACTCAACCGGAGCATTAAGTTGAACCTCAACTTACGGAATTTTGTGAAACTGTTGAGAACTAGCGCTCAGTTGTTTGGCACGCCACCACTCTCCATCCAGCACTATGGACGGCACTGCCTACATCTGGCTCTAATTAGTCCACGATTGTGTTCAGCCGAATGACCTCTGCCGGGAACACTCATAATGAGGTTCTGAGTTATTGCAACACAGGAGCGTTTCACTGCTTTCAAGGCTTCTCAGGAAGAATTCTGGAATCTTGCTGCCGGCAGTCCTCCGGCTGTTCCGGGTGAACATCTCCTTGTAAATCCCCCGTGGTTTCATGTACACCCGTGAAATTTGGACAGGTTATGCAGTTTGCATTGCTGCTCAATTGCGCCTGCCTATCTCGGCCACGGTTACAAACATTCGGGCGTGGCAGCCAGATAGGCTGGTCCCCGTAGGACACTGCCAGCGGAGTGGGTATATCTGCTTCCCGTTCTTCTCACCTGAGTGCTACTGATTCCAGCTTTGACGGCTACACTCTACTCAACCGGAGCAGTAAGGTGAACCTCAACTTATGGCACATGGTGAAAGTGTTGAGAACTAGAGCTCAGTTGTTTGGCACGCCACCACTGTCCATCCAGCACTATGGACGGCATTGCCTACATCTGGCTCTAATTAGTCCACTATTGTGTTCAGCCAAATGACCTCTGCTGGGAATACTCAGAATGCGGTTCTGAGTTATTGCAACATAGGAGCGTTTCACTGCTTTCAAGGCTTCTCAGGAAGAATTCCGGTATCTTGATGCCGGCAGGCCTCCGGCTGTTCCGGGTGAACATCTCGTTGTAAATCCCCCGTGGTTTCTTGTACCCCCGTGAAATTTGGCCAGGTTATGCAGTTTGCATTGCTGCACAATTGCGCCTGCCTAGCTCGGCCGCGGTTAAAAACATTCAGGCGTGGCAGCCAGATAGGCTGGTCCCCGTAGAACACTGCCAGCGGACTGGGTATATCTGCTTCCCATTCTTCTCACCTGAGTGCTACTGATTCCAGCTTTGACGAATACAGTCTACTCAATCGGAGCAGTAAGTTGAACATCAACTTATGGCACTTTGTGAAATTGTTGAGAACTAGAACTCAGTTGTTTGGCACGCCACCACTGTCCATCCAACACTATGGACGGCACTGCCTACATCTGGCTCTAATTAGTCCACGGTTGTGTTCAGCCGAATGACCTCTGCCGGCAACACTCAGAATGAGGTTCTGAGTTATTGCAACATAGGAGCGTTTTACTGCTTTCAAGGCTTCTCAGGAAGAATTCCGGAGTCTTGATGCCGGCAGGCCTCCGGCTCTTCCGAGTGAACATCTCCTTATAAATCCCCCGTGGTTTCTTGTACACCCGTGAAATTTGGACAGGTTATGCAGTTTGCAGTGCTGCACAATTGCGCCTGCCTAGCTCGGCCGCGGTTGCAAACATTCAGGCGTGGCTGCCAGATAGGCTGGTCCCCGTAGGACTCTGCCAGCGGACTGGGTATAACTGCTTCCCGTTCTTCTCACCTGAGTGCTATTGATTGCAGCTTTGACGGCTACACTCTACTCAACCGGAGCAGTAAGTTGAACCTCAACTTATGGCACTTTGTGAAACTGTTGAGAACTAGAGCTCAGTTGTTTGGCATGCCACCACTGTCCATCCAGCACTATGGACGGCACTGCCTACATCTGGCTCTAATTAATCCACGGTTGTGTTCAGCCGAATGACCTCTGCCAGGAACACTCAGAATGAGGTTCTGAGTTATTGCAACATAGGAGCGTTTCACTGCTTTCAAGGCTTCTCAGGAAGAATTCCGGAATCTTGCTGCCGGCAGGCCTCCGGCTGTTGCGGGTGAACATCTCCTTGTAAATCCCCCGTGGTTTCTTGTACACCCGTTAAATTTGGCCAGGTTATGCAGTTTGCATTGCTGCACAATTACGCCTGCCTAGCTCGGCCGTGGTTACAAACATTCAGGCGTGGCAGCCAGATAGGCTGGTCCCCATAGGACACTGCCAGCGGACTGGGTATATCTGCTTACCGTTCTATTCACCTGAGTGCTACTGATTCCAGCTTTGACGGCTACACTCTATTCAACCGGAGCATTAAGTTGCACCTCAACTTATGGCACTTTGTGAAAGTGTTGAGAACTAGCGCTCAGTTGTTTGGCACGCCACCACTCTCCATCCAGCACTATGGACGGCACTGCCTACATCTGGCTCTAATTAGTCCACGGTTGTGTTCAGCCGAATGACCTCTGCCGGGAACACTCAGAATGAGGTTCTGAGTTATTGCAACACAGGAGCGTTTCACTGCTTTCAAGGCTTCTCAGGAAGAATTCCGGAATCTTGCTGCCGGCAGTCCTCCGGCTGTTCCGGGTGAACATCTCCTTGTAAATCCCCCGTGGTTTCTTGTACACCCGTGAAATTTGGCCAGCTTATGCAGTTTGCATTGCTGCTCAATTGCGCCTGCCTATCTCGGCCGCGGTTACAAACATTCGGGCGTGGCAGCCAGATAGGCTGGTCCCCGTAGGACACTGCCAGCGGACTGGGTATATCTGCTTCCCGTTCTTCTCACCTGAGTGCTACTGATTCCAGCTTTGACGGCTACACTCTACTCAACCGGACCAGTAAGTTGAACCTGAACTTATAGCACTTTGTGAAACTGTTGAGAACTAGAGCTCAGTTGTTTGGCACGCCACCACTGTCCATCCAGCACTATGGACGGCACTGCCTACATCTGGCTCTAATTAGTCCACGATTGTGTTCAGCCGAATGACCTCTGCCGGGAACACTCAGAATGAGGTTCTGAGTTATTGCAACATAGGAGCGTTTCACTGCTTTCAAGGCTTCTCAGGAAGAATTCCGGAATCTTGCTCCCGGCGGGCCTCTGGCTCTCCGAGTGAACATCTCCTTGTAAATTCCCCGTGGTTTCTTGTACACCCGTGAAATTTGGACAGGTTATGCAGTTTGCATTGCTGCACAATTGCGCCTGCCTAGCTCGGCTGCGGTTGCAAACATTCAGGCGTGGCAGCCAGATAGGCTGGTCCCCGTAGGACACTGCCAGCGGATTGGGTATATCTGCTTCCTGTTCTTCTCACCTGAGTGCTACTGATTCCAGCTTTGACGGCTACACTCTACGCAACCGGAGCATTAAGTTGAACCTCAACTTACGGGACTTTGTGAAAGTGTTGAGAACTAGAGCTCAGTATTTTACCATGCCACCACTCTCCATCCAGCACTATGGACGGAACTGCCTACATCTGGCTCTAATTAGTCCACGATTGTGTTCAGCCTAATGACCTCTGCCGGGAACACTCAGAATGACGTTCTGAGTTATTGCAACATAGGAGCGTTTCACTGCTTTCAAGGCTTCTCAGGAAGAATTCCGGAATCTTGCTGCCGGCAGGCCTCCGGCTGTTCCGGGTGAACATCTCCTTGTAAATCCCCCGTGGTTTCTTGTACACCCGTGAAATTTGGCCAGGTTATGCAGTTTGCATGGCTTCACAATTGCGCCTGCCTAGCTCGGCCACGGTTGCAAACATTCAGGCGTGGCAGCCAGATAGGCTAGTCCCCGTAGGACACTGCCAGCGGACTGGGTATATCTGCTTCCCGTTCTTCTCACCTGAGTGCTACTGATTCCAGCTTTGACGGCTACACTCTACTCAACCGGAGCAGTAAGTTGAACCTGAACTTATAGCACTTTGTGAAAATGTTGAGAACTAGAGCTCAGTTGTTTGGCACGCCACCACTGTCCATCCAGCACTATGGACGGCACTGCCTACATCTGGCTCTAATTAGTCCACGATTGTGTTCAGCCGAATGACCTCTACCGGGAACACTCAGAATGAGGTTCTGAGTTATTGCAACACAGGAGCGTTTCACTGCTTTCAAGGCTTCTCAGGAAGAATTCCGGAATCTTGCTGCCGGCAGGCCTCCGGCTCTTCCGAGTGAACATCTCCTTATAAATCTGCCGTGGTTTCTTGTACACCTGTGAAATTTGGACAGGTTATGCAGTTTGCATTGCTGCACAATTGCGCCTGCCTAGCTCGGCCGCGGTTGCAAACATTCAGGCGTGGCAGCCATATAGGCTGGTCCCCGTAGGACTCTGCCAGCGGACTGGGTGTATCTGCTTCCCGTTCTTCTCACCTAAGTGCAACTGATTTCAGCTTTGACGGCTGCACTCTACTCAAGCAGAGCAGTAAGTTGAACCTCAACTGATGGCACTTTGTGAAACTGTTGAGAACTAGAGCTCAGTTGTTTGGCACGCCACCACTGTCCATCCAGCACTATGGACGGCACTGCCTACATCTGGCTCTAATTAGTCCACGGTTGTGTTCAGCCGAATGACCTCTGCCGGGAACACTCAGAATGAGGTTCTGAGTTATTGCAACATAGGAGCGTTTCACAGCTTTCAAGGCTTCTCAGGAAGAATTCCGGAATCTTGCTGCCGGCAGGCCTCCGGCTGTTCCGGGTGAACATCTCCTTGTAAATCCCCCGTGGTTTCTTGTACCCCCGTGAAATTTGGCCAGGTTATGCAGTTTGCATTGCTGCACAATTGCGCCTGCCTAGCTCGGCCGCGGTTACAAACATTCAGGCGTGGCAGCCAGATAGGCTGGTCCCCGTACGAAACTGACTGCGGACTGGGTATAGCTGCTTCCCGTTCTTCTCACCTGAGTGCTACTGACGGCTTTGACGGCTACACTCTACTCAACCGGAGCATTAAGTTGAACCTCAACTTACGGAATTTTGTGAAACTGTTGAGAACTAGCGCTCAGTTGTTTGGCACGCCACCACTCTCCATCCAGCACTATGGACGGCACTGCCTACATCTGGCTCTAATTAGTCCACGATTGTGTTCAGCCGAATGACCTCTGCCGGGAACACTCATAATGAGGTTCTGAGTTATTGCAACACAGGAGCGTTTCACTGCTTTCAAGGCTTCTCAGGAAGAATTCTGGAATCTTGCTGCCGGCAGTCCTCCGGCTGTTCCGGGTGAACATCTCCTTGTAAATCCCCCGTGGTTTCATGTACACCCGTGAAATTTGGACAGGTTATGCAGTTTGCATTGCTGCTCAATTGCGCCTGCCTATCTCGGCCACGGTTACAAACATTCGGGCGTGGCAGCCAGATAGGCTGGTCCCCGTAGGACACTGCCAGCGGAGTGGGTATATCTGCTTCCCGTTCTTCTCACCTGAGTGCTACTGATTCCAGCTTTGACGGCTACACTCTACTCAACCGGAGCATTAAGCTGAACCTCAACTTATGGCACTTTGTGAAACTGTTGAGAACTAGAGCTCAGTTGTTTGGCACGCCACCACTGTCCATCCAGCACTATGGACGGCATTGCCTACATCTGGCTCTAATTAGTCCACTATTGTGTTCAGCCAAATGACCTCTGCTGGGAATACTCAGAATGCGGTTCTGAGTTATTGCAACATAGGAGCGTTTCACTGCTTTCAAGGCTTCTCAGGAAGAATTCCGGTATCTTGATGCCGGCAGGCCTCCGGCTGTTCCGGGTGAACATCTCGTTGTAAATCCCCCGTGGTTTCTTGTACCCCCGTGAAATTTGGCCAGGTTATGCAGTTTGCATTGCTGCACAATTGCGCCTGCCTAGCTCGGCCGCGGTTAAAAACATTCAGGCGTGGCAGCCAGATAGGCTGGTCCCCGTAGAACACTGCCAGCGGACTGGGTATATCTGCTTCCCATTCTTCTCACCTGAGTGCTACTGATTCCAGCTTTGACGAATACAGTCTACTCAATCGGAGCAGTAAGTTGAACATCAACTTATGGCACTTTGTGAAACTGTTGAGAACTAGAACTCAGTTGTTTGGCACGCCACCACTGTCCATCCAACACTATGGACGGCACTGCCTACATCTGGCTCTAATTAGTCCACGGTTGTGTTCAGCCGAATGACCTCTGCCGGCAACACTCAGAATGAGGTTCTGAGTTATTGCAACATAGGAGCGTTTTACTGCTTTCAAGGCTTCTCAGGAAGAATTCCGGAGTCTTGATGCCGGCAGGCCTCCGGCTCTTCCGAGTGAACATCTCCTTATAAATCCCCCGTGGTTTCTTGTACACCAGTGAAATTTGGACAGGTTATGCAGTTTGCAGTGCTGCACAATTGCGCCTGCCTAGCTCGGCCGCGGTTGCAAACATTCAGGCGTGGCTGCCAGATAGGCTGGTCCCCGTAGGACTCTGCCAGCGGACTGGGTATAACTGCTTCCCGTTCTTCTCACCTGAGTGCTATTGATTGCAGCTTTGACGGCTACACTCTACTCAACCGGAGCAGTAAGTTGAACCTCAACTCATGGCACTTTGTGAAACTGTTGAGAACTAGAGCTCAGTTGTTTGGCATGCCACCACTGTCCATCCAGCACTATGGACGGCACTGCCTACATCTGGCTCTAATTAATCCACGGTTGTGTTCAGCCGAATGACCTCTGCCAGGAACACTCAGAATGAGGTTCTGAGTTATTGCAACATAGGAGCGTTTCACTGCTTTCAAGGCTTCTCAGGAAGAATTCCGGAATCTTGCTGCCGGCAGGCCTCCGGCTGTTCCGGGTGAACATCTCCTTGTAAATCCCCCGTGGTTTCTTGTACACCCGTGAAATTTGGCCAGGTTATGCAGTTTGCATTGCTGCACAATTACGCCTGCCTAGCTCGGCCGTGGTTACAAACATTCAGGCGTGGCAGCCAGATAGGCTGGTCCCCATAGGACACTGCCAGCGGACTGGGTATATCTGCTTACCGTTCTATTCACCTGAGTGCTACTGATTCCAGCTTTGACGGCTACACTCTATTCAACCGGAGCATTAAGTTGCACCTCAACTTATGGCACTTTGTGAAAGTGTTGAGAACTAGCGCTCAGTTGTTTGGCACGCCACCACTCTCCATCCAGCACTATGGACGGCACTGCCTACATCTGGCTCTAATTAGTCCACGGTTGTGTTCAGCCGAATGACCTCTGCCGGGAACACTCAGAATGAGGTTCTGAGTTATTGCAACACAGGAGCGTTTCACTGCTTTCAAGGCTTCTCAGGAAGAATTCCGGAATCTTGCTGCCGGCAGTCCTCCGGCTGTTCCGGGTGAACATCTCCTTGTAAATCCCCCGTGGTTTCTTGTACACCCGTGAAATTTGGCCAGCTTATGCAGTTTGCATTGCTGCTCAATTGCGCCTGCCTATCTCGGCCGCGGTTACAAACATTCGGGCGTGGCAGCCAGATAGGCTGGTCCCCGTAGGACACTGCCAGCGGACTGGGTATATCTGCTTCCCGTTCTTCTCACCTGAGTGCTACTGATTCCAGCTTTGACGGCTACACTCTACTCAACCGGACCAGTAAGTTGAACCTGAACTTATAGCACTTTGTGAAACTGTTGAGAACTAGAGCTCAGTTGTTTGGCACGCCACCACTGTCCATCCAGCACTATGGACGGCACTGCCTACATCTGGCTCTAATTAGTCCACGATTGTGTTCAGCCGAATGACCTCTGCCGGGAACACTCAGAATGAGGTTCTGAGTTATTGCAACATAGGAGCGTTTCACTGCTTTCAAGGCTTCTCAGGAAGAATTCCGGAATCTTGCTCCCGGCGGGCCTCTGGCTCTCCGAGTGAACATCTCCTTGTAAATTCCCCGTGGTTTCTTGTACACCCGTGAAATTTGGACAGGTTATGCAGTTTGCATTGCTGCACAATTGCGCCTGCCTAGCTCGGCTGCGGTTGCAAACATTCAGGCGTGGCAGCCAGATAGGCTGGTCCCCGTAGGACACTGCCAGCGGATTGGGTATATCTGCTTCCCGTTCTTCTCACCTGAGTGCTACTGATTCCAGCTTTGACGGCTACACTCTACGCAACCGGAGCATTAAGTTGAACCTCAACTTACGGGACTTTGTGAAAGTGTTGAGAACTAGAGCTCAGTATTTTACCATGCCACCACTCTCCATCCAGCACTATGGACGGAACTGCCTACATCTGGCTCTAATTAGTCCACGATTGTGTTCAGCCTAATGACCTCTGCCGGGAACACTCAGAATGACGTTCTGAGTTATTGCAACATAGGAGCGTTTCACTGCTTTCAAGGCTTCTCAGGAAGAATTCCGGAATCTTGCTGCCGGCAGGCCTCCGGCTGTTCCGGGTGAACATCTCCTTGTAAATCCCCCGTGGTTTCTTGTACACCCGTGAAATTTGGCCAGGTTATGCAGTTTGCATGGCTTCACAATTGCGCCTGCCTAGCTCGGCCACGGTTGCAAACATTCAGGCGTGGCAGCCAGATAGGCTAGTCCCCGTAGGACACTGCCAGCGGACTGGGTATATCTGCTTCCCGTTCTTCTCACCTGAGTGCTACTGATTCCAGCTTTGACGGCTATACTCTACTCAACCGGAGCATTAAGTTGAACCTCAACTCATGGCACTTTGTGTAAGTGTTGAGCACTAGAACTCAGTTGTTTGGCACGCCACCACTCTCCATCCAGCACTATGGACGGCACTGCCTCCATCTGGCTCTAATTAGTCCATGGTTGTGTTCAGCCGAATGACCTCTGCCGGGAACACTCAGAATGAGGTTCTGAGTTATTGCAACATAGGAGCGTTTCACTGCTTTCAAGGCTTCTCAGGAAGAATTCCGGAATCTTGCTGCCGGCAGGCCTCCGGCTGTTCCGGGTGAACATCTCCTTGTAAATCCCCCGTGGTTTCTTGTACACCCGTGAAATTTGGACAGGTTATGCAGTTTGCATTGCTGCACAATTGCGCCTGCCTAGCTCGGCCGCGGTTGCAAATATTCTGGCGTGGCAGCCAGATAGGCTGGTCCCCGTAGGACTCTGCCAGCGGACTGTGTATATCTGCTTCCCGTTCTTCTCACCTGAGTGCTACTGATTCCAGCTTTGACGGCTACACTCTACTCCACCGGAGCAGTAAGTTGAACCTCAACTTATGGCACTTTGTAAAACTGTTGAGAACTAGAGCTCAGTTGTTTGGCACGCCACCACTCTCCATCCAGCACTATGGACGGCACTCCCTACATCTGGCTCTAATTAGTCCACGGTTGTGTTCAGCCGAATGACCTCTGCCGGGAACACTCAGAATGAGGTTCTGAGTTATTGCAACATAGGAGCGTTTCACTGCTTTCAAGGCTTCTCAGGAAGAATTCCGGAATCTTGCTGCCGGCAGGCCTCCGGCTGTTCCGGGTGAACATCTCCTTGTAAATCCCCATTGGTTTCTTCTACACCCGTGAAATTTGGCCAGGTTATGCATTTTGCATTGCTGCACAATTGCGCAAGCCTAGCTCGGCCGCGGTTGCAAACATTCAGGCGTGGCAGCCAGATAGGCTGGTCCCCATAGGACTCTGCCAGCGGACTGGGTATATCTGCTTCCCGTTCTTCTCACCTGAGTGCTACTGATTCCAGCTTTGACGGCTACACTCGACTCAACCGGAGCAGTAAGTTGAACCTCAACTTATGGCACTTTGTGAAACTGTTGAGAACTAGAGCTCAGTTGTTTGGCATGCCACCACTGTCCATCCAGCACTATGGACGGTACTGCCTACATCTGGCTCTAATTAGTTCACGATTGTGTTCAGCCGAATGACCTCTGCCGGGAAAACTCAGAATGAGGTTCTAAGTTACTGCAACATAGGAGCGTTTCACTGCTTTCTAGGCTTCTCAGGAAGAATTCCGGAATCTTGCTGCGGGCAGGCCTCCGGCTGTTCCGGGTGAACATCTCCTTGTAAATCCCCCGTGGTTTCTTGTCCACCCGTGAAATTTGGCCAAGTTATGCACTTTGCATTGCTGCACAATTCCGCCTGCCTAGCTCAGCCGCGGTTGCAAACATTCAGGCGTGGCAGCCTGATGGACTGGTCCCCGTAGGACACTGCCAGCGGACTGGGTATATCTGCTTCCCGTTCTCCTCACCTTTGTGATACTGATTCCAGCTTTGATGGCTACACTCTACTCAACGGGAGCATTAAGTTGAACCTCAACTTATGGCACTTTGTGAAACTGTTCTGAACTAGAGCTCAGTTGTTTGGCACGCCATCACTCTCCATCCAGCACTATGGACGTCACTCCCTACATATGGCTCTAATTAGTCCACGGTTGTGTTCAGCCGAATGACCTCTGCCGGCAACACTCAGAATGAGGTTCTGAGTTATTGCAACATAGGAGCGTTTCACTGCTTTCAAGGCTTCTCAGGAAGAATTCCGGAATCTTCCTGCCGGCAGGCCTCCGGCTGTTCCAGGTGAACATCTCCTTGTAAATGCCCCGTGGTTTCTTGTACACCCGTGAAATTTGGCCAGGTTATGCAGTTTGGATTGCTGCACAATTGCGCCTGCCTAGCAAGGCCGCGGTTGCAAACATTCAGGCGAGGCAGCCAGATAGGCTGGTCCCCGTAGGACACTGCCAGCGGACTGGGTATATCTGCTTCCCGTTCTTCTCACCTGAGTGCTACTGATTCCAGCTTTGACGGCTACACTCTACTCAACCGGACCATTAAGTTGAACCTCAACTTATGGCACTTTGTGAAACTGTTGAGAACTAGAGCTCAGTTGTTTGGCACGCCACCACTGTCCATCCAGCACTATGGACGGCACTGCCTACATCTGGCTCTAATTAGTCCACGATTGTGTTCAGCCGAATGACCTCTGCCGGGAACACTGAGAATGAGGTTCTGAGTTATTGCAACATAGGAGCGTTTCACTGCTTTCAAGGCTTCTCAGGAAGAATTCCGGAATCTTGCTGCCGGCAGGCCTCCGGCTGTTCTGGGTGAATATCTCCTTGTAAATCCGCATTGGTTTCTTGTACACCCGTGAAATTTGGACAGGTTATGCAGTTTGCATTGCTGCACAATTGCGCCTGCCTAGCTCGGCCGCGTTTGAAATTTCAGGCGTGGCAGCCAGATAGGCTGGTCCCCGTAGTACTCTGCCAGCGGACTGGGTATATCTGCTTCCCGTTCTTCTCACCTGAGTGCTACTGATTCCAGCTTTGACGGCTACACTCGACTCAACCGGAGCAGTAAGTTGAACCTCAACGTATGGCACTTTGTGAAACTGTTGAGAACTAGAGCTTAGATATTTGGCACGCGACCACTGTCCATCCAGTACTATGGACGACATTGCCTACATCTGGCTCTAATTAGTCCACGGTTGTGTTCAGCCGAATAACCTCTGCCGGGAACACTCAGAATGAGATTCTGAGTTATTGCAACATAGGAGCGTTTCACTGCTTTCAAGGCTTCTCAGGAAGATTTCCGGAATCTTGCTGCCCGCAGGCCTCTGGCTGTTCCGGGTGAACATCTCCTTGTAAATCCCCCGTGGTTTCGTGTACACCCGTGAAATTTGGCCAGGTTATGCAGTTTGCATTGCTGCACAATTGTGCCTGCCTAGCTCGGCCGCGGTTGCAAACATTCAGGCGTGGCAGCCAGATAGGCTGGTCCCCGTAGGACACTGCCAGCGGACTGGGTATATCTGCTTCCCGTTCTCCTCACCTGAGTGCTACTGATTCAAGCTTTGACGGCTACACTCTACTCAACCGGAGCATTAAGTTGAACCTCAACTTATGGCACTTTGTGAAACTCTTCAGAACTAGAGCTCAGTTATTTGGCACGCCACCACTCTCCATCCAGCACTATGGACGGCACTCCCTACATATGGCTCTAATTAGTCCACGGTTGTGTTCAGCCGAATGACCTCTGCCGGGAACACTCAGAATGAGGTTCTGAGTTATTGCAACATAGGAGCGTTTCATTGCTTTCAAGGCTTCTCAGGAAGAATTCCGGAATCTTGCTCCCAGCAGGCCTCCGGCTGTTCCGGGTGAACATCTCCTTGTAAATCCCCCGTGGTTTCTTGTACACCCGTGAAATTTGGCCAGGTTATGCAGTTTGCATTGCTGCACAATTGCGCCTCCCTAGCTAGGCCGCGGTTGCAAACATTCAGGCATGGCAGCCAGATAGGCTGGTCCCCGTAGGACACTGCCAGCGGACTGGGTATATCTGCTTCCCGTTCTTCTCACCTGAGTGCTACTGATTCCAACTTTGACGGCTACACTCTACTCAACCGGAGCATTAAGCTGAACCTCAACTTATGGCACTTTGTGAAACTGTTGAGAACTAGAGCTCAGTTGTTTGGCACGCCACCACTGTCCATCCAGCACTATGGACGGCACTGCCTACATCTGGCTCTAATTAGTCCACGATTGTGTTCAGCCGAATGACCTCTGCCGGGAACACTGAGAATGAGGTTCTGAATTATTGCAACATAGGAGCATTTCACTGCTTTCCGGGCTTCTCAGGAAGAATTCCGGAATCTTGCTGCCGGCAGGCCTCCGGCTGTTCCGGGTGAACATCTCCTTGTAAATCCCCATTGGTTTCTTGTAGACCCGTGAAATTTGGACAGGTTATGCAGTTTGCATTGCTGCACAATTGCGCCTGCCTAGCTCGGCCGCGTTTGCAAACTTTCAGGCGTGGCAGCCAGATAGGCTGGTCCCCGTAGTACTCTGCCAGCGGACTGGGTATATCTGCTTCCCGTTCTTCTCACCTGAGTGCTACTGATTCCCGATTTGACGGCTACACTCTACTCAACCGGAGCCGTAAGTTGAACCTCAACTTATGGCACTTTGTGAAACTGTTGAGAACTAGAGCTCAGTTGTTTGGCACGCCACCACTGTCCATCCAGCACTATGGACGGCACTGCCTACATCTGGCTCTAATTAGTCCACGATTGTGTTCAGCCGAATGACCTCAGCCGGGAACACCCAGAATGAGGTTCTGAGTTATTGCAACGTAGGAGCGTTTCACTGCTTTCAAGGCTTCTCAGGAAGAATTCCGGAATCTTGCTGCCGGCAGGCCTCGGGCTGTTCCGGGTGAACATCTCCTTGTAAATCCCCTGTGGTTTCTTGTACACCCGTGAAATTTGGCCAGCTTATGCAGTTTGCATTGCTGCACAATTGCGCCTCCTTAGCTCGGCCGCGGTTGCAAACATTCAGGCGTGGCACCCAGATAGGCTGGTCCCCGTAGGACTCTGCCAGCGGACTGGGTATATCTACTTCCCGTTCTTCTCACCTGAGTGCTACTGATTCCAGCTTTGACGGCTACACTCTACTCAACCGGAGCATTAAGTTGAACCTCAACTTATGGCACTTTGTGAAAGTGTTGAGAACTAGAGCTCAGTTGTTTGGCACGCCACCATTGTCCATCCAGCAATATGGACGGCACTGCATACATCTGGCTCTAATTAGTCAACGGTTGTGTTCAGCCGAATGACCTCTGCCGGGAACACTCAGAATGAGGTTTTGAGTTATTGCAACATAGGAGCGTTTCACTGCTTTCAAGGCTTCTCAGGAAGAATTCCGGAATCTTGCTGCCGGCAGGCCTCTGGCTCTCCGAGTGAACATCTCCTTGTAAATCCCCCGTGGTTTCTTGTACACCCGTGAAATTTGGACAAGTTATGCAGTTTGAATTGCTGCACAATTGCGCCTACATAGCTCGGCCGCGGATGCAAACATTCAGGCGTGGCAGCCAGATAGGCTGGTCCCCGTAGGACTCTGCCAGCGGACTGGGTATATCTACTTCCCGTTCTTCTCACCTGAGTGCTACTGATTCCAGATTTGACAGCTACACTCTACTCAACCTGAGCAGTAAGTTGAACCTCAACTTATGGCACTTTGTGAAAATGTTGAGAACTAGAGCTCACTTGTTTGGCACGTCACCACTGTCTATCCAGCACTATGGCCGGCACTGCCTACATCTGGCTCTAATTAGTCCACGATTGTGTTCAGCCGAATGACCTCTGCCGGCAACACTCAGAATGAGGTTCTGAGTTATTGCAACATAGGATCGTTTCACTGCTTTCAAGGCTTCTCAGGAAGAATTCCGGAATCTTGCTGCCGGCAGGCCTCCGGCTGTTCCCGGTGAACATCTCCTTGTAAATCCCCACTGGTTTCTTGTACACCCGTTAAATTTGGACAGGTTATGCAGTTTGCATTGCTGCACAATTGCGCCTGCCTAGCTCGGCCGCGGTTACAAACATTCAGGCGTGGAAGCCAGATAGGCTGGTCCCCGTAGGACTCTGCCAGTGGACTGGGTATATCTGCTTCCCGTTCTTCTCACCTGAGTGCTACTGATTCCAGCTTTGACGGCTACACTCGACTCAACCGGAGCAGTAAGTTGAACTTCAACTTATGGCACTTTGTGAAACTGTTGAGAACTAGAGCTCAGTTGGTTGGCACGCCACCACTCTCCATCCAGCACTATGGACTGTACTGCCTTCATCTGGCTCTAATTAGTCCACGATTGTGTTCAGCCGAATGACCTCTGCCGGGAATACTCAGAATGAGGTTCTGAGTTATTGCAACATAGGAGCGTTTCACTGCTTTCAAGGCTTCTCAGGAAGAATTCCGGAATCTTGCTGCCGGCAGGCCTCCGGCTGTTCCGGGTGAACATCTCCTTGTAAATTCCCCGTGGTTTCCTGTACACCCGTCAAATTTGGCCAGGTTATGCAGTTTGCATGGCTTCACAATTGCGCCTGCCTAGCTCGGCCATGGTTGCAAACATTCAGGCGTGGCAGCTAGATAGGCTGGTCCCCGTAGGACACTGCCAGCGGACTGGGTATATCTGCTTCCTGTTCTTCTCACCTGAGTGCTACTGATTCCAGCTTTGACGGCTACACTCTACTAAACCGGAGCATTAAGTTGAACCTCAACTTATGGCACTTTGTGAAAGTGTTGAGCACTAGAACTCAGTTATTTGGCACGCCACCACTCTCCATCCAGCACTATGGACAGCACTGCCTACATCTGGCTCTAATTAGTCCATGGTTGTGTTCAGCCGAATGACCTCTGCCGGGAACACTCAGAATGAGGTTCTGAGTTATTGCAACATAGGAGCGTTTCACTGCTTTCAAGGCTTCTCAGGAAGAATTCCGGAATCTTGCTGCCGGCAGGCCTCCGGCTGTTCCGGGTGAACATCTCCTTGTAAATCCCCCGTGGTTTCTTTTACACCCGTGAAATTTGGCCAGCTTATGCAGTTTGCATTGCTGAACAATTGCGCCTGCCTAGCTTGGCCGCGGTGGCAAACATTCAGGCGTGGCAGCCAGATAGGCTGGTCCCCGTAGGACTCTGCCAGCGGACTGGGTATATCTGCTTCCCGTTCTTCGCACCTGAGGGCTACTGTTTCCAGCTGTGATGGCTACACTCAACTCAACCGGAGCATTAAGTTGACCCTCAACTTATGGCACTTTGTGAAACTGTGAGAACTAGAGCTCAGTTGTTTGGCACGCCACCACTGTCCATCCAGCACTATGGACGGCACTGCCTACATCTTGCTCTAATTAGTCCACGGTTGTGTTCAATAGAATGACCTCTGCCGGCAACACTCAGAATGAGGTTCTGAGTTATTGCAACATAGGAGCGTTTCACTGCTTTCAAGGCTTCTCAGGAAGAATTCCGGAATCTTGCTGCCGGCAGTCCTCCGGCTGTTCCGGGTGAACATCTCCTTGTAAATCCCCCGTGGTTTCTTGTACCCCCGTGAAATTTGGCCAGGTTATGCAGTTTGCATTGCTGCACAATTGCGCCTGCCTAGCTCGGCCGCGGTTACAAACATTCAGGCGTGGCAGCCAGATAGGCTGGTCCCCGTACGAAACTGACTGCGGACTGGGTATATCTGCTTCCCGTTCTTCTCACCTGAGTGCTACTGACGGCTTTGACGGCTACACTCTACTCAACCGGAGCATTAAGTTGAACCTCAACTTACGGAATTTTGTGAAACTGTTGAGAACTAGCGCTCAGTTGTTTGGCACGCCACCACTCTCCATCCAGCACTATGGACGGCACTGCCTACATCTGGCTCTAATTAGTCCACGATTGTGTTCAGCCGAATGACCTCTGCCGGGAACACTCATAATGAGGTTCTGAGTTATTGCAACACAGGAGCGTTTCACTGCTTTCAAGGCTTCTCAGGAAGAATTCTGGAATCTTGCTGCCGGCAGTCCTCCGGCTGTTCCGGGTGAACATCTCCTTGTAAATCCCCCGTGGTTTCATGTACACCCGTGAAATTTGGACAGGTTATGCAGTTTGCATTGCTGCTCAATTGCGCCTGCCTATCTCGGCCACGGTTACAAACATTCGGGCGTGGCAGCCAGATAGGCTGGTCCCCGTAGGACACTGCCAGCGGAGTGGGTATATCTGCTTCCCGTTCTTCTCACCTGAGTGCTACTGATTCCAGCTTTGACGGCTACACTCTACTCAACCGGAGCAGTAAGGTGAACCTCAACTTATGGCACATGGTGAAAGTGTTGAGAACTAGAGCTCAGTTGTTTGGCACGCCACCACTGTCCATCCAGCACTATGGACGGCATTGCCTACATCTGGCTCTAATTAGTCCACTATTGTGTTCAGCCAAATGACCTCTGCTGGGAATACTCAGAATGCGGTTCTGAGTTATTGCAACATAGGAGCGTTTCACTGCTTTCAAGGCTTCTCAGGAAGAATTCCGGAATCTTGCTGCCGGCAGGCCTCCGGCTGTTCCGGGTGAACATCTCGTTGTAAATCCCCCGTGGTTTCTTGTACCCCCGTGAAATTTGGCCAGGTTATGCAGTTTGCATTGCTGCACAATTGCGCCTGCCTAGCTCGGCCGCGGTTGCAAACATTCAGGCGTGGCAGCCAGATAGGCTGGTCCCCGTAGAACACTGCCAGCGGACTGGGTATATCTGCTTCCCATTTTTCTCACCTGAGTGCTACTGATTCCAGCTTTGACGGCTACAGTCTACTCAATCGGAGCATTAAGTTGAACCTCAACTGATGGCACTTTGTGAAACTGTTGAGAACTAGAGCTCAGTTGTTTGGCACGCCACCACTGTCCATCCAACACTATGGACGGCACTGCCTACATCTGGCTCTAATTAGTCCACGGTTGTGTTCAGCCGAATGACCTCTGCCGGCAACACTCAGAATGAGGTTCTGAGTTATTGCAACATAGGAGCGTTTTACTGCTTTCAAGGCTTCTCAGGAAGAATTCCGGAGTCTTGATGCCGGCAGGCCTCCGGCTCTTCCGAGTGAACATCTCCTTATAAATCCCCCGTGGTTTCTTGTACACCCGTGAAATTTGGACAGGTTATGCAGTTTGCAGTGCTGCACAATTGCGCCTGCCTAGCTCGGCCGCGGTTGCAAACATTCAGGCGTGGCTGCCAGATAGGCTGGTCCCGGTAGGACTCTGCCAGCGGACTGGGTATATCTGCTTCCCGTTCTTCTCACCTGAGTGCTATTGATTCCAGCTTTGACGGCTACACTCTACTCAACCGGAGCAGTCAGTTGAACCTCAACTTATGGCACTTTGTGAAACTGTTGAGAACTAAAGCTCAGTTGTTTGGCATGCCACCACTGTCCATCCAGCACTATGGACGGCACTGCCTACATCTGGCTCTAATTAGTCCACGGTTGTGTTCAGCCGAATGACCTCTGCCAGGAACACTCAGAATGAGGTTCTGAGTTATTGCAACATAGGAGCGTTTCACTGCTTTCAAGGCTTCTCAGGAAGAATTCCGGAATCTTGCTGCCGGCAGGCCTCCGGCTGTTCCGGGTGAACATCTCCTTGTAAATCCCCCGTGGTTTCTTGTACACCCGTGAAATTTGGCCAGGTTATGCAGTTTGCATTGCTGCACAATTGCGCCTGCCTAGCTAGGCCGCGGTTGCAAACATTCAGGCGTGGCAGCCAGATAGGCTGGACCCCGTAGGATACTGCCAGCGGACTGGGTATATCTGCTTCCCGTTCTTCTCACCTGAGTGCTACTGATTCCAGCTTTGACGGCTACACTCTACTCAACCGGAGCATGAAGTTGAACTTCAACTTATGGCACTTTGTGAAACTGTTGAGAACTAGAGCTCAGTTGTTTGGCACGCCACCACTGTCCATCCAGCACTATGGACGGCACTGCCTACATCTGGCTCTAATTAGTCCACGATTGTGTTCAGCCGAATGACCTCTGCCGGGAACACTGAGAATGAGGTTCTGAGTTATTGCAACATAGGAGCGTTTCACTGCTTTCAAGGCTTCTCAGGAAGAATTCCGGAATCTTGCTGCCGGCAGGCCTCCGGCTGTTCCGGGTGAACATCTCCTAGTAAATCCCCCGTGGTTTCTTGTACACCCGTGAAATTTGGCCAGGTTATGCAGTTTGCATTGCTGCACAATTACGCCTGCCTAGCTCGGCCGTGGTTACAAATATTCAGGCGTGGCAGCCAGATAGGCTGGTCCCCGTAGGACACTGCCAGCGGACTGGGTATATCTGCTTACCGTTCTATTCACCTGAGTGCTACTGATTCCAGCTTTGACGGTTACACTCTATTCAACCGGAGCATTAAGTTGCACCTCAACTTATGGCACTTTGTGAAAGTGTTGAGAACTAGCGCTCAGTTGTTTGGCACGCCACCACTCTCCATCCAGCATTATGGACGGCACTGGCTACATCTGGCTCTAATTAGTCCACGGTTGTGTTCAGCCGAATGACCTCTGCCGGGAACACTCAGAATGAGGTTCTGAGTTATTGCAACACAGGAGCGTTTCACTGCTTTCAAGGCTTCTCAGGAAGAATTCCGGAATCTTGCTGCCGGCAGTCCTCCGGCTGTTCCGGGTGAACATCTCCTTGTAAATCCCCCGTGGTTTCTTGTACACCCGGGAAGTTTGGACAGGTTATGCAGTTTGCATTGCTGCTCAATTGCGCCTGCCTATCTCGGCCGCGGTTACAAACATTCGGGCGTGGCAGCCAGATAGGCTGGTCCCCGTAGGACACTGCCAGCGGACTGGGTATATCTGCTTCCCGTTCTTCTCACCTGAGTGCTACTGATTCCAGCTTTGAGGGCTACACTCTACTCAACCGGAGCAGTAAGTTGAACCTGAACTTATAGCACTTTGTGAAAATGTTGAGAACTAGAGCTCAGTTGTTTGGCACGCCACCACTGTCCATCCAGCACTATGGACGGCACTGCCTACATCTGGCTCTAATTAGTCCACGATTGTGTTCAGCCGAATGACCTCTACCGGGAACACTCAGAATGAGGTTCTGAGTTATTGCAACACAGGAGCGTTTCACTGCTTTCAAGGCTTCTCAGGAAGAATTCCGGAATCTTGCTGCCGGCAGGCCTCCGGCTCTTCCGAGTGAACATCTCCTTATAAATCCGCCGTGGTTTCTTGTACACCCGTGAAATTTGGACAGGTTATGCAGTTTGCATTGCTGCACAATTGCGCCTGCCTAGCTCGGCCGCGGTTGCAAACATTCAGGCGTGGCAGCCATATAGGCTGGTCCCCGTAGGACTCTGCCAGCGGACTGGGTGTATCTGCTTCCCGTTCTTCTCACCTAAGTGCAACTGATTTCAGCTTTGACGGCTGCACTCTACTCAAGCAGAGCAGTAAGTTGAACCTCAACTGATGGCACTTTGTGAAACTGTTGAGAACTAGAGCTCAGTTGTTTGGCACGCCACCACTGTCCATCCAGCACTATGGACGGCACTGCCTACATCTGGCTCTAATTAGTCCACGGTTGTGTTCAGCCGAATGACCTCTGCCGGGAACACTCAGAATGAGGTTCTGAGTTATTGCAACATAGGAGCGTTTCACAGCTTTCAAGGCTTCTCAGGAAGAATTCCGGAATCTTGCTGCCGGCAGGCCTCCGGCTGTTCCGGGTGAACATCTCCTTGTAAATCCCCCGTGGTTTCTTGTACCCCCGTGAAATTTGGCCAGGTTATGCAGTTTGCATTGCTGCACAATTGCGCCTGCCTAGCTCGGCCGCGGTTACAAACATTCAGGCGTGGCAGCCAGATAGGCTGGTCCCCGTACGAAACTGACTGCGGACTGGGTATATCTGCTTCCCGTTCTTCTCACCTGAGTGCTACTGACGGCTTTGACGGCTACACTCTACTCAACCGGAGCATTAAGTTGAACCTCAACTTACAGAATTTTGTGAAACTGTTGAGAACTAGCGCTCAGTTGTTTGGCACGCCACCACTCTCCATCCAGCACTATGGACGGCACTGCCTACATCTGGCTCTAATTAGTCCACGATTGTGTTCAGCCGAATGACCTCTGCCGGGAACACTCATAATGAGGTTCTGAGTTATTGCAACACAGGAGCGTTTCACTGCTTTCAAGGCTTCTCAGGAAGAATTCTGGAATCTTGCTGCCGGCAGTCCTCCGGCTGTTCCGGGTGAACATCTCCTTGTAAATCCCCCGTGGTTTCATGTACACCCGTGAAATTTGGACAGGTTATGCAGTTTGCATTGCTGCTCAATTGCGCCTGCCTATCTCGGCCACGGTTACAAACATTCGGGCGTGGCAGCCAGATAGGCTGGTCCCCGTAGGACACTGCCAGCGGAGTGGGTATATCTGCTTCCCGTTCTTCTCACATGAGTGCTACTGATTCCAGCTTTGACGGCTACACTCTACTCAACCGGAGCAGTAAGGTGAACCTCAACTTATGGCACATGGTGAAAGTGTTGAGAACTAGAGCTCAGTTGTTTGGCACGCCACCACTGTCCATCCAGCACTATGGACGGCATTGCCTACATCTGGCTCTAATTAGTCCACTATTGTGTTCAGCCAAATGACCTCTGCTGGGAATACTCAGAATGCGGTTCTGAGTTATTGCAACATAGGAGCGTTTCACTGCTTTCAAGGCTTCTCAGGAAGAATTCCGGTATCTTGATGCCGGCAGGCCTCCGGCTGTTCCGGGTGAACATCTCGTTGTAAATCCCCCGTGGTTTCTTGTACCCCCGTGAAATTTGGCCAGGTTATGCAGTTTGCATTGCTGCACAATTGCGCCTGCCTAGCTCGGCCGCGGTTAAAAACATTCAGGCGTGGCAGCCAGATAGGCTGGTCCCCGTAGAACACTGCCAGCGGACTGGGTATATCTGCTTCCCATTCTTCTCACCTGAGTGCTACTGATTCCAGCTTTGACGAATACAGTCTACTCAATCGGAGCAGTAAGTTGAACATCAACTTATGGCACTTTGTGAAACTGTTGAGAACTAGAACTCAGTTGTTTGGCACGCCACCACTGTCCATCCAACACTATGGACGGCACTGCCTACATCTGGCTCTAATTAGTCCACGGTTGTGTTCAGCCGAATGACCTCTGCCGGCAACACTCAGAATGAGGTTCTGAGTTATTGCAACATAGGAGCGTTTTACTGCTTTCAAGGCTTCTCAGGAAGAATTCCGGAGTCTTGATGCCGGCAGGCCTCCGGCTCTTCCGAGTGAACATCTCCTTATAAATCCCCCGTGGTTTCTTGTACACCCGTGAAATTTGGACAGGTTATGCAGTTTGCAGTGCTGCACAATTGCGCCTGCCTAGCTCGGCCGCGGTTGCAAACATTCAGGCGTGGCTGCCAGATAGGCTGGTCCCCGTAGGACTCTGCCAGCGGACTGGGTATATCTGCTTCCCGTTCTTCTCACCTGAGTGCTATTGATTGCAGCTTTGACGGCTACACTCTACTCAACCGGAGCAGTAAGTTGAACCTCAACTTATGGCACTTTGTGAAACTGTTGAGAACTAGAGCTCAGTTGTTTGGCATGCCACCACTGTCCATCCAGCACTATGGACGGCACTGCCTACATCTGGCTCTAATTAATCCACGGTTGTGTTCAGCCGAATGACCTATGCCAGGAACACTCAGAATGAGGTTCTGAGTTATTGCAACATAGGAGCGTTTCACTGCTTTCAAGGCTTCTCAGGAAGAATTCCGGAATCTTGCTGCCGGCAGGCCTCCGGCTGTTCCGGGTGAACATCTCCTTGTAAATCCCCCGTGGTTTCTTGTACACCCGTGAAATTTGGCCAGGTTATGCAGTTTGCATTGCTGCACAATTACGCCTGCCTAGCTCGGCCGTGGTTACAAACATTCAGGCGTGGCAGCCAGATAGGCTGGTCCCCGTAGGACACTGCCAGCGGACTGGGTATATCTGCTTACCGTTCTATTCACCTGAGTGCTACTGATTCCAGCTTTGACGGCTACACTCTATTCAACCGGAGCATTAAGTTGCACCTCAACTTATGGCACTTTGTGAAAGTGTTGAGAACTAGCGCTCAGTTGTTTGGCACGCCACCACTCTCCATCCAGCACTATGGACGGCACTGCCTACATCTGGCTCTAATTAGTCCACGGTTGTGTTCAGCCGAATGACCTCTGCCGGGAACACTCAGAATGAGGTTCTGAGTTATTGCAACACAGGAGCGTTTCACTGCTTTCAAGGCTTCTCAGGAAGAATTCCGGAATCTTGCTGCCGGCAGTCCTCCGGCTGTTCCGGGTGAACATCTCCTTGTAAATCCCCCGTGGTTTCTTGTACACCCGTGAAATTTGGCCAGCTTATGCAGTTTGCATTGCTGGTCAATTGCGCCTGCCTATCTCGGCCGCGGTTACAAACATTCGGGCGTGGCAGCCAGATAGGCTGGTCCCCGTAGGCCACTGCCAGCGGACTGGGTATATCTGCTTCCCGTTCTTCTCACCTGAGTGCTACTGATTCCAGCTTTGACGGCTACACTCTACTCAACCGGACCAGTAAGTTGAACCTGAACTTATAGCACTTTGTGAAACTGTTGAGAACTAGAGCTCAGTTGTTTGGCACGCCACCACTGTCCATCCAGCACTATGGACGGCACTGCCTACATCTGGCTCTAATTAGTCCACGATTGTGTTCAGCCGAATGACCTCTGCCGGGAACACTCAGAATGAGGTTCTGAGTTATTGCAACATAGGAGCGTTTCACTGCTTTCAAGGCTTCTCAGGAAAAATCCCGAATCTTGCTGCCGGCAAGCCTCCGGCTCTTCCGGGTGAACATCTCCTTGTAAATCCCCCGTGGTTTCTTGTACACCCGTGAAATTTGACCAGGTTATGCAGTTTGCATTGCTGCACAATTGCCCCTGCGTAGCTCGGCCGCGGTTGCAAACATTCAGGCGTGGCAGCCAGATAGGCTGGTCCCCGTAGGACTCTGCCAGCGGACTGGGTATATCTGCTTCCCGTTCTTCTCACCTGAGTGCTACTGATTTCAGCTTTGACGGCTGCACTCTACTCAACCGGAGCAGTAAGTTGAACCTCAACTTATGGCACTTTGTGAAACTGTTGAGAACTAGAACTCAGTTGTTTGGCACGCCACCACTCTCCATCCAGCACTATGGACGGCACTGCCTACATCTGCCTCTAATTAGTCCACGGTTGTGTTCTGCCGAATGACCTCTGACGGGAACACGCAGAATGAGGTTCTGAGTTATTGCAACATAGGAGCGTTTCACTGCTTTCAAGGCTTCTCAGGAAGAATTCCGGAATCTTGCTGCCGGCAGGCCTCTGCCTGTTTCGGGTGAAAATCTCCTTGAAAATCCCCCGTGGTTTCTTGTACACCCGTGAAATTTGGACAGGTTATGCAGATTGCATTGCTGCACAATTGCCCCTGCCTAGCTCGGCCGCGGTTGCAAACATTCAGGCGTGGTAGCCGGATAGTCTGGTCCCCGTAGGACTCTGCCAGCGGACTGGGTATATCTGCTTCCCGTTCTTCTCACCTGAGTGCTACTGATTTCAGCTTTGACGGCTACACTCTACTCAACCGGAGCAGTAAGATGAACCTCAACTTATGGCACTTTGTGAAACTGTTGAGAACTAGAGCTCAGTTGTTTGGCAGGATACCAATGTCCATCCAGCACTATGGACGGCACTGCCTACATCTGGCTCTAATTAGTCCACGGTTGTGTTCAGCCGAATGACCTCTGCTGGGAACACTCAGATTGAGGTTCTGAGTTATTGCAAGATAGGAGCATTTCACTGCTTTCAAGGCTTCTCAGGAAGAATTCCCGAATCTTGCTGCTGGCAAGCCTCCGGCTCTTCCGGGTGAACATCTCCTTGTAAATCCCCCGTGGTTTCTTGTACACCCGTGAAATTTGGCCAGGTTATGCAGTTTGCATTGCTGCACAATTGCCCCTGCGTAGCTCGGCCGCGGTTGCAAACATTCAGGCGTGGCAGCCAGATAGGCTGGTCCCCGTAGGACTCTGCCAGCGGACTGGGTGTATCTGCTTCCCGTTCTTCTCACCTGAGTGCTACTGATTTCAGCTTTGACGGCTGCACTCTACTCAAGCAGAGCAGTAAGTTGAACATCAACTGATGGCACTTTGTGAAACTGTTGAGAACTAGAGCTCAGTTGATTGGCACGCCACCACTGTCCATCCAGCACTATGGACGGCACTGCTTACATCTGGCTCTAATTAGTCCACGGTTGTGTTCAGCCGAATGACCTCTGCCGGGAACACTCACAACGAGGTTCTGAGTTATTGCAACATAGGAGCGTTTCACTGCTTTCAAGGCTTCTCAGGAAGAATTCCGGAATCTTGCTGCCGGCAAGCCTCCGGCTCTACCGGATGAACATCTCCTTGTAAATCCCCCGTGGTTTCTTGTACACCCGTGAAATTTGGCCAGGTTATGCAGTTTGCATTGCTGCACAATTGCGCCTGCCTAGCTCGGCCGCGGTTGCAAACATTCAGGCGTGGCAGCCAGATAGGCTGGTCCACGTAGGACTCTGCCAGCTGTCTGGGTATATCTGCTTCCCGTTCTTCTCACCTGAGTGCTACTGATTCCAGCTTTGACGGCTACACTCTACTCAACCGGAGCAGTAAGTTGAACCTCAACTTATGGCACTTTGTGAAACTGTTGAGAACTAGAACTCAGTTGTTTGGCACACCACCACTCTCCATCCAGCACTATGGACGGCACTGCCTACATCTGGCTCTAATTAGTCCACGGTTGTGTTCTGCCGAATGACCTCTGACGGGAACACGCAGAATGAGGTTCTGAGTTATTGCAACATAGGAGCGTTTCACTGCTTTCAAGGCTTCTCAGGAAGAATTCCGGAATCTTGCTGCCGGCAGGCCTCCGGCTGTTCCGGGTGAACATCTCCTTGTAAATCCCCATTTGTTTCTTGTACACCCGTGAAATTTTGCCAGGTTATGCAGTTTGCATTGCGGCACAATTGCGCCTGACTAGCTCGGCCGCGGTTACAAACATTCAGGTGTGGAGGCCAGATAGGCTGGTCCCCGTACGAAACTGCCTGCGGACTGGGTATATCTGCTTCCCGTTCTTCTCACCTGAGTGCTACTGACGGCTTTGACGGCTACACTCTACTCAACCTGAGCATTAAGTTGAACCTCAACTTATGGCACTTTGTGCAAGTGTTGAGAACTAGAACTCAGTTGTTTGGCACGCCACCACTGTCCATCCAGCACTATGGACGGCACTGCCTACATCTGGCTCTAATTAGTCCACGGTTGTGTTCAGCCGAATGACCTCTGCCGGGAACACTCAGAATGACGTTCTGAGTTATTGCAACATAGGAGCGTTTCACTGCTTTCAAGGCTTCTCAGGAAGAATTCCCGAATCTTGCTGCCGGCAAGCCTCCGGCTCTTCCGGGTGAACATCTCCTTGTAAATCCCCCGTGGTTTCTTGTACACCCGTGAAATTTGGCCAGGTTATGCAGTTTGCATTGCTGCACAATTGCCCCTGCGTAGCTCGCCCGCGGTTGCAAACATTCAGGCGTGGCAGCCAGATAGGCTGGTCCCCGTAGGACTCTGCCAGTGGACTGGGTGTATCTGCTCCCCGTTCTTCTCACCTGAGTGCTACTGATTTCAGCTTTGACGGCTGCAGTCTACTCAACCGGAGCAGTAAGTTGAACCTCAACTGATGGCACTTTGTGAAACTGTTGAGAACTAGAGCTCAGTTGTTTGGCAGGATACCAATGTCCATCCAGCACTATGGACGGCACTGCCTACATCTGGCTCTAATTAGTCCACGGTTGTGTTCAGCCGAATGACCTCTGCTGGGAACACTCAGATTGAGGTTCTGAGTTACTGCAACATAGGAGCGTTTCACTGCTTTCAAGGCTTCTCAGGAAGCATTCCGGAATCCTGATGCCTGCAGGCCTCCGGCTGTTCCGGGTGAACATCTCCTTGTAAATACCCCGTGGTTTCTTGTACACCCGTTAAATTTGGCTAGGTTATGCAGTTTGCATTGCTGCACAATAGCGTCTGCCTAGCTCGGCCGCGGTTACAAACATTCAGGCGTGGCAGCCAGATAGGATGGTCCTCGTAGGACACTGCCAGGGGACTGGGTATATCTGCTTCCCGTTCTTCTCACATGAGTGCTACTGATTCCAGCTTTGACGGCTACACTCTACTCAACCGGAGCAGTAATTTGAACCTCAACTTATGGCACTTTGTGAAACTGTTGAGAACTAGAGCTCAGTTGTTTGGCACGCCACCACTGTCCATCCAGCACTATGGACGGCACTGCCTACATCTGGCTCTAATTAGTCCACTATTGTGTTCAGCCAAATGACCTCTGCTGGGAATACTCAGAATGCGGTTCTGAGTTATTGCAACATAGGAGCGTTTCACTGCTTTCAAGGCTTCTCAGGAAGAATTCCGGAATCTTGCTGCCGGCAGGCCTCCGGCAGTTCCGGGTGAACATCTCCTTGTAAATCCCCCGTGGTTTCTTGTACACCCGTGAAATTTGGCCAGGTTATGCAGTTTGCATTGCTGCACAATTGCGTCTGCCTAGCTCGGCCGCGGTTAAAAACATTCAGGCGTGGCAGCCAGATAGGCTGGTCCCCGTAGAACACTGCCAGCAGACTGGGTATATCTGCTTCCCATTCTTCTCACCTGAGTGCTACTGATTCCAGCTTTGACGGCTACAGTCTACTCAACCGGAGCATTAAGTTGAACCTCAACTGATGGCACTTTGTGAAACTGTTGAGAACTAGAGCTCAGTTGTTTGGCACACCACCACTGTCCATCCAGCACTATGGACGGCACTGCCTACATCTGGCTCTAATTAGTCCACGGTTGTGTTCAGCCGAATGACCTCTGCCGGCAACACTCAGAATGAGGTTGTGAGTTATTGCAACATAGGAGCGTTTCACTGCTTTCAAGGCTTCTCAGGAAGAATTCCGGAGTCTTGATGCCGGCAGGCCTCCGGATCTTCCGAGTGAACATCTCCTTATAAATCCCCCGTGGTTTCTTGTACACCCGTGAAATTTGGACAGGTTATGCAGTTTGCATTGCTGCGCAATTGCGCCTGCCTAGCTCGGCCGCGGTTGCAAACATTCAGGCGTGGCAGCCATATAGGCTGGCCCCAGTAGGACTCTGCCCGCGGACTGGGTATATCTGCTTCCCGTTCTTCTCACCTGAGTGCTACTGATTCCAGCTTTGACGGCTACACTCTATTCAACCGGAGCAGTAAGTTGAACCTCAACTTATGGCACTTTGTGAAAATGTTGAGAACTAGAGCTCAGTTGTTTGGCAAGCCACCACTGTCCATCCAGCACTATGGACAGCACTGCCTACATCTGGCTCTAATTGGCCCACGATTGTGTTCAGCCGATTGACCTCTGCCGGGAACACTCAGAATGAGGTTCTGAGTTATTGCAACATAGGAGCGTTTCACTGCTTTCAAGGCTTCTCAGGAAGAATTCCCGAATCTTGCTGCCGGCAAGCCTCCGGCTCTTCCGGGTGAACATCTCCTTGTAAATCCCCCGTGGTTTCTTGTACACCCGTGAAATTTGGCCAGGTTATGCAGTTTGCATTGCTGCACAATTGCCCCTGCCTAGCTCGGCCGCGGTTGTAAACATTCAGGCGTGGCAGCCAGATAGGCTGGTCCCCGTAGGACTCTGCCAGCGGACTGGGTGTATCTGCTTCCCGTTCTTCTCACCTGAGTGCTACTGATTCCAGCTTTGACGGCTGCACTCTACTCAACCGGAGCAGTAAGTTGAACCTCAACTGATGGCACTTTGTGAAACTGTTGAGAACTAGAACTCAGTTGTTTGGCACGCCACCACTCTCCATCCAGCACTATGGACGGCACTGCCTACATGTGGCTCTAATTAGTCCACGGTTGTGTTCTACCGAATGACCTCTGCCGGGAACACTCAGAATGAGATTCTGAGTTATTGCAACACAAGAGCGTTTCACTGCTTTCAAGGTTTCTCAGGAAGAATTCCGGAATCTTGCTGCCGGCAGGCCTCAGGCTGTTCCGGGTGAACATCTCCTTGTAAATCCCCCGAGGTTTTTTGTACACCCGTGAAATTTGGACAGGTTATGCAGTTTGCATTGCTGCACAATTGCGCCTGCCTATCTCGGCCGCGGTTACATTCAGGCGTGGCAGCCAGATAGGCTGGTCCCCGTAGGACACTGCCAGCGGACTGGGTATATCTGCTTCCCGTTCTTCTCACCTGAGTGCTACTGATTCCAGCTTTGACCGCTACACTCTACTCAACCGGAGCAGTAAGTTGAACCTCAACTTATGGCACTTTGTGAAAGTGTTGAGAACTAGAGCTCAGTTGTTTGGCACGCCACCACTGTCCATCCAGCACTATGGACGGCACTGCCTACATCTGGCTCTAATTAGTCCACGGTTGTGTTCAGCCGAATGACCTCTGTCGGGAACACTCAGAATGAGGTTCTGAGTTATTGCAACATAGGAGCGTTTCACTGCTTTCAAGGCTTCTCAGGAAGAATTTCCGAATCTTGCTGCCGGCAAGCCTCCGGCTCTTCCGGGTGAACATCTCCTTGTAAATCCCCCGTGGTTTCTTGTACACCCGTGAAATTTGGCCAGGTTATGCAGTTTGCATTGCTGCACAATTGCCCATGCCTAGCTCAGCCGCGGTTGTAAACATTCAGGCGTGGCAGCCAGATAGGCTGGTCCCCGTAGGACTCTGCCAGCGGACTGGGTGTATCTGCTTCCCGTTCTTCTCACCTGAGTGCTACTGATTCCAGCTTTGACGGCTGCACTCTACTCAAGCAGAGCAGTAAGTTGAACCTCAACTGATGGCACTTTGTGAAACTGTTGAGAACTAGAACTCAGTTGTTTGGCACGCCACCACTCTCCATCCAGCACTATGGACGGCACTGCCTACATCTGGCTCTAATTAGTCCACGGTTGTGTTCTGCCGAATGACCTCTGCCGGGAACACTCAGAATGAGATTCTGAGTTATTGCAACACAAGAGCGTTTCACTGCTTTCAAGGTTTCTCAGGAAGAATTCCGGAATCTTGCTGCCGGCAGACCTCAGGCTGTTCCGGGTGAACATCTCCTTGTAAATCCCCCGAGGTTTTTTGTACACCCGTGAAATTTGGACAGGTTATGCAGTTTGCATTGCTGCACAATTGCGCCTGCCTAGCTCGGCCGCGGTTACAAACATTCAGGCGTGGCAGCCAGATAGTCTGGTCCCCGTAGGACACTGCCAGCGGACTGGGTATATCTGCTTCCCGTTCTTCTCACCTGAGTGCTACTGATTCCAGCTTTGACGGCTACACTCTACTCAACCGGAGCATTAAGTTGCACCTCAACTTATGGCACTTTGTGAAACTGTTGAGAACTAGCGCTCAGTTGTTTGGCACGCCACCAATCTCCATCCAGCACTGTGGACGGCACTGCCTACATCTGGCTCTAATTAGTCCACGGTTGTGTTCAGCCGAATGACCTCTGCCGGGAACACTGAGAATGAGGTTCTGAGTTATTGCAACACAGGAGCGTTTTATTGCTTTCAAGGCTTCTCAGGAAGAATTCCAGAATCTTGCTGCCGGCAGGCCTCCAGCTGTTCCGGGTGAACATCTCCTTGTAAATCCCCCGTGGTTTCTTGTACACCCCTGTAATTTGGCCAGGTTATGCAGTTTGCATTACTGCACAATTGCGCCTCCCTACCTCGGCCGCGGTTGCAAACATTCAGGCGTGGCAGACAGATAAGCTGGTCCCCGTAGGACTCTGCCAGAGGACTGGGTATATCTGCTTCCCGTTCTTCTCACCTGAGTGCTACTGATTCCAACTTTGACGGCTACAGTCTACTCAATCGGAGCATTAAGTTGAACCTCTAATTATGGCACTTTGGGAAACTGTTGAGAACTAGAGCTCAGTTGTTTGGCACGCCACCACTGTCCATCCAGCACTTTGGACGGCACTGCCTACATCTGGCTCTAATTAGTCCACGGTTGTGTTCAGCGAATGACCTCTACCAGGAATACTCAGAATGAGGTTCTGAGTTATTGCAACATAGGAGCGTTTCACTGCTGTCAAGGCTTCTCGGGAAGAATTCCGGAATCTTGCTGCCGGCAGGCCTCTGGCTGTTCCGGGTGAACATCTCCTTGTAAATCCCCCGTGGTTTCTTGTACACCCGTGAAATTTGGCCAGGTTATGCAGTTTGCATTGTTGCACAATTTCTCCTGTCTCGCTCGGCCGCGTTTGCAAACATTCAGGCGTGGCAACCAGATAGGCTGTACCCGTAGGACACTGCCAGCGGAATGGGTATATCTGCTTCCCGTTCTTCTCACCTGAGTCCTACTGATTCCAGCTTTGACGACTACACTCTACTCAACCGGAGCATTAAGTTGAACCTCTACTTATGGCATTTTGTGAAAATGTTGAGAACTAGCGCTCAGTTGTTTGGCACGCCACCACTGTCAATCCAGCACTATGGACGGCACTGCCTACATGTGGCTCTAATTAGTCCACGGTTGTGTTCAGCCGAATGACCTCTGCCGGGAACACTCAGAATGAGATTCTGAGTTATTGCAACACAAGAGCGTTTCACTGCTTTCAAGGTTTCTCAGGAAGAATTCCGGAATCTTGCTGCCGGCAGGCCTCAGGCTGTTCCGGGTGAACATCTCCTTGTAAATCCCCCGAGGTTTTTTGTACACCGGTGAAATTTGGACAGGTTATGCAGTTTGCATTGCTGCACAATTGCGCCTGCCTATCTCGGCCGCGGTTACATTCAGGCGTGGCAGCCAGATAGGCTGGTCCCCGTAGGACACTGCCAGCGGACTGGGTATATCTGCTTCCCGTTCTTCTCACCTGAGTGCTACTGATTCCAGCTTTGACGGCTACACTCTACTCAACCGGAGCAGTAAGTTGAACCTCAACTTATGGCACTTTGTGAAAGTGTTGAGAACTAGAGCTCAGTTGTTTGGCACGCCACCACTGTCCATCCAGCACTATGGACCGCACTGCCTACATCTGGCTCTAATTAGTCCACGGTTGTGTTCAGCCGAATGACCTCTGTCGGGAACACTCAGAATGAGGTTCTGAGTTATTGCCACATAGGAGCGTTTCACTGCTTTCAAGGCTTTTAGGAAGAATTCCGGAATCTTGCTGTCGGTAGGCCTCCGGCTGTTCCGGGTGAACATCTCCTTGTAAATCCCCCGTGGTTTCTTGTACACCCGTGAAATTTGGCCAGGTTATGCAGTTTGCATTACTGCACAATTGCGCCTCCCTAGCTCGGCCGCGGATGAAAACATTCAGGCGTGGCAGCCAGATAGGCTGGTCCCCGTAGGACTCTGAAAGCGGACTGGGTATATCTGCTTCCCGTTCTTCTCACCTGAGTGCTACTGATTCCAGCTTTGACAGCTACAGTCTACTCAACCGGAGCATTAAGTTGAACCTCTACTTATGGCACTTTGTGAAACTGTTGAGAACTAGAGCTCAGTTGTTTGGCACGCCACCACTGTCCATCCAGCACTATGGACGGCTCTGCCTACATCTGGCTCTAATTAGTCCACGGTTTTGTTCAGCCGAATGACCTCTACTGGGAATACTCAGAATGAGGTTCTGAGTTATTGCAACATAGGAGCGTTTCACTGCTTTCAAGGCTTCTCAGGCAGAAATCCGGAATCTTGCTGCCGGCAGGCCTCCGGCTGTTCCGGGTGAACATCTCCTTGTAAATCCCCTGTGGTTTCTTGTACACCCGTGAAATTTGGACAGTTTATACAGTTTCCATTGCTGCACGATTGCGCCTGCATAGGTCGGCCGCGGTTGCAACCATTCAGGCGTGGCAGCCAGATAGGCTGGTCCCAATAGACACTGCCAGCGGACTGGGTATATCTGCTTCCCGTTCTTCTCACCTGAGTGCTACTGATTCCAGCTTTGACGGCTACAATCGACTCAACCGGAGCAGTAAGTTGAACCTCAACTTATGGTACTTTGTGAAACTGTTGAGAACTAGAGCTCAGGTGTTTGGCACGCCACCACTATCCATCCAGTACTTTGGACGACATTGCCTACATCTGGCTCTAATGAGTCCACGGTTGTGTTCAGCCGAATGACCTCTGCCGGGAACACTCAGAATGAGGTTCTGAGTTATTGCAACATAGGAGGGTTTCACTGCTTTCAAGGCTTCTCAGGAAGAATTCCGGAATCTTGCTGCCGGCAAGCCTCCGGCTGTTCCGGGTGAACATCTCCTTGTAAATCCCCCGTGGTTTCTTGTACACCCGTGAAATTTGGTCAGGTTATGCAGTTTGCATTGCTGAACAATTTCGCCTGCCTAGCTTGGCCGCGGTTGCAAACATTCAGGCGTGGCAGCCAGATAGGCTGGTCCCCGTATGACTCTGTCAGCTGACTGGGTATATCTGATTCCCGTTCTTCTCACCTGAGGGCCACTGTTTCCAGCTGTGATGGCTACACTCAACTCAACCGGAGCATTAAATTGAACCTCAACTTATGGCACTTTGTGAAACTTTTGAGAACTAGAGCTCAGATGTTTGGCACGCCACCACTGTCCATCCAGCACTATGGACGGCACTGCCTACATCTGGCTCTAATTAGTCGACGGTTGTGTTCAGACGAATGACCTCTGTCGGGAACACTCAGAATGAGGTTCTGTGTTATTGCAACATAGGAGCGTTTCACTGCTTTCAAGGCTTCTCAGGAAGAATTCCGAAATCTTGCTGCCGGCAGGGCTCCGGCTCTTCCAAGTGAACATCTCCTTGTAAATGCCCCGTGGTTTCTTGTACACCCGTGAAATTTGGACAGGTTATGCAGTTTGCATTGCTGCACAATGTTGGATGCCTAGCTCGGCCGGGGTTGCAAACATTCAGGCGTGGCAGCCATATAGGCTGGTCCCCGTAGGACTCTGTCAGCGGACTGTGTATATCTGCTT